>NC_139659.1:6460439-6565439 GCF_951799395.1 Argentina silus
ATGCAATCATTATTAGATTCTAGAACTATTTTTCATACAGGTTGATGATCATTTGATGGACAGTTCTAATGATCTAAATGACATGTTCTCTATGGGGACCGTGTGTTCTTCCTCTCTACAGTGAGACCATCATGTTCCTCCATGAGATCTTCCACCAGGGCCTCAAGGCTCGGATAGCTAACTGGCCCACTCTAGTGTTGGGTGAGTGCTGTTAATCTTCAGTGGCCCACCTATCTATATGCTGTATTTCTAGCTGATCTCTTGTCATTGTTGATACCTTTTATATCCAGCTACCAACACATTGTTCCGATCTATACTCTAGATTTCAAGCAGATCCCTGACTTTCCATGTGTTGTGTTTCTAGCGGACCTGTTTGACATCCTTCTCCCGATGTTAAACATCTACCAGGAGTTTGTGCGTAACCACCAGTACAGCCTGCAGGTGCTGGCCAACTGTAAACAGAACCGAGACTTTGACAAGCTGCTGAAGCAGTACGAGGCCAACTCTGCCTGTGAGGGGAGGATGCTGGAGACCTTCCTCACCTACCCCATGTTCCAGGTACAACACCTCACCTCTCACCTTTAACCCCCTAAACTCTCTGCTTTGACCTCACTCACTCAATGTTTCAGTCTTTACATACTTTGTGTGTGTGTGTGTGTGTGTGTGTGTGTGTGTGTGTGTGTGTGTGTGTGTGTGTGTGTGTGTGTGTGTGTGTGTGTGTGTTTGTATTTCAGATCCCTCGCTACATCATCACTCTCCATGAGCTGTTGGCACACACCCCACATGAGCATGTTGAGCGCAAGAGCCTGGAGTTTGCCAAATCCAAACTAGAAGAGCTGTCAAAGTATGTGTGTGTGTGTGTGTGTGTGTGTGTGTGTGTGTGTGTGTGTGTGTGTGTGTGTGTGTGTGTGTGTGTGTGTGCGTGTGCGCGTGCGAATGTTTTGTGGATGTTTAAGGGGATGGGGTTGAAAGATGATGATGATGGTGATGATGATGGTGGTTGTGTTGTCAGGATGATGCATGATGAGGTGAGTGACACTGAGAACATCCGCAAGAACCTTGCCATCGAAAGGATGATCGTAGAGGGCTGTGACATCCTATTGGACACCAGCCAAACCTTTGTTAGACAGGGTGAGTGCACACACACACACACACACACACACACACACACACACACAATAACATAGTTCATTTTCATAGGTTATGTCTAACTAACGTTGTTTTTGCTGTCCCACAACACACAACCTTACCCGACCTACACACACTCCCCATCCCTCCATCCCTCCATCCCTCCATCCCTCCATCCCTCCTCAGGCTCTCTGGTCCAGCTGCCTTCATTGAGTGAGCGGGGCATGCTCAGTAAGGTGCGTTTGGGATCCCTGTCACTCAGGAAGGATGGAGAGCGACAGTGCTACCTGTTTACCAAACACTTTCTCATCTGTACCCGCACCTCTGGAGGCAAGCTGCACCTGCTCAAGGTACTGTAAGCCTCAATTTACACACACAGACACACACACCTACAGTAGCATACATACATATTTTATTTGGGTTCACAATAAAGCAAACACACAAACATGAACACACAGAATTTGTTGATAAAAAACTAAATATTGGTACCCAGACCTACTGTATGACCCCTGCTGCCTCTCTCCCCCAACAGCAAGGAGGGGCGTTGTCTCTGATAGAGTGTACTCTCATTGAAGAGCTGGAATCCAATGATGAGGATTGTGAGTAATCAGTCATGATAAGTCCACTCACCCCAACACTGATCTCCAGTGGTTTAGTGTCCAAAATGTCCTTTAAGTTGAAAGTAATTATATACATTAGTCATATTAGCAAAACACCCTCTCTGTCTCCCCCTCCCTCCTGTCTCCCCCTCCCTCTCTCTCTCTCTCTCTCTGGCTGTAGATAACACAGCAGGGCAGGGCTTTAACCATCTGGAGTTTAAGATCGTGGTGGAGCCCCCCGATGGTCCCGCCTTCTCTGTCGTCCTATTGGCTCCCTCCCGCCAAGAGAAGGCTGCCTGGACCAGTGACATCAGCCAGGTAAGCTAAACACGCTGGACTGCAGTACTGTCGAAACATGCAACTGTAGAGGTTTGGGGTAAGACTAAAGTGAGAGAGAAATGATTCCATTCATCCTCCACTAGACAGCAAAAAGGAGGTTCAGTTCCATGGACAGTGACATGACCCCCCCCCCCCATCTCTCCCTCTCTCTCTCTCTCTCTCTAGTGCATAGATAACATTCGCTGCAACGGCCTGATGACCAGTGTGTTTGAGGAGAACTCCAAAGTCACTGTGCCACACATGATCAAGTAAGAGTTGTAGGAAGTCTTAAGTTAGACAGTGAATGAACAGATGTATTGAAAATGTTCGGAATTGCGTGCATGCATACAATGATTGTTTTTTTAGCCACTCGTTTGTCCGTTTTTTTCCCCACATCAGTAAAGGCTGTTGGTCCTCAGGCTATCCAATGCCCTTACCTTTTCAATACCTTTTCTGATAGATCACCCAATGACTTCATCTGTCCTCCCTACCAGGTCTGATGCACGGCTGCACAAAGATGATGTAGACATTTGCTTTAGCAAGACGCTCAACTCCTGCAAGGTCCCCCAGATCCGCTACGCCAGCGTGGAGCGTCTGCTGGAGAGGCTGACAGATCTTCGCTTCCTCTCCATCGACTTCCTCAACACCTTCCTCCACACCTACAGGATCTTCACGACGGCAGCCGTGGTCATGGACAAACTGGCTGACATATACAAGAAACCTTTCACCTCCATACCTGTCAGGTATCAATAGGAACACACTCACCTTCACCTTCATCGCCACTTTCTCCATAAACAATAGCTTATGTCTACTTCATTTACCATTACACATCTTCATCCAAATTCACTTTCCCTCCCTTACACGTCTTCTATCCACCTTCACTCTCCCTCCCTCTCTTCTCATATAACAGACACATGCATGACTCTCTACCTCTTCCACTCTCATTCCACCCTTCCACCCATCTCAATCTAAATCTCCACACTTCCGCTCCACGTCCTCTGCTTCCATGCCTCTTCCATTCCCTTCCCTTCCCTCTCCACTCCCTCCCTCCCTCCCCCTCCTCCTCTCATTGTCAATCTCAGGGTCCAGTACCACTCCTACGATCGTCTGTCCATCACTTCCCTCTGTCCTGACTACAGTCTGAAGATTACACGGCTCGCGATGGACCAATCCAAGTAATAGACTAACTAACACGCTCTCTCTCTCTGTGTCTGCTGCCGGCCATCTTACATTACCACATAAGTCTTTCATAGAGCACGTTCTTCCACCTAAGCCCTTTTAAAAAGGCCAACAGCTTCATCTAGACTAGCTTAGTGGGCTAACGTGGTTTGGATTCAGGCACACAGACATTCCTGGGTTGGTAGTGTAAGTTACGTTATGTTTATTATCCATTGAACTACGTATTGATCTGCAGAAATATGCAATCTGTTATTTTCCCTCTTTCCGCCTTTCTCTCTCCCTCTGTTCTCCCTCCTTTCAGGTCTCTTGAGCTGTTCTTCGCCACCAACCAGGGCACATGGGGCAGTGATCACATCAACAATAAATCTCCCCGTCTGTGCCGCAAGTTCTCCTCTCCTCCTCCTCTGACCATGCCTTCCCGCACCTCCTCCCCCGTTCACTCCCGCAAACTCTCCCTCAGCTCGCCAGTCAGTGGTAAAGTAGGGGTCCTAGATCTCTCCGCCACCCAATCCTCCTCCACTGCCAACTCCCCCACCTCCACCTACTGTCCCTCCATCACCTCCCCCCCTCCCATCTCCACCAAGCCTCCCTCTGGTTTCTCCTCCCCCCCTCCCACTACCACACGTTCCCCCAGCCTCCCACAGGCCTCTGGGTTGTCCTCCCCACCCCCCACCTCCACCAAAGCCCCCCTGGACCTCAGCCGGGGCCCCAGCTCACCTGAGTTCTGCCCAGCTGCAGGGGACGAGAGTGGGGTAGAGTTGCCACGCATCGATGCCTTCTGTGGGAAACTGAGACGCAGCATTCGCAGGGGTAAGCCAGTCACACACACGTGCACACTTATGCAGGCACACAAACATACAAGCCCAAATGTTACCTTGGTTTTTAACCTGTAGCAGCACTGTTCAAGTTGCACAGATGTAGTTAGCTGCATGGAATTTTGATTTCTAGGTGTAACTACATACAAACAAAAATCTGTTATAGACATGATTAAGGTCAAAGTGACCAGCATTAGTAAAGTTTAAGATACAGTATGTAAGGGCTGGCAGTCCACTGACTTTAATACATATGTTGTATTTAATACATAGGTTGTATAGTACTGCATATATGAGGGTATATATAAGGGTATTTGAGTCCAGTCTGACACAGAAAGAATTGTCCCATCATCACCCAAAGGAGACCAGGGAAAGAAACAGAGAGAGACATAATTGGGTCATCATTACGCTCTAGGGGAATAATCGCAATAAGACGCTCTGCTTGACCCGGTGGGGCCACCGTACTTCACCATCTGGCCAGAGCTGACAGCCTATAACCTTAAGGAAACTAGTAGCAGGGCATTATGTCAATACCTGAGAGGGAGAGTGGAAGAGAGGGGAGAGAGAGAGAGTGGGGAGTGATTGAGAGATAAATGGAGAGATAAATAAGGCTCTTACAATGGGGGCCTGAGTGCATCCTAACATGAAAATGACGTCTTATTAAATGTGGAGAGCCCTCACTAAGCCCTCGGATCTACTGCGGCAGCGGCTTCTTTCCAGTGCACTCTCACAAGGGCACAAGACACTCTTCTGTGAAAAGAAAAAACACACTTAAAAAGTGTGTTTGACGTATGAGAACTTATTTCTGTCCTGTTTAACGTCCTAGTTGGTATGATCCAGTGGATCCCATTCTGAATCCTGCGTTGTTTTTAACAGCTGTTCTTGAGACAGTGTCTCTGGACAAGTTCATCCCTGAGACGCCACCGACCAGCGAACCAGGAGACATGTCCCCCTGTCGCTCCCCATCTACACCAAGACACCTCCGCTACAGACAGGCAGGAGGTACGTAGAAGCTACACACACACACACACATACACACACACACACACACACACACACAAACTTAGGAGACATGTATTCCTGCCACTCCCCCTCCATCCCCCCCGCCAGCTCAGCCCCATTCAGACGGGAGGTGTGTAGAACACACTCACACACTCCCCTGTCTCTCTGCTGCTGCAGTCCCATCAGGAGAGAACTCTCGCTGTTCAATGTCACCTGCCTCTGCCTTCGCTATAGCCACAGCAGCAGCCGGACACAGCAGCTCCCAGGGTAAGACTGTGATGACACACAGACAAGTCCGGAAAAAAAACTTCTGGTCAGTAAACCAGAAAAGGAAAGAGGCAATAGTATTATGTATCCCAGATGCTCCAACTCAAGCAGTATATTTCTGCTTTATCCATGAAAAGCTGATATTTTTATGATTTCTATCCCGTTTTTTTTTATAGACACCATGACTGTAAAAAAAACTAAAAAAAAAGAAAAAGAAAAGAAAAGAAAAAAAAGTGTGTTGGTGTAATGGTGTAGTGTCCTCACAGCCCTCTTCTGCTACATGTCTCCCCCAGGTTTCTCTAACTCTGAGAAGGTCTGTGACAAAGAGTTCATCATCCGTCGAGCTGCTACTAACAGAGTGCTCAACGTGCTACGCCACTGGGTCTCCAAGCATTCACAGGTGTGTGCCACATGCATCATCTTCCCCTCTCAGATTCCTCCACAGGCCTTTAAATGCTCAGACTTCCTGTTCTACCAATGAGGCTCATTGATTTTGGTGATATACAGGCTAATGTTTTAGTCAAGGAGACAAGAAATGAGTTTGGTCATCTTTACTCCACAGAAGATTTAGCGATGCTTGGTAAGCCTGTGACATGTCCAGACCTGTTCACGTTGGCCTTGAAAAGCCTGGTCCAGTAGACTGAATACCTGTAGAGCTGAGACGCCACCTCTCATCCCCTCCTTTCTTCTCATTTTCTCTCCTCTCCCCTGTCAGACATGCTCTTTGCTCGGCTTGTCTCTGTTCCCAGGCGCGTCACCTAGTTAAATGTCACCCTGCTCCCCAGGGGCCCCCCCGGAGCTACTGGCCTCTTTAGCTCCCTTGTTGTCTCAGTGTGCGCTTGTGTGTGTGTGTGTGTGTGTGTGTGTGTGTGTGTGTGTGTGTGTGTGTGTGTGTGTGTGTGTGTGTGTGTGTGTGTGTGTGTATACACATTCAGGACTTAGTAAGGGATGTGCTGCTCTTTAACAAACTACCAGCAGTGTCTGGGGCTCAAAGAGCAGACAGAACAGGTCTTGAGGTCCCTTTGTATTATTATTAGTATGAGACAATGTGAACAGACGGACTGTGTATAATCACAAAGTACTCACAAACTCAGCTACTGTGTGCATTTACTTGGTCTCATTCTTGGTGCACACAAAATATGGAAGTGTGGTTGTTACAAACAAAGATTCAAAATGTTTTCAAATCTACAAATGATTGTATTTTGCACAAGATTCCTGTAAAGTAGACAATGTTTACATCATGACTCTGTCGCCTGAAGAGAGAAAGAAAAAACAGTGCTCATAGTTTCTCCAAAGGAAGGAGCATTGAGTGTCGATTAAAGGGTGACCATCCCTGCAAAGGCATTCTCTAAAGGAGACTTTGTGTTCTGAGCAGTGGAGGCTGGTGGAGGTCGAAACACAGGACAGGCTCATTGTATGTGCATCACAATGAGCCCATCCTCCGATTTTGGCCTCCACCAGCCTCCCCATGTTCTGAGGCTAACAAAGAGAGACAACCCCCCCTTCTCTCTCAGAAACACTCCTCTCTCCTGCCTCTGCTGGGTACTTCGCTATGCATGCTGAAATAGACTGTGGAGAGGAGAGGTCCACTTATGTGCCCAGAAATAATTTTGCTTTGTGAAAGAGCAACCATGCCTTTGTGAATTTTCAGCATCCCCTCTCCTTAACACATATCTTGGGTTATGGAGTCTATTCAGGCTCAACACTTGGGGCCAGATTTACTAAGCATAATGTACTCACTTTCCATGTTTTTTTCCAGTTGGTGATAAATACTAATAACAAAGCTTAAATGTGAAACTATCTATATTTTGGATGGTTCATTTGTCCAGTAGAGGGCATGGTTCCCATGTTTCCTGCACTCCCAGGCATAGTTCACTAGTGCAATGTTGGCAAATTTCTATTTTCTGCAGGGAAAAGACAGTTTAATGATTAGCTTTTTGAAATCTCGATTACATTCAGAAAACATGTGTGTGTGTGTGTGTGTGATCGTGTGTGTGTGATCGTGTGTGTGTGTGTGTGTGTGTGTGTGTGCATGTTTGTGTGTCCTCCCTCAGGACTTTGAGATGAATGGTGAGCTGAAGATGGGTGTGGTCAGTCTCCTGGAGGAGGTGCTACGAGACCCTGACCTGCTACCCCAGGAAAGGAAAGCCACCTCCAACATACTAAGGTACACACACACACACACACACACACACACACACACACACACACACACACACACATATACACACACATATACACACACAGAGAGAGAGAGAGAGAGAGAGAGGGAGAGAGAGAGAGAGAGAGAGAGAACAGTGAAACAGGTCTTGTGTTCTTTAGGTATTGCAGAATCGATTATCCTCCTCTAGAGGTATATAGTAACAGAATAGATGATCCTCCTCTAGAGGTATATAGTAACAGAATAGATGATCCTCCTCTAGAGGTATATAGTAACAGAATAGATTATCCTCCTCTAGAGGTATATAGTAACAGAGATGGTGTTCTCCCTCAGTGCTCTTTCTCAGGATGAACAAGATGATGCCCAACTGAAGATAGAAGATATTCTCCAGATGGTTAGTATTGGTCCTTATCACTTGATCACACTCTATTATGTCTATCATTTGACAAGTAGACTGTGCTTAATCACATTATAAAAGACAAACTGTTAAAGCAAAGTTCGGAGTGAGTAAATAAGTGAATCTTGATGTAATTTGTCCGCTCGCTGTGGATCAGAAAAGCTGTCCCCTTCTGCACTTCATCTTGGTAAGACATTGATTTTAAAGAGTCCTCCCCTAGAGAATACTACCAGTCTTCCAGTACCTACAGTGGATTGTGGTGAAGCCACCATCCTGACCCCCATGTACAGTAATCTGTAGACAGATTAGCGCACTGAGTCAGTGTGTTGTTCTTGGTATTAGCTCTCAACAAGTCTGACTTGTGAGGTAGAGATGAAATGATTTGTGTTCATAACATTTTGGAACCTTGTGCATGCGTGTCTGTGTCTGCCCCTCGGTGTGCGTGTGTGCGTGTGTGCGTGTGTGCGTGTGTGCGTGTGTGCGTGTGTGCGTGTGTGCGTGTGTGTGTGTGTGTGTGTGTGTGTTTCCAGGCCGAGTGTCCCAAGGCCGAGTGTTTTGACACTCTGTCGGCCATGGAGCTGGCAGAGCAGATCACCCTACTGGACCACATCGTATTCAGAGGCATCCCTTATGAGTATGTCCCAGCGGTGGCTTTACTTAACTCACTTTATCCCTTCCCCCGATGGCTATTGAAGGCTCACCATTTGAATTTGATCATGTCAACAAGGCCTTAAAGAGATGATGTAAACACTAGTGTTTGGATCTACAGTCAGCTTCCATATGCTAAATCCTAGAATATGATACTGAATGTCCCTAACATGTGTTGTGCCGTGATTCTGCTGTCCACCAGGGAGTTTCTGGGTCAGGGGTGGATGAAGGTGGACAAGACCGAGAGGACTCCCTACATCATGAAGACCAGCCAGCACTTTAATGATGTAAGCCTGAGCAGCTCTATGCAAGCTGTAACACACAGGAAGTGTCAGCAGAAATACTTCAAGAACAGATCTATTATTAAACTATTAATGAATTATTAAACTATTAATGAATTATTAAACTATTAATTATTATTAAACTATTAATTAATTCTTCAACTATTAATTATTATTAAACCTCTATTATCAAGTCACTTTCAACCATCAATATCTCTCACCCTTTTTACCCCTGCTTCTCTCTCTCTCCTATCCCTCTCCTTACCCCTCCCCCCCCCTTCCCATTTCTATCCACCCCCTCTCCCTCCTCCTCTCTCTCTCTCTCTCTCTCTCTCTCTCTCTCTCTCTCTCTCTCTCTCTCTCTCTAGATGAGTAACCTGGTGGCATCTCAGATCATGACTCACACAGATGTGGGTTCTAGAGCCACCTCCATAGAGAAGTGGTTGGCCGTGGCTGACATCTGTCGCTGTCTGAATAACTACAACGGAGTACTGGAGATCACCTCCGCTCTCAACCGCAGCGCCATCTTCAGGCTGAAGAAGACATGGACCAAAGTCTGCAAACAGGTGGAGGGTGATCTTATTCAGTGAACCTGTATCGAACCTGATTGGTCAGTTTGTGGTCTGCAATGACTACGTGGCTTAGAGGCAAAAAAAACGATATATATATTTTTGTTTTCTTACGTTATTAGACCAAGGCACTCATGGACAGGCTACAGAAAACAGTGTCATCAGAAGGGAGATTCAAGAACCTGAGAGAAACCCTGAAAAAGTAAGAGTTCCTGGCCCTTACTATGAATAGAGCTTGGGTGTTTTAGAAACCAAATGTATTAATACAATTTATATTGTAATTGATTGATTCATTGATTGATTGGTGTGTGTATGTGATGTGTGTGTGCAGCTGTAACCCCCCCTGCGTGCCGTACCTGGGCATGTACCTGACTGACCTGGCCTTTATTGAGGAAGGAACGCCCAACTTCACTGAGGAGGGACTGGTTAACTTCTCCAAGATGAGGATGGTAAAGAAAAAAGAAAATAGTTGTTCTTGTTTTTATGTCCTGATCTCTTGTGCAGGTATTTGTTAAAGCCTAGATCTTCACATGGCACATATCTCATTGCTATTCTCTCTCTTTCTCTCTCTATCTTTCTCTCTATCTTTCTCTCTATCTTTCTCTCTATCTTTCTCCCTCCCAGATCTCTCATATTATCAGAGAGATCCGTCAATTCCAGCAAACCCCCTACAGGATAGAACACCAACCCAAGGTGAGGCTGAAAGCTTCTGTCTGAAACAGAGCAACAGTCAGTGACAGGTGAAAGCAATAACAGATAACTAACTCTCTCTCTCTCTCTCTCTCTCTCTCTCTCTCCCCCACTCTCTCTCTCTCTCTCTCTCTCTCTCTCTCTCCCCCACTCTCTCACCCTCTCTCCTCCTCTCTGCTCCTCCCCATCCCCTTCTCCTCCTCTCTGCTCCTCCCCATCCCCTTCTCCTCCTCTCTGCTCCTCCCCATCCCCTCTCTCCTCCTCTCTGCTCCTCCCCATCCCCTTCTCCTCCTCTCTGCTCCTCCCCATCCCCTTCTCCTCCTCTCTGCTCCTCCCCATCCCCTCTCTCCTCCTCTCTGCTCCTCCCCATCCCCTTCTCCTCCTCTCTGCTCCTCCCCATCCCCTTCTCCTCCTCTCTGCTCCTCCCCATCCCCTTCTCCTCCTCTCTGCTCCTCCCCATCCCCTTCTCCTCCTCTCTGCTCCTCCCCATCCCCCTCTCCTCCTCTCTGCTCCTCCCCATCCCCTTCTCCTCCCAGGTGACTCAGTTCTTGCTGGATAAGACCCTGGTGATGGATGAGGATACTTTATATGAGCTTTCTCTAAAGATTGAACCCCGCATACCCCCTGGATAAACACACACACACACTCACACAAAAACACACACACACACACACACACACACACACACACACACATTCCATACTAAGAGTTGGTCTCACTAGTTGGATTTAACTCCAAAAAAACTGAGCATGAAAAACATCAGAATTATCTGTATGGTTGTGGGGAACCAGTTGACAAACCCTGAGGATCCCCTGTTCTAAACCCTTGTTTAGATAAAGTAGGGCATTTTACTTTAAAAGCATTGCCAATTATTGTGCATAAGAACTCAGGTGGAAGATGTGCCTTTAATGTAAATATTCAATGTACATATTCAAGAGACAGAACTTATGAACTGCATTAGTTCACATTAACTTGTTAGTTTAGTTCTGACTGTGATACAGTAGGGTATGACAGTGGTTGTTGCACTATCGCCTCCTACTGGTGAATTATAAGTCAGCCTCTCACACCCAATAGATATAACAAGATTTTACTCATATTTGTATGATAGAAGTCTATGTATATTCAGGGCTTGACTTGGGATTTTGTAGGTGGTTATAAAATCTCCCAAAGGTGTTTGCTTTACTCCGCTGTGCTCCATTATGAAGGATGTAAGCCTGATGATGTAAGCATGGCCTGTCATTTAGCATGTTTATTTAGCTACGGTATGTATTGATTTGTTAAGCCTTTTAAACGTTCATTCACCTATATATCTGTTGTTCTTTTGTCTACGGTTAACTTGGATGGTTAAAATCATATATGCATGTCACAACACTTGACAGAACATGGCCGTGTCATTGGAACTGACCCAAAAGGTTTGTCACAGGTTGTTTGAAAAACAATTGAACAGTTTACTATGATTAAATGTATTTTGTCTGAATATTTCTTAGTATTGTAGCTAGATTCTCTCTTGATGTGTTAATTTATTGGTATTTCTTTTAGGTTTACTTGTTAGACAGTATTACTGAAAATCTCTGCACTATTCATTTGTAAAGTATGTCAATAGATTTTGAACTTATTTTAAGGGGTTTTTTAATAGTTTAATTAGAGCATGTTTTTTTCCCCTTCCTCTTCAGAAAACCTTTCTCCATGTGAAGCGTATTTGTTGAGAACTGTAGCAGACCTACCTAGTTTGATTGCTTCCTTTTTGTACAGTCCCGACATGTCAGGAATATTTTATGCAGAAATGCCTGGATAGTACCTATTGCCCCCCGCTTTTATACATTATGATGTCCTTTGTTATGGTACCTGCTATATTACCACTGTATTTTTCCATGCACTTCTTTAGAGAATGTACAGATGTTAAGACTTCTGGCTTGTAAATAAAATAAACGTTTTTAATGTCATGCCTTCGTTGTTTGTCTGTCTCTGGACCCTGTGCTGACCACTAGTGTGATTAGAACTAAGTATAAATCTAAACTATAAGTATAAAGAAAGTATAAATCTCAGCAGACAGACAATAGAAGATTTGTTTGTGTTTGGAGGGAAGGGGAGGGGGTTTAACACCACAGATACCCCTCAAGAGGGAGAGCACAAGGTCACCCTGGACAGCAGATATGGGATACGACCCTTTGTGGTTGTGACCCATAAATGAATACAATTGGTCAGCAGCACTTGTTTCCCCATTGGCCCACTTCTGAGATTCTGAATGTTCTAATTGGCCTAGAGCACAGGTTCTAATCCCGCATTAGGGGGCAGAGCATCTGATGAGCACAGAGAGAGAGACTCCTGAAAGAGTTCTTTTGCCAGGAAGGATACCAACACGTCTGCAGGTACTGTACCCTCTCTAATCCCTCTCTATTTCTCACATACACACTTTTAGGGGCATGCTGTTGATGCCCTTTCCCTATTTCTACCTTATGAATATGCTTGATATTTGACTGATTCTGTTGTAGAGGATATCAATGTTAAAAGACAACTGACTTGATATCAGGTGGACAGAAGCTTTCCTTTGCTAGTGGTCTCTTGCCATTTAGAGTTATTCTATATCATCAAAGTGCTCTCAAGGCCGATTTAAGCTTGATAGAACTAGAAAAAGTAGGGTAGAGGCTTGGTGGAAGAAGAGTTGATAAATGTGGGCTTAGAGGGAGTTTTATCTAGTTGAGCAGGGTCAGTTTGGACCATCTGTGTCTCCATTGATCTTTGTCTGTAAAGAATCCTTTCTGGAGAGATTTATAAAGAACGCAATGTTTTATCATCCGTGTTTCTTCTGCATTTTTGCATGAAGCTAATATGATAGTGTTAACTCTTAGCTCTGCTCACGTCCTTAGTGGAATGAGGGAGCCAGACACTGACACTAGGGTCACAGACACAGGGTCACAGACACTAGGGTCAGTTGTGTGTTTTCTGCTGCCAATGACTGGAATGAGCTCCAAAAGACCCTCAAATTGGACAAATCCATCCCACCACACTCCTTTGAAAACACATTACCTGAGCTACTAACTGATTATTGTTGCTGCTGCTGATTTTGAGTTGGTTGTGTTGCTTTTCCGCTGTAGACAGTGTTTTCTCTTTTTATACTGTTTGTTTTATTGTTTGTTGTCCTATTTAATGTTGTAATATTTGTGCCTCTTGGCCAGGTCGTCATTGTAAATGAAAATTGGTTCTCAAGTGACCTATCTAGTAAAATAAAGGTGAAATGACCCTGATGCTTCAGGTTAGGATTTGGGGAAGGGTAAACTGATGGCAGGCCTGTAGCTTGGAGCTCGTTATGGTGTAATCCCAACAATAAAGCCCTATAATCCACTGTGACACTAACCCATAGATGTCTTTAAAACCAACTCACAGTCCTGTCATACCAGCTGGCCACAGATGTCTTTCTGTCAATGTCTCATCACAATCTCATCACTCCTTTGCTGCCTCTCACGCCCTCCCTAGCACCCTACCCTTATTTGTCTTGCTCTCTCTCTACCTATATTTCTAGCCCTCTGTGTCTCAATAACATTCTCATTGTCTCTTTCACATTCTCTATCCACCCCACTCTCCACTCCAACTCTGTCTCTCCCTCCTTCTGTGTCTTGGCTGAGGGTCCAGTCTTATTGGCTGTGACTCAGAATGTCACTGGTGAACCACAAGGTCCATGGGGTTTCATGCCAGGACTTGGCTCTGGACCCTGCTGGCAATGGAACTCTCCTTCAGACAAACTATAAATAATGTCTCTGCTAACAGCAACCTCTTAAGACTCCTCAGCCTGCTTGTCTCTGTGGTGGGCAACTTAAAGGCTAGGAGGCTATTTGAATCTAGCATTGTTTTTGGTCCCTGCCAATGTGTTTGAGCTGTGATAAGGATTAGTGACAGTAATGATGTCCTCAGAGCTACTCTCTATATTAAGACAGACTCTCAGAGGCTGCGTCCTCTCTGTCTGTGTCCACTAAGGCTCGGTCAAGGAAAGTCAGTAGGAACAACTTCTCACCTTTCGATATGCAGTGGTAAAGGCCTCACTGAGGCAGGGAATAAAGTTAGTTACTGTAGGTGTTGATATGTTCTGGCCAGTATGATAATGGTACCTTTTTGATGAAAGTGACAGTCCATCCATGGCTCTGAGTAGAAGTTTCCTGTGGGCACAGATCTAGGATCAGCTTAACCTCCCCCAATCCAAATGTTACAACTGATTTAAGATCAGTGTCTAGGGGCAACGCCATCCTTCTTGATGGAGACAGCCATTTTGTGTCAACCATTTTGGGATTCCTAAGAGGCCATTCTGTGAGTCCAGATCAGGACACTTCCCTCAGCTCATGCTGCCATCTGCCACTCCCGCTCCCTACTATAAGCTTGTTACTGTACTGAACTATACTGTGTGTGTGAGAGCCTACATGGCCTACATCAACTGTGTCAGATGTTGGAAATCAAATACACAAATCCCTTTTAGGATAGTCAGTGGTCAGGGGTGAAAGTTGTCAGTGGTCAAAGATGATTTACTGGGTTCCTGCCTTTCTGCACTGGGAACTTGACTAATACTCACTTTCTCTCTGTCTTCCCCTCCAGTTGATCCGACTCTGAAACGGAACCACTGACCTTGCAAAGATGGCAACCTCATTCACTCGAATGATATCTGGCCATAATAGAGCCGTGCTATTGGCAAGCCTGGGTGCAGGTACCATGGCAACTGGCTACCTGATGAGCGAGAGCTCCTTGTCTGCTGAAGAGAAGAAGAAGCTCTACCCCCCCAGGTGAGTGTGCAAATACCATAACCACAGCAGAATATGGACTACAAATATAACTGATTTCATTTGAGACAAATTTTTTATATGACGTTGACAGTCTGATGGCACCTGGTGAATAGTACAAATGTGAATCGGATACTGTACAGACTTATGGCCATGTGCGCATGTGCGCACCTGCGTGTGTGTGTGTGTGTGTGTGTGTGTGTGTGTGTGTGTGTGTCAAACATAGAAAGGTTGAAACCAAATAGGCTTAGAGATGGCCGAGTCCTTCCAGTGACCTCGTCTGCCCTTTCCAGCACATACTTAACACACAGACATACATTCTCTCTTTATCTCTCTGTCTCTGTCTCTCTCGGTCTCCGTCTCTCTCTCTCTCTCACACACACACACACACACACACACACACATACATACACAGATACACACACACACACACACACACACACACACACACACACACACACACACACACACACACAGGCAGAAGCCAAATTAGAAACCACAATAAGCCACAGACTGAGCCTCTGACCCACAGATTACACATGTTCAGACACTCTGAAATATGTTACTTTCCATATCGGTGTCACCCTGGACACTGTGGAGGACAATCCCTCCCATCCCCTACATGACACTGTGGCAGAGCAGAGAAGCTCCTTTAGCAACAGATTACTACAACCACGTTGCACTAAGGAGCGCTATAGGAGATCTTTTCTGCCTGCCGCAATAAGACTGTACAACTCCTACTTCGGCTGGATCGATTGATCAGAGTCAGGCTGGGGGATGTTAAATCATACTGGACTGTTCTTACTGATGTGTTTTCAAATGTATTTGACGTCTACCAGTATAACTATAGAAGTTGCATTTGCCGTCCCCAGCGCTGATTTCCCTGACCTGAGGAAGCACAACAACTGCATGGCGCAGGCCCTGACCCCGGCCATCTATGCCAAGCTACGGGACAAGCTGACCCCTAACAACTGGACCCTGGACCAGTGCATCCAGACTGGGGTGGACAACCCTGGACATCCCTTCATCAAGACTGTGGGCATGGTAGCCGGGGACGAGGAGAGCTACGAGGTCAGTCCGTTGATCGGTCTGTTTAGCTATGAGATCCATTGACCTCTGTCAATCAATCTACAGTATGTAGATGTGTGCTCTGGTGTGTGGTGAGATGCCACTGTGCACAGTGGTACTCTCACATTCTTATCTTGTGTACGTCCTGAATACCAAAGAAAAGACACACCAACAACTTCTCATATTGGTTTAACCCTTTCTCCATCCTTTGGCCCTCAGGTGTATGCTGACCTCTTTGACCCAGTCATCAAAGACAGACACAACGGCTATGACCCCAAAAGCATGAAGCACCCCACAGACCTGGATGCTTCCAAGGTGACTGTGTCTATACTGTACTATACTGTATCTTGTCACTATCCATCCATATGTTATAGATTCTCTCATTCTATCATCCATCTACCAATCATATTTAATAACCTTGATACATCATGTATTGTATTGTACACTATAAATTATCATTCTTCATGTTGTCTCCTCACTCTCTCTTCAGATCACATCTGGAACGTTTGACGAGCACTATGTGTTGTCCTCTCGCGTTCGTACTGGCCGCAGCATCCGCGGGCTGAGCCTGCCCCCTGCCTGCTCTCGCTCTGAGCGCCGTGAGGTGGAGCGCGTGGCGGTGCAGGCCCTGGCTGGGCTGACAGGAGACCTGGCTGGCCGTTACTACAGCCTGGGAGACATGACTGAGAAGGAGCAGCAGCAGCTTATTGACGTGGGTCACTATTGAGGGGCCTGTCCCTTTCACAGCCTCTGTTTCTCTCATTCTAGTTCTGTCTCTGTCTCTGTCTGTCTGTTTGTCTGTGCTGTATGTTTACATGTCCTCTCCCTCCCACCCACCCTCTCTCTCTCTCTCTCTCTCTCTCTCTCTCTCTCTCTCTCTCTCTCTCTCTCTCTCTCTCTGCTGATCTGATCTGTGGTGACAGCCATGTCTTTTCTGTTTTGCTTCAGCCATATCATCTGAGGACATTTGTCTTGATTGCTCTAATTTCCCTTCTTTTCACAGTATATAAAAAAGTAGTTTCAGCTTATCCTGCTACATGCAATGGCTTCAAACTGTAGTGGATGTGTGCACTAAATAGAAGTATGCAGATATTCAGAGCAATTCTAAAGAGTATATTTGAATGGCGACTGTGGTGAACTGTAATGCACTTAAACAGAATGTACACTTATCCTATGTTCACATACAAGGAGTAGACTGTAGACCTTCAAAGTAATCCACACAGTTTAATTAGTGATCAATGGGACAATGTCGTATTGCATTGGTCACTGTCACTCCTGACCTCCAACCTTCAATCTCATTGACCTTTGCCCTATGACCCTGTCACGCTGCCCTGCCTCAGGAACACTTCCTGTTCGACAAGCCTGTTTCTCCTCTGCTCACCGCTGCCTTCATGGCCCGTGACTGGCCTGATGCCAGGGGGATCTGGTAAGACCAAAGCAGTAGAGACACCATCCCTATTCTCATAGCTTTAGACACATTTAGGATTATCTGTGAGTAGTGTGATAGTATTAAGCTTGAGTAAAGGGATCTGGCAAGGCCAAAGCAGTAGAGAGCCAAACCACATCGCCATAGCTTTAGAGACCTTTAGTATGACATGTGAGTACAGTAATTGAATACTACAGTAAGCTTGAGTAAAGGGATCTGATATGACCAAAGCAATAGAGAACCATACCCTATCACCAAACATACTGGAACATATTTGATCTCACCCTCACCATAGCACCGGTTTCTTTTCCATATCCTCTTCCACTTAGCTACCTATTCCTTTAGCTGACTCTTACCCCCATCTCCTCCTCTTATTGGGCCGTGATTGGTAGGGTCTACTGTACACGTTTTTCCTCCTCAGCAGTGATCATCCGACACTACATTTGTCAATAGTTTTTATATATGTGGCTGTGATGGAATTTATATGTTTGAGAGTTGATAGAGTCTACAAGGTTCTCAACAGCAGCATGTGTGTGCTGTGTGCACCCTGTTGACAGCCTTTAATGCAGACACACTATCAGTATACCAACCTACAAAATTATTCTCCCACTCCATAGTAAATGTGCTCCTTCTCCTCAGGCATAACAATGAGAAGACCTTCCTGATCTGGATTAATGAGGAGGATCACACCAGGGTCATCTCAATGGAGAAGGGAGGCAACATGAAAAGGGTGTTTGAGAGATTCTGCAGAGGACTCATACAGGTACATGCAGACTGAGCCAATCTCCAACAAGCAGTGAGGACAGAAGCTCATGGAAGCTGTGGACACTGTACCACAGTTGTCTTTGTATGTAATCTAGTTGAATTAGGTCTACAAAAGTGGTATGTCTGGGTGTGTGTGCAACATATGCAATGTTGTATGTTGTACACTGTATGTAACAGTAGTGAACCCTCCCGTCCTCTAGGTGGAGAAACTGATCCAGGAAAGAGGCTGGGAATTCATGTGGAACGAGCGTCTCGGCTACATTCTCACCTGCCCCTCCAATCTGGGCACTGGACTCAGGGCTGGCGTGCATGTCAAACTGCCCAAGCTCATGAAGGTAACACACACACACACACACACACACACACACACACACACACACAACATTGCTCATACTCATAACACAACATTGCTCATACTTCCCTAACATCCAACAGAGAAAAGTAACTTCATTGATTCATGATACTCTCCTGTAGGACCCCCGCTTCTCTAAGATCTTGGAGAACCTACGACTGCAGAAGAGAGGTACAGGAGGAGTGGACACAGCTGCCACTGGAGATACTGTTGACATCTCTAACAACGACCGTCTGGGCAAATCAGAGGTACAGTATCCAAACCTCAGACTGCACAGAGATCAACAAGACTCATTCAGTGGTGGTTTTACAAATTATAAAACGTATAAGTGTGTGAATAACTGTGTGTGTGTGTGTGTGTGTGTGTGTGTGTGTGGTGTGTGTGTGTGTGTGTGTGTGTGTGTGTGTGTGTGTGTGTGTGTGTGTGTGTGTGTGTGTGTGTGTGTGTGCGCGCGCGTGTGTGTGTGTGTAGGTGGAGCTGGTTCAGATGGTCATTGATGGGGTCAACTACCTGATTGACTGTGAAAAGAAGCTGGAGAAAGGCCAGGACATCAAGATCCCCACCCCTGTTGCCCAGTTCAGGAAGTAATACCCCTAAACCCCAACCTCTGACAGGAAGTGACGCTCCATTGGGGGATGAGCTAGTCCTTATCCCTCCACTCATCCCAGAACTGATTACCTTTTGGTGTAAAGTAGAAGTAGTGTCTGTATCAACTGGTCCATGGTCAGATGTTTCTAAACCCCTTATGGTTATTGTGAGGATTAGGGGTGGAGTAATCAGATCCTAGATCTGTGGTAAGGGGCAACTTCTACCTCGAGTGAAGGTCTTACCTGTAACACTAACCTCAATAAAATCAACACTATTCTACATACTGATTTTGACTCCTGCTGATTTATTATTACCACTCACATTTACTTTGAATGTATTTTATATAGAATAGACAATACATTTTCTCTCTCCCTCTGACTAATGTTACTACCTTACTAAGAACTGTCATACCTATACAGTAGGTTCTCATGAACAAACATTCCATTACCGTGTCATAGAAGTGTCATGTGTATATCTCCTAGATTGTGTAAGATTAGATTAGATTAGATTAGATTAGATTAGATTCAACTTTATTGTCATTGTGCAGAGTACAAGTACAGAGACAACGAAATGCAGTTAGCGTCTAACCAGAAGTGCAAAATAGCAGAAAGTGCAATGAACAGTATTTACAGGTAGTGCAATATATGAGCAGTAAGTAGTGCAGTATAATATAATATAAGTAGTAAGGCTGTCACAGCTGTTATAGACTATCATAGCTGTATCATAGGCTCTCATAATCTCATAATTCTGTGGTGACCGACGCTGAAAGTGCTAGCTATACCAGTTTAGTTCTTCTCCCAATAGGCATTCCGCCCAGTTGGCCAACTGCTGATCTGACATAATGGTTTTAATGCAGTAACAGTGAGCTTAGTTGTGACCGAATTCAACTACCACTAGGAAAATCACACAGATCTTAGTGATCCAGGTTAGTCTCTCTGAGATAAAACATTTATTTAGAGACGCTGGGTCGACATACTCGACTGATGCGTAGTGTCTCATATTCATTCTATTTTCCTGGGTTCTGAGTGTCTGAAACTCTCAGAGAGAGAGAGTTGCACTAGGAAGCTCGGTTGGTTAGACACCAAAATGGTTAACTCATCATATCCCTTCGACATAACATGACTGCACCACTGACAATATACAGTTTAATTCAAAATAGGAATGCCTACTACACAAATAGATTTGGTGAAGGAGTTGGCTAAAAGAGTAACTGACTGCCATGTGAGCTAGAATTAATGAGAGCATGGCTCTTAGCATCAATGTCAAATGTCCATGTGTCTTTTGCCTCTCACTGTTAGACAGCTTAGTCACTCAGAGGATGATTTCCCTACTGGGAGCTGCTTAGTGACCTGTAGCTAAGAAAGCTAATCTCTGTGCTATACTTAAGACCTTAGTCCGTGAGTGGGGGTGGGAGCCATTGATATACAATGCATAGAATGTATGTCCTCTTATCAAAACATTTACCATCGCCTTTTGGATTATGAGTGTAACAATGAATCAATCTGATCAGCAAATCTTGTCACTTGCTATAAGCGGATCCATGGAATGCCATGTGACTGTTTGTTCTAGAGATTCTGTGTTTATATCTTGGACGTAAGGCATGGAAGACCAGTAGGGGGTGGGTCAGTGACTATTAAGAGGGCTAGAGATTAAACCAAATCCAGGCAGGTATATATTTTTAACACAGGTCTACGAGCTCACCAGTCTTCTGTTTGATGCCAAGAAAATGTTATAAATGTATGTGAAAATTAAGGGTCATAGGTCAATTAATACATAAAATCTGTTATCTAATAACCTCTAGCCCTTGCCATAACCCAGACTATGATTATCATATTCTGAGAAGAATCAGCCTGAACATTCTAGACCCTCTGCATCCCAGCCTGTCCATGCTACACATCATACATCTCTCTTTGATTATGAAATATAGGACTCAAACACAGACACACACACAGACGCGCGCGCACGCACATGCACGCACACACACACACACACACACACACACACACACACACACACACACACACACACACACACACACCTCTACATCTTAGTTAGTTGGTATCTTAGTTTAGGCAACATTTCAGTCCAGTCAAAAATATTATTTATTTTTCAGTATAAATATAATTTATTGATATTCATACACTCACTTTATCATCAACCCAAATACAAGACAGTATAGTAGAATCCAAATACTTAACAGTACACAGGCAACCTCACACTCTACTTACAGTAACAAACAGACACAGTATCATTGAGTTTTTAACCCTCTGTGACAGTACTGCTTTCTCTCCTCTCACTCCTGGTCTCTTCTGATTGGTTACCATGGGACAACATCCTCCAGCCAATGGGACTGAATTGAACTCTGATCATGTCACATGTAAATAGTGGTAGCATAAATGCATTGCAGTTCTCTAGTCCCAAATCATATATATTCTCTTGAATCTCTCTGGACACCTGCATGCTCCTGATGGTGCACAGATTTAAGACAATCTGCTCACATGCAGTATCCCTAGTCAAAAAATCCTATTGGAATCCTAGTGTGTGTCTGACATGATATTGTAGTTAATTATACAATACAAGTGAAGCAAAGGCAACAGTCCCTCACGGCTCTCCTCAATATAGGACAGTGGACACCATATAAGGAATATACAAGTATAATACACTTCGGTTACAGTTCTGTCATTGTGCCTCATAAATACAATCTTGTAACCATATTTCTGTAATAACATGTTTCATACCAGTCAACATATCGCAGTAAATTGAGTTCATACTCACTGCAAGGCCAAACCCCAAAATAATGCATAAACTTGACATGTGTGTTGCAGTTCAAGATTATGCCTTGTTATGTGGGGGCCTATTCCTTTCAACAGTGAAATGTCGCCCTCCAATGGTGAGATGTTGACTTCTCTCATTATATTAGAGATTTAGGATGTTAAAAAAAGGTTA
The DNA here is from genome assembly GCF_951799395.1 of Argentina silus. Classification (NCBI taxonomy): domain Eukaryota; kingdom Metazoa; phylum Chordata; class Actinopteri; order Argentiniformes; family Argentinidae; genus Argentina; species Argentina silus. The sequence goes on from NC_139659.1 coordinate 6,482,399, forward strand.
AAACTGTACCAAAATGTTAATAATTTGTATTATTATTATTATTATTATTATTATTATTGCTTCATGTCTCTCCACTTTCTTGCCTTCACAAAGACATGGATTACACCGGAAAACACAGCTACTCCGGCAGCCCTCTCTGATGCCTACTCCTTTTCTCATTCCCCTAGACCATAGGTGTCAAACTCATTCCATGGAGGGCCGAGTGTCTACAGGTTTTTGGTTTTTCCTTTCAATTTAGACCTCGTCAACCAGGTGAGGGGAGTTCCATACTAATTAGTGACCTTAATTCATCAATCAAGTAGATGGGAAGAGCAAAAACCTGTAGACACTCGGCCCTCCATGGAATGAGTTTGACACCTATGCCCTAGACTCTCTGGTCGAGGGGGAGGCACAGGACTCCTCATTTCACCTATGTGGTAACATAATGTCCTTCCCCTGTCACACCTGTCCATATCCACCTTTGAATTCCATGCTGTTTCTGTCAAACGTCACATTGTCGTTATCTATCGTCCATCAGGTCAGCTTGGCCACTTCTTAGATGAGATGGATGTCCTTCTCAGCTTCTTCTTTGAGGATGGTACACCGCTCCCACTACTGGGTGACTTCATCATCCAGTCAGAGAAGCTTCACTCGTCTGGAGTACTTGACCTTCTCTCCTCCTTTGGCCTTACCCTGTCCCACTCTCCTCTGACTCATAAGGCGGGCAATCAGTTCGACCTTGTCTTCACCAGATCCTCCCACACCTCCAATGTTACTGTTACCCCTCTTCCAGTTTCTGATCATCATTTTGTATTCTTCCCTTGCCCTCAAATCCACCCCCTCCCAGTCAGTCTCTACCCACACTGTATCCTCTCATCACAACCTGCGTACCCTCTCCCTCACCGCTCTCTCTTCCTCTGTCTTATCCTCCCTACCCTCTGTTGAATCCTTCTCCCTTCTATCCACTTATGCAGCCTCATCCACCCTCCTGTCCACTCTTTCCTTATCCCTCAACTGTCTCTGTCCACAGACCTCAAGGCCAGCACGATCCTCTCCACGTGCTACATGGCTGTCTGAAACCCTGCAAGCTTGTAGAATAGGGCTCCGGGCAGCTGAGAGGAAATGGAGAAAAGCGGGCCTCCCTAAACCTTATCTCTCTCCTCCTCAACTATACCTCATCTGCATCAGCTGCTAAAGCTTCTTACTACCATTCTAAAATTCAACCCTCTACCTCTGACCCAAGGAAACTGTTCTCCACATTTTCCACTCCTCAACCCTTCTCCTCCCCCTCCTCCCTGTCTGCGGATAACTTTGTCACCTACTTTGAAAAGAAGATTGATGACATTAGGAGCTCTTTCTCTCTACCTCTCGCCAACACTGCTACCTCTCCTCCCAAACCCACTGCGCTACATTCGGTCTCTGGTTTATCAGGTTTTTCCCCCCTGTCCCCTCCCCTTTCTTCAATCCATTTCCAAATACCTCCTTCCGTTCCTTACCACCATAATAAATTCCTCTCTATCCACAGGATCTGTCCCAGCTGCCTTGAAGACAGTCAGAGTCAAGCCTCTTCTCAAGAAACCAACTCTTGACCCGTCTGCTGTCATAACTACAGACCGGTATCTTCTCGCCTTCTTATCTAAAACCCTTGAACATGCTGTCTCTAACCAACTGTCTCACTACCTCCTTCAGAACAACCTCCTTGAGCCTCACCAATCCAGCTTTAAGGCTGGGCACTCTACTGAGACTGCTCTCCTTGCGATCACGGAGGCCCTCCACTCTGCTCAAGCTTCCTCCCTCTCCTCTGTTCTCATTCTTCTGGACCTGTCTGCTGCATTCAACACAGTAAACCACCACTGGGTATCTCTGGCTCTGCACTCCCCTGGTTTGTATCCTACCTGGCCGATCGCTCTTACCAGGTGATGTGGAGAGGATCGCTGTCCTCTCCACGAGCCCTCACCAGTGGAGTCCCCCAGGGCTCTGTCCTAGGGCCCTTACTGTTCTCCCTCTATACCAAATCTCTTGGCTAGGTAATTTCCTCACATGGTTTCTCCTACCACCGACACTCAACTCTCTTTCCCCCCTTCTGACTCACAGGTGGCAATATGTGTCTCTGCGTGTCTTGCAGACATTTCTGCTTGGATGTCAGCCCACCACCTCAAGCTCAACCTGAACAAGACTGAGCTGCACTTCCTCCCGTGGGAAAGCCTGCCCTCTCTAAGACTTCTCCATCACAGTAGAGAACTCTACTGTGACCTCCTCCCAGACAGCCAAGAACCTTGGGGTGATCCTTGACAACCACTTATCCTGTGTGGCGAACATCACAGCGACAGCATGCTCCTGTAGATTCTTCCTCTACAACATCAGAAGGATACGTCCATTCCTCACCAGAGAAGCAGCACAACTTTTGGTCCAAACACTTGTGATCTCTCGTCTTGACTACTGCACCGCACTCTTGGCCGGGCTCCCTGCCTCTGCCATCTGCCAGCTCATCCAGAATGCTGCCGCCCGTCTGGTGTTCAATCTCCCCAAATTCTCCCATGTCACCCCCCTACTTCGCACCATTCACTGGCTCCCAGTAGCAGCTCGCATCAGATTCATGACCCTGGTGCTTGCCTACCGGGCGGCAAATTAAACAGCCTCTCAGCACTTGCAAGCAATAGTCAGCCCCCAAACCCCTGCCCGATCACTTCGCTCTTCCACCTCGGCTGGCCACCTGGCATCGCAGCCTCTACGTGGATGCAGCAGCCGCGCTACTCGGTCACGGCTTTTCACTGTCCTTTTCACTGTCCTGGCACCATACCTATCTTCCGCGTAGATTGAAGAATCTCTTCAGGCTACATCTTAACTGTCCCTCCCAAAGACCTCTTCATCCCCACTACCCCCCTGTGCAAGTTTCTCTCCTGTAAATATATATTTTTTTATTTTTTATTTTTTAAATTAAAAAAAATCTTCCTTTCTTCTAGCATTGACTGCCAATAGCCCCTGGTCCGAGCATAGATTAGTTTTTCTTATGATGACTGATGGATAGATGATTCACTTACTTAGACAAATGTATTTGTTGTAAGTTGCTTTGGATAAAGGTGTCTGCTAAATGCGATGGGTAACAATAAAAGCAGACAATGAAATGTAATAATGTCAATAAGCCATTCAGCAACTTTCTCAGAAGACAGGGTTGTGAAGGGGCTTTGATGCGATCAATCGAAAAACATTATAATTTCTGTGATCTTCAATGATACACAGCCTAATTTAGATATCAATATGCACTTCTTTAATACTGAATCACCTTACACCTAGACCAGTCTGATAAAATGATGCAATATTTCAAAATATACTTCACACAAACTCCAGAGACCCTCAGCACCCCAGAAGCCAACTATGCACCGGTCAATTTGGTCGCTATATATCTCTCAAAAACCTTCTAGAGTGTGTGCATCTATGTTCACTATATGCTGCGACCAAACACCTTTTCTTAAGGAGAAGTGTGATGTCATCATGAGATGCTTTTATTCTTTCAGTCTGTTATTTTAGCACATCCCTTCATTTCTTCTGTGAAGTGCGTTGTATTGCATCAGTGTACAAAATGTGACGCAGTTTGTTCATCATGCTGGTTTGAAAATATTTCCTATTCAATAAATATGTTATGGTGATGTCACTGCACAGGGTCACAGACAAACTGTGAACCTCATTTTTAATACCCAACCATCATCTCTTCAAATTTAAATAGTAACTGACAATGAGTCCAGATAGCTCTACTAAAAATGCAGAGACAAAAAAAGGAAAGACTGAGTCACTCGGTGAGTCATTCACTCAGTATGTATGTTGTATGCCAACATAATCACAATCAGTGCTATTCAAATAGGCTTGGCAATAATTAATATGTGCAATGGCCACCAGATGTTTTGCATGTGGAAAATTACTTTCCTAAAAGAGACCAAAGGGTACAATCAAAGAACCTTATCATACCTTTTCAAGTACCAGACACACTAAAACACTTCTCTGTTAATCACTCAAGTCATACACCATCTTTTTTTTTCTCTTCATTTTATAACATCTGAAACATTGTACTGGTGACAAACTGAAGTTTTATGGTGAACTTAAAAGCTAGTTCCACAGAGTAAAGTGCAACTTAAGCAAAAAAAGAAAAAAAAGAAAAAAAAAAGAAAAAAAATTATAGAAATATAAAAGACATTTTTCCACGCAACTCTAGAACCTTGATGCTTTACGTGTTATCTATCATTTCCTTGCTTTGGGGGTCGTATTTTTTTGTTACATATTTATATGAGGAGAGAGTGAAAGGAAATAAGGATTAACTATCATACCACGAGTTGAGCATTGCATTTAGCTTTCAAAACAGTCCGAAATTTCTATACAGAGATCTGCATAAGCGACCCAAACATCTGTGAACAAATCTAGCGAAACATCAATTTTTCTCATCTTTCTTTAACAAGTTGCCCTCTCAGACCAATTTCAACATGTTTATAATTTAAGAAATCAGTAGAAAGTTAGTAACAGCCACAAGCCAACACCCAAAAGTGACAGACTTGTCTGATTCACAAAAAAGTCCTGCTTCCAGGGCAAAGTGAAACTGAGATACACCACTCCAGGAGGGGCGTGGTGGGGGGCGGGGGGGGGGCTGCTAGAAGAATGTGTGTGTGTGTTGGGTGCATTTTTGGGAGCAAAGGTAAGAGCAGAGAGGGTCACGGGGTTCTTGAAGAGGGAGGAGGGAGTCACGCCGTTGCTCTCTCAGTCCACAGGTCGCTTTTCCCCATGTTTCTTTGTAAACTCTTCTGCGTTCTTAAAGAATTTTTTACGGTCCTTAGAGTATTCCTCTGCTAGGTCTGCCCTCAGTGGATGCTCGGGCTGGGGGTCGTTCACCAGAGCAATCAGGGACTGGATCACTGCAGGACAGAAACAGGAGGGGATGTGATCAGCACAACAATGACCGTGACAAGAAGGTGATGGTTTTGGGGAAAGTCAATCTCAGAAAAAGATCTGTATTAAGGCAAAGGCAATATAGTGGAAAACCTATCCAGTCCTAATGTAACAGAGTTGAAAAGGTGATAAACTCACTCCCCCGGCCACGCCATCAAATTGCTAGGTTTTCAGTGGCGTAGCTGGTTAACAGCAGGTATTTTGGGGACGGTCACATGTGTTGGCAATAAAGAGGATGCCGGTTGGAGACTCGTGAGCTCGGAAGTAACACTGTCTGCAGCCGCATGAGGCCTGTTACATAAACTCAAGATGTGTGTGTAACCATCACTGGGATGGAAGAGACTAAAAAGAAGAGATGAACTTCATGAACGTTTTTAAACATATTCTAATTTAGGGGCATGGATCACTGCAGAGGAAAGACCGAACAGAGAAACACTTGAGACAACACTTTACACTTTAGTTGCCCTTGTCATAAGTCGCTCTGGATAAGATAATCTGTTAAATCAAATGTATATATTATTGCATCAGGGAAAAGAAGATATTGGCTTTTGGCTAGGTCAGTTTAAATTATACGAATATAGTCAGAAAATCTGGAATGCCATAAAGGCAAAATGGTGGATAACATTAGCCCCTATGAGCTTTGTCTCATGTGTGTGTGTGTGTCCACACAGTACCTTGGTCAGTTTTAGTGGCTGGCTTCCAGTTCTCTGCACTGATCACAGGCAGGCACACCTGTCCCTTCTCGTCGATGTTGGGGTGGTAGATCTTTGTCTTGAACTGGATCTTGGGGGGCTTGAAGGGGTACTCTGCCGGGAAAACGAGCTCAATTCGAAACGCACCTTTGTCGTATGGGGGGTTGTCCTGTTAAAAGGAAGGGGGGGGGGGGGGGGATTAGATTAATATGGAGAAAGAGAAGGACATTTTGTTAGGACAACCGAGTGCTTGACAGCAGATACAGTTTAAATACCTGCAGACAATCATACATTTAACTTTTATACCACTGAGAGGTTTCCACAAAGTTTAATTAAAAGGAAATGGCATCTTCTATTGACATTCACAGAAACAATTTTGATAATATGGGTACATTCCGCAAAATAATGGTCGATGTTGTCTTGGAGAGTAGCATCACTACTTACAGGAACGATGAGCCCTTGCCAAGTCAAAATATTTGTTTCATCCACTTGAATGTTACGGAAATTTTTCATTCCAGACTTGCGGATTTCATCAAGTTCCTGTAAAACAGAGAGGAGAAAACATAAGTGAGTTCTCCTGTAAACTTTGATCGTGCATCATAAAATGTCCACTTTCAGGAAGTATAGCAGGCTTTATGAAGATAAAGGAGTGATTTAACACTATTTTACTGTGTTGCCTGTGTCATAAAAACTTTGATTACAAAGACACTTCTGCAGTGTAACATACATAAAACACTGCAATTTCAAGTGGCTCATCTCGTAAAAACAGCCACACCGCTTCGTTAGTGCTCCAGAGCATATTCACACACTGGGTCACTGGACTACACACTCTCTGGCAAATTGTAAGACAGGAAAAACAGGTCATCTGTTTGTTGGTAATCTTTTACAGAGAATTGTGTGACAGCAGTGACTTGGGCATGTTATATTTGGAGACCATACGGCCATTGCGGTAAACGACCCCGTATTATTATTATTATTATTATTATAAGAGAAAGCTGCTTCCAAATTGAATTCCTACCTCGAAATTGACACCGTTGGTCGATCATTTACATAGCTACAGGATTGACGCAACTACAGGTATAATCACTGATGTAACCCTGAATCAAATCCACCTAACCACTTTGATAAAGAACTTGTTTACAACCAGTTTTGCTCAGCTAATTTTGGCCTCATAGCAGGCCTCGGTCTGAGGTCGAATGAATGAAATTCACTTGGCAATCACTCAACTTCTACATTTTCGCTTTCGATTCATTCGATGACTATTCAAAATCACGCAAAGCGAGAGAGCCCAAATCTCCGGAACTCTATATCATGAGCTACCTGGCTAATGCCGTGTGTTTTATATGACAATAGCAAATTAGCCAAACTAGAGTTAAGTCTAGGTGAGTGGCTAACGATGTCTACCTCAGCACAGACACTGGTAGTAGATAGCTACTGCTAACAGCTGTGCGTGTAGCACAAACAACTCGTTTCGCTAGTACAAATTTGGAGACAGTATGACAGAAACATCATCCAAGATTTGAGATTATAATGAATGAAAGCTACATTTCAACAACTTAGCATTTTAATCAGCATCGTAATGGAAATGACTCAAGTTATCTGACAAATACCTGTTAATTCTGTTCTGGCCTAGCTCGCTAGCTAATAATAATAATAATGCCGGTGCTTAGCTAGCTGACATGACTAGAACGGTTAACGCTTAGCATAGCTCGCTAGCCTCTTCTAATCTCCGTCTGACGAATTGTACCTGATTTTTGATAGTAAAGGGCTGAACGATACAGATTAAAGGACATTTGCGGTTTGGTGTAAAATTTAAGCGCTCACACGCAACACTTCTATTGTTTCCCTTAGTGAAAATTGTAATTTGATTGATCAGGAAATGTACCTTGTGCAGCCTCCTGCTCGCCGCCATCGTGGAATTCTGTATGTACCCAGAATACACAGCGAATGCGATGTCGAAGTGGTGGTTTTCGTCTCTGCTACCAGTGTATTATGTACCGTGTACGCGCCCTTCCCCTGTCTGAAATTACCAGACTGCACTTTCATTATCATTTTTTTCCTTTAGCATATGTACTTGGATATGTATTGATTCAACGGTGTCTAAAATTGGAGTTGTGTCGAATTCGTTTTATTTTATTTTCAATACAAACAAATATATACTCATTAATTATGATTATAATATGACTCTTGCCTTTTCAGTGATGAGAGTAGAAGTCATAACCAAAGCAATAAGGACTTATATGTATTGTTTGTTTTTTCTTGACAGGAGATTTTGTAAATAAATGATGGTTAAAGTAATCTTTTGAAAAAGTGTCCTTGAGCACAACATAGAAATCTATTCTATTTGCATGCTAAAATTGTTCCACATTGTTTGTTGGTGTCCCTGCAGGCAGAAATCACTGATTACTGCTTTAACACAAGCTAGAGCAAGAGCAGAATTATTTCACTGTACTTTAGTTTACCATTGGAGTTGGGGTATTGGCTATAACTATTACTTATAGTATTCCTAAACAAACGCTTTTAGTTTTTGCCACAAGCATTTTTAATGCTGATGTAATTCTGTCAAAGGTTTATTTATTGAAAGTACATTGTTGCTTGTGCCATAGGCCAAGTAGCTTTATGATCCCACGTTTTCATGATTTGGATTTGTAAAAGTAAAACTTTTCATCAAAGGGTTAATATTGGGGGGGGGGGGGATCTCAATGGTACAACATGTACAGTATTGTTTGCAGTGCCAGTTAAACTTCAATTTGATAATGTAAGCTTGTCAAAAGGGTGGGCAAGTCCCTCACTGAATCATATCTATGAGCTATTGTACCTATTCTGCTGCTTTGAATGAACTGAAGTGGGTGTTATGAAATAATGTTTTTGTCATGGGGCATACCAATAAATTCAGCATAAGACCATGGCTGCATCTCAAAAGTGTTGATTGACCTCATCTCCTACTCTTCCACTTCATCTGCAGCACTACTCTGATGAGTGTATGGGAGGAAGCATGAGGTATATGACTAAGTACAGATGAAGAAAGGAACACAAGGAGAGGGAGCTACTTTAGACTATTGAAACCACTCCCAGTCTAGTTCACCAGTCAGACTGGTATGCCTCAATGTACAGTAAGGTTGCAGTGGATGAGGAATAGGAGAGTAGGTGAGTCTGAAAACAAAAACTACTTGTCATTTGTGAAAGGAAGTATTTCAAATATGCCCTCATGGAATGTAATTTCCTGAGCACAGATGTATGACAGAAATCAAGTGCTATTTTCTTGGGAAAATGTCATGAGAGATCTATCTATTCCATTGGCATTGCTTTGTTTGTGGTACATTCTTTGATTGTATGTACATCTTGCAGAGTGTGGCTTAGTGCGGTCTTAGTGCGGCCTATGGCAACAACTTGTAGAGTGTATAAACATGTGTTTTATTTATAATACTGGGATACTTTAGGTTACAGTGAGCTTACAGCGGCAGTCATACCATTAAAATTAGTAATTTGGTTAAAACCATTGTTGTAACTCCTTATGATTTGTGTGCCTTACCTGTCAGATTGATTGACTCAATGATTACTTTATTTTTTTGTTACTTCTTAAAGATGTTATCTGAAGAGCCGTTGACCCTTGGGACTGTTCATTTGTGTCTTCCACCAAGCATATTGATGTGACACATGTAGGACTGTTCTTTAGGTAGGCTACTCTTACAGCCTTTAATGATCAGATACCAAATCACTTGGTGGCCTATGGTAGGCCTGTCTAGGGTATTCTACCCTAGGTCCAATAATATTCCTGGGTCCTCATCTGAACGTTCGTTGTGCCCTACTGAACGCAGCTCTCGTGCTAGAAAATCTCTTGATCTTTTTTGTTTTAGCCTAGCCCTCCTCGGCGGATGTGTTGAGGAGCATTCGCTTTTTCCTCCCCTCTCCCCAATTCAGTTGGCTTTTATTTAAATTTGGGTCAGGGGTTAGGGCTCCCTGCGTCACACAAACCTGCAGTAGCAAGATGGCGATCGGAGGACTATGAGGTGTGAGATCAGGATGTGATATTGAAACCGCTTTCATCGATGATTTGAGGTATTGTCGATCTCCGCTTATCTTATCGGCATATGTTATGTCAGTGTGTGGTTGTGTCGAAGAGTTCGCTCTGTGCAGCTTTAAAAAAATGCATTAAAAACAAGCGTTAAACACTCAATATTTGGCTCGCATGCCCAGAGGGTCTCTCCTCTTGTTCTATGCCCACGGACTCGGAGCCCTAATATACCAGCTTGTCAACCACCTGCGCTTTGCCCCATTAATCCGTGCATTGCGGGCTTCGGTGAGTGATTCCTCCTGGGAAGAAATTTGGTAAATTTTCGCAATGTGTTTCCAACAGTGTAATTGAATTTACCTGGTTACACACGGGTATGTGTTTTCGGCTTTAGCCAGCTCCCGTGCAATCGTTGTCTCACCCAATGGTTGTCTGTAGTAGGACTCATCATAGACTAGAGCTAGCGTTGGCTAGAGCACAGCAGGCTACGTATGGCAAGAGGTAGATCACTGCTAAAACAGAGAGTACTATCACTAGATAATAATGATATGACCAGGATCACAGCGTCGCTACAATGTTACTCTTTAGTCTCGAAAGCGATGGCTTTCAAATCGGTGTGATTGGCTTCATGAACGACCATAAATAATCAAAAGTTATTCATTTCAGAATTCAGATGCATATCCATAGAGCTTTGATTTGATACCATTTACATGAAAATTGTTCTTCACCTTTGATGTTAAACAAATGTTTTATAAGCCAACACATCATTAAACCGTAACTAATATTGACGCCTCTCAAAATGTGTAGCATGTAATACTTGGTCCAGGAGGGGAAACATAAGGGGAACACCAGAATCCAGCAGGATATCCACAATACTTTCGCCAAACAGCTAGATGAACAGTTGTTGTAGTTATTCGTGATAGGTATATTTATTTGGTCCCTTTCTTTAATTTGGTAATATGTTTTCTAGTGACGCCTTTCTTGTGACATGACGTTGCCTTTTTTTATGTCTTGGGTCATCTCTGCTGACAAAAGGTATTTTCAGTCACTTGCTGCTTCTATCTTCAAAGATATCAGTCGTTTGTCACTTGGATGGACACCAAGTGTAGCAGCTTTGTTAGTAGATAAATCCCTGGCAAAGATACAGAGGGAGCAGACAGTATTGAATGTAGTAATTACACTCTTGTGCAATTCACAAACACCATCATGTTTTTAGTGGGATTGCTGTGTTTGCAAACACTGGGGATCAATTTGGGTTAATTTGGCTAATGGTGGCTCACCAGGATAATTCCCATAGCAAATAATTCTTAACCTGCTCTAGGCGGGATAGAGATTAACTCTGATTCGATTCTTCGGTTAGTAGAGAAGCATTCAAAGTATCAACATTGAAATCCTGTAGGTCTGCATTAAATCAATTAATGGGATATTCTGTGGTGTCACTAATCAAAATATTAAAAGAAGATTGAATACAGAATGAAAAATGAGACAATGATAGTTTATTACAGATTTAAGAAATAATTTGTATTTGTAACCATGGCAACAGTGCATTTTGGCATATGTAAGACATGTTTTAGGGCTGGACTGGGGGAAAAGCCTGCAGTGCACACCCTATCTCTCCAGGACCAGGGTTAGTGACCTCTAGTTTGATGAAGATATTTGGCTTTTTGGCCTTTTATCCTACAGTTGTTCTGTACGCATCACTAAATACTAGTTCATTTTGGATTAACAGTATTCTCTGTTTTATCAGAGCCCCAAGCTGCTTTGTGTAGGGTACCTAATACATATAGCCTAATACCAGTCAGGCTAGATTACAAAGTCATGTGACCCTCAACCAGTGGCTTGGCCTACAGTATCCAGCTGCAGGCCTGGATATTGGCCTGGGAAGGCATAATGGCCCCTGACTGTGTACAGGCTAGGCCTACTGCTTTGGTTTTATGGCCTCTGTCTGGGGGATGAGGATGATCACTGGAAACCAGGACAAGGGCTAGAATTAGAGATTGAACTCAGCTAATCGATAGATGATCATTATAAATCATTATAAATTCCTGACATGATTCATAAATGTAAGACCCACTCCAAAAAACGGAACTTATTTACAATAAATAACAGATTTGTACTCCTGGAGTAAATGATGTGAATATAATGCTACCATTTGTCATTGTTCTCACTCTTCTGCTGTCTCTGTCTCCGCCCCTACATAGCGTTGCTTATATACTGTGATCACATTGCATACATACGGTACGCCTACAGGATTTATATTTAAGTGTTGTACAAGAGCTTGTTTTGTTCCATGCCTGACAGTAATCTATACCAGCCCATTAAGATCCCCATGGCATGGAGAGCTTGTTTGCACTTGTACTCTATAGCCAGACCTGTTGACCTGGTTGTTTATAGATCCAAACCCTGCACTTTACCTTCAGAAGATTTCATTAAGCAGTTTTCTTATCACCCCTTGCTACGTTTTTTTTCTACATACCTTTATTAAATAACCCAGATACTTGAGCATCTTTACTCCTTAGCACTGATCATTTGTATGAAGGGGGAAGGAAAAAGGTCCCCTTTGAAGGCAGAGAAGACTAAAAGGGATTCCACCTTTTATTACAGCCTTCGTTGTCCTTTGTGTCACACATGTTCTTTATAGTTTACTGTCTAACTTGTTGATCTTAGCTTTGTGAAATAACTCTCCAGACAGTCAGATCAAGGCCAGTTGTATTTCATCAAGTGATGAGACGGTGCTGTTTGAGGCAGGGTAGAGGGGGGCCTGCAAACCCATAAAAAGATCCATAGTGTCTTATCAACCCGAGTGTGCAGCCCTCAGATAGATAGATTGCTCAAACGTTTCTTTGTGTATTTTTGGCTGAGTGGGTTTTGTGTGATACTGTATCGATGTATGGCAAAACAGATGTGGTTCATTCTTATCAGCAGAGGTATTGCTAACTCTGTACCGTCCTAGACTAATGCTAAAAATACACAAGGGTGGTGCCACTGCCATATCTTGCTACTGTTACGGGACCAAATGTAGAACACCTTGTTGGAAATGGGATGGGTGGAGAATCGTTCCACAGTTTCTGGAGGAGCGCAGTAATTAAAACTACTGTAGGCTTATACGTCTTTATTTGTTTATGATTTACCCAGTTATGTTGTCTGACATGGTTATTGAGTTAGGCTAAACAATTCCCCATAATTACCGTCTATAGACACAGCCCATCCCTCTCTCTGTAGATGGGAGAGCATAGACAAACCCTATTTAACATGACCGTATAGACATGGCATGACTTGGCGTGTTTCCATGTGCCTGTATGTCATTGTAAAAGACAAGCATTAAACAAACTAATTGCATATGCTCTGTTGGCAGTTAAAATGTTAGATATAATAAAGAACACACACCCCAGTAAGTGAGGTGTTTCTGACAAACGGGAAAAGTGAGACTTTAAAGGTCATTGAAAAGGTTGCACAGTTGACATATACTGTACCCTGTCTAATTTGTTCTATTTATAGCTGATCAGAAGCAGCCAGTCATTACTGGGAGTGTAGATAGTACAGTGGAGCTGGGTTCAGACTGAATGGAGCTGGCTGGTGTGATAATGAAGGGATAACTATCAGTGGTACGTTCTCTCTTTTCCCAGAATCTAACAGTGCCAAATGAGATATAACAGGCCAGGGTGGAGTAATTCCTTCTATTTTTTTGTTTCATAAATATTATGTGGTGGTCATAATTTGTTCATATAGAATTTTTAGAAGTTTGAGTTAAGTTGACTAGTTTTAAGAGTGACATTCTGCAGTATTTTTCTTTTCAACATGTTTTGTTTGAGAATGCACACATTTTCTCCATTCCAAGCAATACTTTCCATGGAGAAACACTTCATTTATGACTGATAACGATAAGTTTCCACACTACTTCAAAACAATCTACCATCAAGGAATTGATCTGCTGTGTCAGGGTTTCCTCCTGCTAGTATTGTGTGTCTGATGTATTGCAAGTCTGTAACCTACTCAGGCTAATGAGTAATTCTGGGCATTGCAGGAATTTTAACTGCATGTTGGGGCCTGCTGGAGCCAGTTTTCCCAGTTGTGTGTGTTTGTGTGTGTGGGTGTCACCCACCCACCCCTGCCCAGGGGTGCATCTCATCAGTCTAAAGTGGTGTCTTTTCTTTGTTTCCTCTCCTTCATCTGCACTGAATATAAAACGCAGAATGTATTATTGTTTTTAAATCTACTTTTTATATTGCATAATCAGTGTTTAGATGAGTCTGAGCATTTGTGGTTGGATTTCTTTGAGCTATCAATTACATCAATCCCCTCTCTCTTCATCTCTCCCCCCATTGTCCCTCTTTCTCTCACAGGTTTGTGAACCAAAAAAAAAAAAGTGTTTGAGATGGAACAGCCAAATTATGCTGGGCAGCTGTTGCTCCAGCTGAACCAGCAGCGAGCCAAAGGTTACCTGTGTGATGTCATGGTTGTTGTGGGGAATGCTCTGTTCCGTGCCCACAAGAACATCCTGGCAGCCAGCAGCGTCTACTTCAAATCCCTAGTCCTCCACGACAACCTCATCACCCTGGACACAGAGATGGTGAACCCCTCTGTGTTCCGACAGGTGAGCAATCTGACCAGTACCTTCTAAAGCAAGTATTTGACCACTTCCATGTCTCCTTTCTCCAATACAAACTTCCCATTTGGACATTGAATATTTAAGGTCGTCTCTGTCCTTCCCTCTCTTCTCTAGGTGCTAGACTTCATCTACACGGGACGTATGCCAAACTCTAACCCTGTCAGCGATCACAGTTTCTCTGCCCTCCTCACGGCAGCATCTTACCTCCAGCTGCCTGACCTGGCTGCTCTCTGTCGTAGGAGACTCAAACACAACGGGAGGACCCCTTCCAGCACCAGCAAGACCCCCTCCTCCACCACCTCATCAACCCCTAATGGACGTATCACTCGTCCTCAACGCCTCTCCTCCACCCCCTTCAGAGTCAATAACAACCACCACTCAGGGTCCAGGGAAGCAGAGAGAAACAAGTGCCAGAGACAGGAGGGCTGTCTGAGGGAGGATCTGTCCGAGGAGGAGGTGATTGTCTCGGGTTCACAGTGTGTCTCTCTAAGCCCCTCTGGAGGAGGTGGGCTCAATAATGGTCTGGAGATGGGGCTTGGTCTGGGGCTGGACTTGTCCAAGAAGAGTCCGTCAGGCAGCACAGCTACAGAGGAGGTGAGTCCTAGCAGCCTACCTCAGAGCTCCCCTCACTCCGACTTCGACGATACACCCACTCCCCCCACCACTGCTAACTCTAACTCAGGCAAAGAGCCCTCTGAGCCAGGGGAGGTCCAGGGACAGCCTCCAAAGACCACCACAGACCCCCAGCAAAGGGCCCCTCGCAAGAGGCCCAGGCCCAGGAACGAGGGCTTCAAGGTGGGTGAAGGGAGAGAGTTGCCCAACGGTCGGAGGAAGAAACAGGGAGAGGTAGCAGGAGAGCTGACACCCAGGGGGGACAGTGTGAGCCCAGAGCTGGACGATGGAGAGGGGAATGGAGACAGAGATGGGGTCCTGGAAAATGGCCTGGAACAGAGTGAGGAGAGCGGGCAGAGCGAGAGCGAGGGAGGGGGGCGAAATGGAAAGGGAAACAACAACTACATCTATCGCCAGCCCCAGCAGGGGTTTGAACCAGCCCTGGGGGACAACCTGTATGTGTGTATCCCCTGTGGCAAGGGATTCCCCAGCTCAGAGCAGCTCAATGCACATGTGGACACACACACAGAGGATGAGCTCTATATCAAAGATGAGGAAGAAGAGGAGGAGGAAGGTGTGTACCCAAAGGACGAAGACCCTGACGCAGACCCTGAGAATCTGACATCACCATTGAAGGAAAAGGAACCGGATGCAGGCGACTCCCCACCTCGCCACATCTGCACCGTCTGCAATAAGAGCTACAAGGACCTGGCGTCTCTAAGGCAACACGAGAAGAGCCACTGGCTAACCAGACCCCATCCCTGTAACATCTGTGGGAAGCTGTTCACCCAGCGAGGCACCATGACGCGCCACATGCGCAGCCACTTGGGTCTCAAGCCGTATGCCTGCGAGGAATGCGGCATGCGCTTCACACGCCAGTACCGGCTGGCGGAGCACATGCGTGTTCACTCAGGAGAGAAGCCCTATGAATGTCAGCTGTGCAGCGGGAAGTTCACCCAGCAACGCAACCTCCTCGCCCACCTGAAAATGCACACATCGCCCCCCTAAAGACACACCTGAGTGATTACAAACCAATACCTCACTGGGCATCCAGATTACCTCATCTTCAGAAGGGCCCTGTACCTTCACCTTCCGAAACTCACCTGAATGCACATAGAGCCAACCTCATACACTTATGTATGCATACCTCATTCATGACCTGAGGATGCATCTCACCGGCATGAACTCCCACCCTCTACCTCCCCTCCCCCATACACTATGGATGTATCTCATTTACACAAAGCAAACCTCAAAACTCACCTGTGTACCAGGGGAGGCTGGTGGAGGTTGAAGTTGGAGGATGGGCTCATTGTAATGCATTGAATGGAATGGTGTGTTTGATACCATTCCTCATTTCGTTCCATGCATTACAATGAACCCTGTCTTCCAATTTCTACCTTCACCAGCTTGCACTGCTGTGTACATACAGTATACCTCACTCTGGAAATCCACCTACGCATTCCCTCAGGTAAAGCCAAAGACATGTTGTTGTTGAAGATGTTGTTGCTGTGAGTGTTCACCTCCTTCTCTTTCTGACTGCTGTGAGAAAGATTATCTACCAAACGGCAAGGATTACCTCTTCATTCTCAAAAATGGCTGTGAAGATGAATTGAGGTCATGAAGTACAAACTATAGCCTGTAAGACCTGACCTCATGATGATTATTTGATTTAGATATGAAACCCAAGTTACCTGTCTACAGTAAAGACTTTTTCTGACGGTCTTAAAGACGGTGTTTTCCGACATTCTAAATGATGTCACTGTAGCAATTACAGTGGTGTTTGATGATAGCTTTTTGCATCCTACCAAACTTCTCCCAGGGTTTCTGTCCGATGCCTTGGTTAATCGAGCTGTAGCTAGACAACAGGGTAGCTAGCTTCAACTCTAACCTCATTTCTGAGTCTTGACATTATACATATATTCATTCTTCTTTGGGTGGCTCCTTGGGTTTGTTCCGTTTCTGTTAGTCAGTTAAAGAGTTGCTTAGGAGTTGCGTTGTGTTTTGTGTCTTGAGTTTTCCCAACTTTTAAATGCAAGTCTATTGGCACAAGTAGTCTTGTCACACTGCTACCTCATAATTGCTCTAAGGAACAAAATAGATTGATACGAGTCTTGGACTGGACTCTCACAATATATATTAAGTTTAAAATGTGGGGTTTCATAGTTCGAACCTTAATTTTATCCTCAAAGTCTTAATGCTACATTTGACAAAGATTCTTGTTTGAGAGAAGAAAAAAGCTTTTGGATAAATATCTAAGGTGAAGTAGAGAAGCTGTTGGTAATGTTAGTGATATCCAAAGATAGAATGAATGTCTAGGAGAGAACAGCAAACAAAAAAGCTTAAAGATCACAACCAAAGTGAATGAGAATGTAGTATCACCAATGATTTACCCCCTCTGAATATACTTAGTTACACACACACACACAACGATGTGGTGCAATTTCCAAATGTTCATTTGACCAATGACTGTTGTAGTGTCGTTTGTGAAGCCTCTGCTGATTTGTGCACTAGAAGCTTTCAATATATAATATGTTGGCCACTTAAATTCTCCTTTACTCTCTCCTCAGAAGGACTAAATATGAATATCTGCCTGCAGGCATTTAGAATGAAAGACTCCCCCTGGTTTCCCATGTAGATTGGAACTAACCATTGATTTTGCAGGGGGCAATATGAACATTTTATCCTGGTATAAACCTCAATGAAAAAGGTCTCCTCCAATCCATTCCACCACTTCCTGTGCTGATTTTATTGCTGTCAGGGGCCACATGTGGCTGAGTTAGGGAGGGGGGTTAAGGAACCGCCTCAGACCAATGTATATGTAGTACAGGCCACTCATTACATCTCGTAGCCTCAGTGCCATAGTAACAAATAGTGGAATGAGGAATGGAAGCATACAATGACAACTTTCAACTCAGGAACATTAATGTCAGGGTCGGATCTAATGGCAATACCAGCACTTAACAGTTCTACTGGAAAGCAAACCCCCCCCCCTCTGCTCACTTGGTACAGGCATTTAGAATGTAAATTGATAACAAGATGAAAGTGATGGCGGAGGGAGGGAGTGAAAAAAACGATTATTCTCCTACTCTGAGACAGATGGTTAAATCACCATGGAGATTTGGAAACTTGACACGCTTTTTTCTTTTCTTTTTCTTTTTTAGAGGTGGAGGGTGATGATCCTGTTTCTAATGGTAGAGGTGTTAGAATTAAGACTTGATTGATTACTTCTTGAATGTTTAACTGAATAAATAGCCGCGCATGCATTGTATAAAAAATATGAGCTTGTTCCAAATCTACAGTCTATTTTCTAAACCAAAGCACATATTGAATTATTGACAGCTGTGTGATGTAAAGATGCATTTGTGTATGTATTTGATCTCATTGTTTACATAAACTCTAACAGTCAAACCTCAGGCAAGGAGGGGCCAGTTTGAGTATAGCTAGGTACTTCTCCATAGTTGTCCATATCTACAACAGTATTGTTTGCATGTATTGTTAAGGCTGTAGAAATTAGTGGTATGTTTTTTTAAATTACTTCAAAAGGAAAAGCTTTTGATACCTGCTCAGTTGTTGATTTGTGACCAACCAAATAGTTTGCATTATAGGACACAGTGGAGACAAGTTTATACTAAATGGAAACAAATAGAGTATATGAAATATTACCTCAAAGAAATAAAACAGTCAGGGACTTTGTTATATTTGTCTCTCTTACCAGATGCTCACTGATTTTATATATTTCTGTCTCTGTGTTTTTGAATAAAGCTCAGACTGGCCTTTCTTCATACACAGTTGTTGCTAACACTTACTGACAGTGTTCACTTTTATATAAAATGTCTATTGATGAATGTATTTTTATTTGTTTGATCCTGTATACATGAGAATCCTCAGTGGACAATACAAAGATGCTATCAGAAATGTCGTTACTTAGAGATGACGCAAACCATTAAAGTAATAGTTCACCACAAACTCAATCGTTGTCAGTAATGATGAGCCCCAATTAGGTCTGAAGTTATAGAGTAGATCCAAAAAAATAGGAAGATTGGCGCCATAGACTGCTGAGCTAGAAGATTATTCCTAATGCATATACATCGATACACGATAGATAATGACTATTTAAGTGTTTTGGGTGAACTATCCCTTTAAAACATAGCCATAAACCATGTCAACCTGTCATATTGGAGACATGAGGAATGTTAATTTGACATGTCTTTTTCTAAGATTCTTACCTCACCCAAAGCATGTATAATACAATTGTATCAGAAACAAATGAGATGTTCTTATTATTGTTATTTGTATAGTCTGTCTTTTTTGAGATCACAGCTGTGATCGTTGTCGTGTGTATGCCTACGGTATGTCCATCCGTATGGGACCATTTACTCTTGTTACAGATTCCAGTTGCATTGTGTTCTACAGAAAACGATGGTGTTGTCAGAGCAATGTTTGGTTCAAGGCTGTCATTTCTTATTTGAAGCATGTCTTATCTTATCTTCCTACTTGATACCCTGCAAAAAGGTCTTCTGAGAGAGAGGAGTTTATCATTACAGCAGAATTATGTAGTTTGTCAAGCAATAGCTTTTTTTGGGGTGTGTGTGAAAGTGATTATTTCCAGTTTCATTATATCGTTAACTCAAAGTTAGTAATTAGTAACTGAAGCGAAAGTCCTTATCTTTGATATGCTTAGTGACAAATAGACTTAAGCTCACCAAACAAAACCAATATATACCAAATCAAAGGCTATTTATAGCCTTTCTCATTAATAGGTCTGTGGGTCTACATCACTATTTGTATTCTCTGTATTCGTGTGTCCATGATGTAAAGTTCCTTTGATGTTGCCCAGGACTGAGATACATCAAGCATGTGATTCTCTTCGTGCCATGTGTTTTAACACAATGTAAAGAGGCCGAATCATCTGAGTGCACTCGTCAACAAACAGTCTTAATGTACAGACAGGGGAAAGTTTGTAATTTTAGGTCATTTTCATTAAAACTTGATTGGAAAGAAAATGTATTATTTGTGTACTTCTCTGGCGTTCTGTTGTCGTGTTTATTTTTAATAACACATTCCACCATGAAAAGTTAATTGGAGATATACCCTCACTGGCCACTTTATTAGGTACACCTGTTCAACTGCTTAATGCAAATATCTAATCAGCCAATCACATGGCAGCAACTCAATGCATTTAGGCATGTAGACATGGTCAAGACAACCTGCTGAAGTTCAAACCGAGCATCAGAATGGGGAAGAAAGGTGATTTAAGTGACTTTGAACATGGCATGGTTGTTGGTGCCATACGGGCTGGTTTGAGTATTTCAGAAACTGCTGATCTACTGGGATTTTCACGTACAACCATCTCTAGGGTTTACAGAGAATGGTCAGAAAAAGAGAAAATATCCAGTGAGCAGCCGTTCTCTGGGCGAAAATGCCTTGTTGATGCCAGAGGTCAGAGGAGAATGGCCAGACTGGTTCGAGATGATAGAAAGGCAACAGTAACTCAAATAACCACTTGTTACAACCAAGGTATGCAGAAGACCATCTCTGAACGCACAACACATCAAACCTTGAAGCAGATGGGCTACAGCAGCAGAAGACCACACCGGGTGCCACTCCTGTCAGCTAAGAACAGGAAACTGAGGCTACAATTCGCACAGGCTCACCAAAATTGGACAATAGAAGATTGGAAAAACATTGCCTGGTCTGATGAGTCTCGATTTCTGCTGCGACATTCAGATGGTAGGGTCAGAATTTGGCGTAAACAACATGAAAGCATGGATCCATCCTGCCTTGTATCAACGGTTCAGGCTGGTTCCAGCACCTAGTTGAATCTACGGCACAAAGAATTAAGGCAGTTCTGAAGGCAAAAGGGGGTACAACCCAGTATTCGCAAGGTGTACCTAATAAAGTGGCTGGTGAGTGTACATTGTTATCAGTAAATAGTTGTCCTAAGCTGTGGTAGTACTTCTGGCCTTCAACCTTTAAGGCAAACCTATTGGAAAGGTAGTAGGATACAGGCCTGTAATCCACTTCTTCTACGAAGCTGTGTGTGTGGCACCTGGGTGAACAGAGGGAGGAGTCCTGGCGGTTCGTCGTGACTGTGGAGATCGTTCACTGGTCAGCAGTTATTACTCTGCTGGTGAGTGGGCTAGGGGGGAGGGCAGGGGAGGGGTTCAGACTGGGGGCCCCCTGTCCCATCTGGGCAATGTGGGGTGAGGGGAATAGAAAGGCAGGGAACAACGTCTGCCATCTGCAGGAGTGTCTATTGTGCCCAAGTCAAAGGCGCTCCCTCTACTCAGTCTTGTTCTATCTTGCATTGTAATTCTCTCTCTCTCTCTCTCTCTCTCTCTCTCTCTCCCTCTCTCTCTCTTAGTTTAGTAATCACGAGGGTGAGGACATAAGGAAAGTAAGACATGGTATAATCATATTGGAACAAAGAGATATTGTGTTCACCATTCAGACCTGGCCCCCCTCTCCAAGTTTGGAGAAGAAATTATAATTTGAACATAGCCTGTGTGTGTATTGGGGAGATCGCTGTGGGATGAAGGCATTGCTCGTCAGGCTACACACACACACACACACACACACATAGACGCAGACTTTACCCCTCGGGGAACAGGGCGGCTGGCATTTTTACTGCCATCTCTTCAGGCCGTTGATAATGTTGGGGCCATTAAGCCCCTCCCCTTGTGGTGTCACATGCCAGTTGACCCTTAAAGAGGTCAGGGTCCAACACAATAGGCTGCATTTTGATTCTAACCCCACCACCCTCCTTCCCTCCTTTCATTCACCCGTCTACAAGCCATAGCCTATAGACGGCATGTCTGAAGGCACATCTGTGGGGAAGAACCATGCCCAAATATGGCAAAGGAAATGTAATTGGATGCATTTCAATTTATAGGCCGTCATGAGTGGATTTGCATTTTAGAAGGGGTGGTCCTAACTCCAGAAATGAGTTTTTCCAACCTTGTCTTTGTTTTGGTCTGAAGAGTCCTGTTCAAAGAATTGTTCAAGCTTGTATCTGTATGAGGCTGTAAAGAAGGGTGCCTAAAAAACATTTTTTTCCTTCCTTGAAGAAATCACTGTTTTGCTTGAATACACTAAAATGGTCTTTTTTTCCTGAAATATTAATGCCACACATAAATATGATTCCAAAGGAGTAGTACTGATATTGGGCACAAAGGGGGGGGTGAGCCTTGAACCCTACAGCTGTCATGTAGATTGATGTAGATTGAAAGGGCTTCCCTACTCTTCTGAATACCCCCTCCTCTGTACCCGCTGCCCCAGTCTGGGCCCGCCACAAAAGGACAAAGGGGGTTGGGCATTTAGGATGGGTAGGATTGGTGGAGGGACTCAGTGGGCAACAAAAGGATGGAGAGAGAGAGAGAGACCAGATGCAAACTCGGACAAACTGACATCTGCTGCTCTCTTACTTTTTATGCTAATGTGGATATGTAGACACAGTTACAGCAAATTATCTACCAGATGAGGTTGTTTTAATGTTTAGTCTGGCTAACTACATTTGTTATTAAACCTTATAAAGGATGTCCTTGACCTTGTAATACGCTTACAAATAGGGGAGGATAAATGAAGTAGCTTATAGTGATGTAGAAAATATAACCAATGGGTCACTAATTCAGCGCTAAGATGAGCCAGAGAGCTGAGGGTTCCATGTAAAGAGCATGACACTGACACTAAGGGCCCAGGCAACGGACCGAGGTGGTGTCAGGTGAAGTAGATAGAGAGGGGGGGGCCACCGTCATGTCTTTATCCTTGCCGTGCTGTTGTGATCCCAGATGTGCTGTAGTCATCAAGCATAACCACACGACACGAGAAGCTGTAGACATACCTGCCCCTTATGAGGTAACTGGCAAAAGGGGCTTACGTGTGGCGATGAGACCATCTTCTAATTTGTTCTTCAAGGAACTCTTCAATCTGTACTGTGAATCTCTCGTGGGCTGCAATGCATAAGCACAGAGGAGGAGTTGGATGAGGTAGAGGTGGAGAAGGTAGAGGAGATTGAGGAGAAAAATGAGTTGGATGAGGTAGAGGTGGAGGGATAGAAGGGTTAGAGGGAAAGTAAAATGTTGATGAAATACTGATGAAAATGAAAGAATGGAAAACAAATAAGTTCAGGTGTCAAAACATTTGTTTGTGGTTGTCTCTTTTGATCTTCAGTGATGCCCAGGGACATATGAAGTATACTTCAGGAGGAGGTGGTGTTATCCATTGATTGGATTGATATTATCCATCTATCCAGTCTTTTGTATAGCCTACAGAATGATATGCTCTCTGCCAATATACACTCACCTTCTCATGGTGGAGGTGGTGTAATGGTGTGGGGAATGTGGTAGAACAGGAGATTCAAAGCTTCAAAGTGCACCTGAAAAATCTGCAGGAATTGTGTGATGTCATCATAGACCAGAATCTCAAAGGAATGAGAAACATGAGGAATGTTTACAACATCTTGTGGAATCAGGCTTTTTGAGAAAAAAGGGAGGCCCTACCCAGTATTAGTACAGTGTTCCTAATAAAGTGTTCAGTGAGTGTATATCAGTCAATGGTGAAACTGGTGGACAAATGCCACACACTTTTTTTTTGCTGCAACTGCGAATTTATTTTTCAGCATTTCATCACAAAGAATCATGGGCAAGTCTGTAATGCGTGCACGCACGCATGCATGCACACACAATATATTATAACTCAATCCTGATTTGATAGTCGCAGAGGAGCATTTGACAGTGGTTGACGAGGATGACAGTATAAAACAGACAGTAAACCAAATCAGTCCAATATTGGCTCAAGGCTACTGCAAGAGATTCGGGCCATGATGACAACTACAAGTGTAACAGTTTTTCCTTATATTATTTTTCTAAAATGCATGTCTCTTGTTAACCATTAAAAACATACACACAGGAAATACTTTAAATACATAAATTGGGGGTACATCTTTAATCTGTATTTACTATTAATCTTATATTTAAGAGCGCAAAATATCCTTAGTATAAGAACAAAATAATACTTACAATCTAATCTAATCAGACAGATATAAGATAAAATTCTCTTTACAGACCAAGTAAAACATCTTAACTGAGACAGACAATAGATACAACATGACCCAGGGTTCGGAAGGGAAAAGTTACAGCAACCTCATATATTTAACACACAAATTAAGACATAAATATCTTGCATAACATCGGAGGGTTGTAGTTCACTACAGTTCTGTTTGTGCCAAGGATCAAAGGGATGGCTTTTTGGGTATCATCATCAACACCAAACTAAACCCAAATCCTAGAGGTTCAAGTACAGGTTTAAAAGGTGAATAAATAATTTCTCTGTGCAGAAAGCGGAATGTTTCCAAATAGAATTGCACACAAACAAACATTCAATTGGCTAAATGTCACAGACGTAGGGAGAGTAACTACACATAAAGATCTACTGATGAGACATGGGGGGTTGATGCCGTTCAGACTCATACCGTAAATCGTTTCATCACTGATGACCTGACCTGACCTGGGGTGACTTGTGAGTTTCCCGACAGCGATGGATGTTTAAGGTTCACAAACCACTTAGCGTGCTATGTAGTTTGTTGAGTTTCCCAAACCGCCTCCTAACTCACACGTTCGTGAAGTTGATTTTGAAGTGGAGAGGAATATGTATCCATCAATTCATAATCAATGGGCCAGAAGCGCAGCTGTCAGATCATCTTTCTCCACTCAAATTCTGACCTAAGTATAAGAGGTTAATACAGAACACTGACACTGGACCAGTTCTTATAATAAACTTTCGGCTATGTCGACATTTAGTCGCGCATGTGTTCGTTTCAAAAATGAAAAATATGCTATCACAGAGTGGTTTATTATGGGATGTCATAATCATGTTGATTAAGAAATGCCTTCATTAGAGTTCACGATTCGTAATGTAGTACCATGCTTATGTAAAAAAACGTTTGAGAACTAACGTTTGTTGCACTTGCTAATACGTATTTCTGGGCATCAACGAGATTTAAACTTGATTTTATGCTTGTGGTCCATTGTCAATGTGTAAAGTTAAGAGGGCGGGCCAAGCTCTTGTGAATTCATAAAATAATTGAAGTCGGCCTACTATGTGAGCTACGAAGGGTTTCGGGAAATTTGAAATTAAAAAAATTATTCGTACAAATAACTTAACACTACGAAGCTTTGGAGAAACTCACCCTGTCCTCATGACATAGCTGGTCACAGTGGCCTCAGGTATAATATCAATGGAACTGGGGGAGGGAGGGGGATGACACTCATAGCTTAGGTGAGGATAAGAAGAGCACACTGATTCTAGATTTATGCCTAAGGGCAACTTCTACCCCAAAAGATTTGTATGAAATGTAAGGATTAATACATTGTCTTCTTTGTCATTATCAGTATACTGATACATTATCAGTATCTGTTAATGTCTTACACTATTATTTTATCACGATTTACTCTGTTCATCATTTTATTAATACTGCAAGACTGACCCCGAACAGACTTGATTCAGGGGTCATAGGTGAAGTGTATGAGATACATATATCAACTACATGTGACCTGGATACAATATATGATTGACTCAAGCAGACTTGGTTCAAAGTATGATATGTTCATGGTAATTATTAGGTTGTGGGAACATGAATTGTGAGCATTGATTACTTTGTCTTATGATGACTGTTGGATCGATGATTCACTTACTTAAACAAATGTATTGTTGTAAGTCGCTTTGTATAAAGGCGTCTGCTAAATGCCGTAAATGTAAATGAATTGTGTTCAATTGTGAGGTCTGACAATCTTAGGGTGTGTGATTGACTGGAGCAGAAACGGATTACTCGATCCATGGATCGATTGGTGCGTGTTTGATTTCCTAAATGTAATAGCTTTTGATCAGAGACAAATCAGGTCTGTGAGATACTATCATCTATAAAGTGCACATCATGGTCGACACAAGCGAAGTAGAATGACCTAGTTATGACACCTGCTTTCACATTACACGATAGCAGTTTGTCCCCAAGCCAAGCCTGGTTCTGGTGAGATTAGTTGAATCAAAGCCTGCATACACAGGGTTGGTGACCACTAAACTAAAGGGAGAGGCAGGAGAGGAGAAGTAGAAGAGCAGTGTCTTCAGGAGTGAATCTGGTTCTTCAATAGGGAATCTGGTTCTGGTAATACTGAAGCATGTCGTAGGTTTTGCTCCTGTGGAATATAAAACAGACAGTAATTAGGTAACTCATAGTCTTTCATGGTCTGTAACTACAAATGAAAGTCTTCTTATCGTTGTTGTTACAGGGGTGTAGAGGCCAATAAATAAGACTGTGGGGATCTGTATTGAAATGTCATACAGTCGTAATGTCCATTGTCCACAGTAAACCGACTCCACTCTAGGCATCTCAAAATAAAACAGTACAATTAATAAAGATGTAACCTGCAGGTTAGGTTGAGTCCACCTAGCTACACTACTGGATGCCGGATTTACCATAAATTGGCTTTTATCCTAGCCCTATTTATTAGGTCCAGAAAAACATCTGACACTGTCAGTGGCCAAGGAGCTGAAGTGGAACAGGGCCATAGGATCTATGGGAAGGGTCTACGAACAGGTTTGGTAAAAGGCCCAAGTTACCTGCTGCTGAGGAAGCAGCTCTGAATGACTTTGATGATGAAAGCAGCCGCCTCCTTCTCACTCATACTGGGGTTAAACCGCTGCCTGGAAAACAAATACATAACAAGACATCAGTCTCTCTCTCTCTCTCTCTCTCTCTCTCTCTCTCTCTCTCTCTCTCTCTCTCTCTCTCTCTCTCTCTCTCTCTCTCTCTCTCTCTCTCTCTCTCTCTCTCTCTCTCTCTCTCTCTCTCTCTCTCTCTCTCTCTCACCTATTTAGTATTTATTTGCTCACACTCATGCAGTTGAGTTTACACACACACACACACACACTTCGCTGTACTCACTTGAGCAGTTTGATAGTTTGTCCTCTGAAGCATGGTAGTCCGGTGTCCAGCATCAGAGTTACCAATGAAACCACTGCATCCATGTAGGGCCTGAGACAGGTGACCAGGAGCAGGAGGGAGAGCGAGGGAGACCAAGAGAGAGAGAGAGAGAGAGAAAGGCAGAATAAGAGATGAACAAGAGACAAGAGAGAAGAGGAGAGCAAGAGAGAGGTAAAAGAACCAGGGCGCATGCCTGCCCCCCCCCCCCCCCCCCCCCCACACACACACACACACAATCTCACCTGACAGCCAGGTATCCTCTCACACACATCTCCATGAACCATTTGAATGGGGTAGCCTCCATCTTGCCTCCCATAATCATCACCATCTCATCAGTCAGCTTGATGTCTGGCTCCCAGCCCAGGTTACCACCAGGGGAACTCTCAAACATGAAGCCAAAATCTGAGGAGACACACAGTCAGTAAATCTTTACAATCCCAGTCAGAAAACTGGTTGGGCATCAAGGTATTTATAACACAGACAAAAAAAACACACAATACACACATACCTACAATATGTGGATGAGGTGGATGATTGTGCACTTATGTAGCTGAGGAGTCTACGGCTGTTTTGGAGTTAAATAGATGAGGATATGAGTTTGCTTGTGCTTATGTGGATGAGTTTATGGATGACGGTGTACCTATGTGGATGAGGTGTCCCTTGCTGTCCAGCATAATGTTGCCATTGTGCCGGTCTTTGATCTGCAGCAGAAACAGCAGCAAGCTGTAGGCCGCCATACTGCGGATGAAGTTATACCGAGCCTGGAGAGAGAGAGACAATGAGAGAGACAATGAGAGAGACGGACTGCAGCAAAACAACACCATACCATGTTAATGGGGAGGAAACAGTACTGGCCCTTTGGCTGGGATAATGTGTGATTCTGATGGCTCAGTCTCCTCACCTTCTGGAAGGCCAGAGTGGACTCATCTCCATACTGGTTCCTGAAGTAGTCATACATCCCAAAGTCTGTCTGTCTGCCCAGCTGGTCACGAGACTTGCAGTCCGGAATGCACTCGATCACGCCACACTAGAGAACAGAGAGTTTAGTCAAACTCATGTTGAATATGGTGTGTGTGTGTGTGTGTGTGTGTGTGTGTGTGGGGGGGGGGGGGGGGGGGGGTGTTGTTAAAGGGGTGAGTGAGGGAGGGGTAGGAAAGAGGGGGTAGGGTAGCTATTATCTCACCCCGGGGGCAGTAGCCACCACTCTGTAGGGGAATACAAACAGGTCCAGTCCCACCAGCTGGAAGATGTTCTTAAACAGGCCGATGATCTGCAGAGCCAGCATGTCCTAGAGAGAGAGAGAGAGAGAGAGAGAGTTTACATGAGACTGAGATAGAACAGTCTGAGCTGCCCATGCGTGATAAATAATCTGCTGGTGGTCGTTATCTAGGTTTCTCTCTGTATTATGTGGGAGGTGCCATACCTGTCTGCAGTCATCTCCCACTTTAAAGATGGCTGCCTGCCAGAGGATCCTGCGTGCTCCGTCGTCACTCTCCTCTCCCTCCTCCAGGGAGTCTGAGGGGCAGCGCAGTCCCTCCTTCTCCAGCTCACTCACCCCACAACGCTTCACCTTGAACTTGGCCAGGTAGGGAGCCTTGGCAGCACTGCAGAGGGAACAAGACACACCTGTCAGTCATACTTAGATATCAATGGTATACAGCCAATAAATATACTGTTCTAGGGGACTTTATCTCTCTGCAGAGGAATGTCTACATCAATGTTGTCTGAATACATTGGTGAATGTGTCCCCTGGCCATTTGGAAACGTGTTGATACATCTCAAGAGGTTATCTTAATGCACATAGATACTTTGAGCCAATCAATCAATACCTCTGCATGGGTGTTCCAGATTTGTAATCTATGTCCAGTACAATGGCCTCTGGGTTACTGGGCAGGTAGCAGCCTAGAATGGCCACAGGTGGGAGACAGAGAGCAACATTTACTCACTCAAAGGAGGAGACAGACACACTTACATAATTTACATAAAATGAAATATGGAAGTTACTGTTACCTGGCTGGACTTTGATATCCGACAGGGCTTTGAGACAGGCTCTCTTCCTCTCGTCTCCCTTGGGGGTGGGCCTGAAAAAACACCATTAGAAGTAGTCACTAGATGGCCATGCTAAAAAGGACTAGAATTGCAATGGCGTCAAAATCGTAGAGCAAGTACGGGAGTAAATTATTCTTCATCTAATGTTTCTGATTTATCTAACTGCTTTGTCGTTGACTTGAATGTTTGTTATGAGAACGACAAAACGACTAAAAGCAGAAACAGATCGTGTTAACTTTGCCCTTACTTAATGATGGCAGACACATTGGTGATCTTGCCAAAGAAGTCAAACTCTCTCTGGTAGAAGTCTTTAGCCGGACCTGACAGAGAGCCAGTGATCTCCTCCACCATCTGCTCCAGCAGGTCCCCTATATCAGCTACAGAGAAAGAATATACAGTTACACCGAGATAAAGTGTGGAGTGTGTCTATCGGTTACATTATGACAGTGTCTGAGAGTGTGTGTGTGTGTGTGTGTGTGTGTGTGTGTGTGTGTGTGAGAGAGACTCACGATCTTTATGGTGTGCCTCTTCGTCCAGGTATATGTTGGTCATCATGTTCCAGATGAACTGGTGGGCCAGCAGCTGGGACTTCTGGGCCGCCCAGAGGATGTACTCTCTCACGTAACCCATCTGACCATCACAGCACAACATCACACCAGTTACGGTCAACATCTACGTTTGTCAGACAGATATGATTACTGTAGCGAGGGATGTGGAGACACTGCAGTTAATTTAGATGTAGCTTCCCTCACCTTGTCATAGCGAAGAGCCTGAACAATCTGAGGAATGTAGAACAGGATGGCATCCTGAGGAAACACAACAACTAATTGAGATAGCCATCAACACATGTAGCCAATACTAGACAGTCTACCGCCTGCTCATTTAAAGCAACTGTGAGAGTGTGTGTGTGTGTATGATGGGCGTGACGTACAGGAGGAAATGAGCGGAGCACTTTAACCCCGTATTGAGCAGTGAGTGGATGAGGAGGGTACATGCTGCTGAAGTAGGACAGGCCAGTGGGGGGGTCCGCTGGGGCCCAGCACAGAATGTGGCTCAGCTCTGGAGAGTCAGCATCAATGGTGTGCCATGTCACCAGGAACTGGTGATATTAAAGACACACACACACACACAAAATATATGTTTGATATGTTGTAACCACTTCAAATAAGAGTAATAGTTAATCCAGCTTTCCAGCTCCCAAAAAAGAATGTTCATATTGAGCATGTCTAAGCCCAGTTTGCTGTGGTGTCTCACCTTGACAGCATCTGGTACGTCACTGACAGCTCCAGGGTCCAGTCTCACCAGCCTGGTCACCTCCGCCACAATGGCCTCGTTCTTAAACCTGACAACACATAGGAGAGGAAGCACTGTAGTACTACTGTGTGTGCCAATATGTTTGTGTGTGTGTGTGTGTGTGTGTGTGTACCTGGCAGGTAGCTGCATAGCCAGGTAAGGTGCTATACTCCAGGCTAGGTTGACGTTGTCCTTCCACTGTTTCTCAGTCAGGCTGATGTATTTGGACCTCCAGTTAGCGATGCTGGTCTCTACTGACTGATCTGTAGATATAGCCAACTCCTGGGTGGACAGAGGGTTGTACCAAGTAGTCAAGCGCTCGATCTCGCTGGCCTGTGGAGAGGAAGAGGTAGTGGAGGGGTGCGGGGTCAGAAAATGAACTGCTTTAGAGAGAGATAGATAGATAAGAGTTGGAGAGAGCTACAGAGATCATGGACAAACAATCAATCTCCCAGATACAGGGGGAAGAGAGAGGAGAGCCAGGCAGTCTCACCAGTAAAGCCAGCAGCAGGGTCCTGCGCTTCATGTAGTATTTATGTAACTGGGTTCCTCTGTTACTCTTCTTAGACAGGCCTGGAAGCCGAGGAAAGAGGGCACAGTCAGATCTGTGTGTGTGTGTGTGTGTGTGTGTGTGTGTGTGTGTGAGAGAGACAGAGAGAGAGAGAGAGAGGTACCTGATTTCTTAGACGTAGTAGACATGCCGCTGGACAGTGGGTAGGTGTTGATCCATCCCTGCCCGCTCTGCTGGGAGCGAGAGCTGGAGTCCATGTTATTTCTGGGGTCAGCAGCGGTCATCACAGACAGACTGTTCAACGACGGGTCCTGGTTGTCTACATGCACGCGCACACACACACTCTCAATAGGCTGGGACAGACACACAACCACTGCCCACACAACTACTAATCTCTGTCTGTCTCTCTCATTGTACTGTCTCTCTCTGTTATTCGCTACATGACACAATACTTTTTTTGTCTTCTTTCCTTTTATTTTCTTTCCCTCCAACTTTCGCACTCCATTCAACTCGCAACTCATATGACTCAATCACACTCTTCAGCTCTCTTGCGTCACTACTCTCTCCATTTCTTGATCTCTCCATCTCTCTATCACTCTACACAGACATTGTCCTAAACAAGAAACTCTGAACAAAGAGAAAAATCATGAAATGAGGGTATTTTTTGAAGAGCATTCGATGGTAAGGGGAGGCGTTTTGAAGAGCGAGATGAGATTTGTCGGTTAGTCCTGTGCTGCTGAGATGGCCATGCGTTTGAGGAAAGAGAAATCCAATGGAAGTGGGGAGAAGTTGCCCCTAGTCACTGATACAGGGTCAAACACTTTTGGTAATCTTCATTTACCTGGAGCGATTCGATGTTTATGAGTGTGTGACCATGTTTTTTTTTGTCAGGGACGAAGAGCAGCAAGGGCTGTCTGGGTGGTGAAAAACACGTCCATTTCTCAATTTGTACTTTCCAATTTATTGACAAATTGACAAATCGAGCTGAAGGGCGACGGGTGGGGCGGCGTGATGAGAATAATCATTCTAAGATAATTAAACATGCATTTTAACACAGGTGACAAATTTGTGGTTTGCATCACAGCTGGCAAATAGATGTAGGGTGAGAGAGAGAGAGTGGGGGGAGAGTGAGAGAGAGAGAGGGGGGGGGGGGAGGGAGAGAGGGATTGATAGATCGAGTTGGAGAGGGCTAAAGATAGGAATAAGGATAGAGCTAAACAGATAGAAAAGGCAGAAATATAAATGGATAGATCATTTATCAATCTATCAGCACCATAGTGAGGGGCAAACAAGGGCAAATTTGACCTGTGTAAAAGCATGCCCCTGCTGCAGTGTAGCTGCACCGCTGTAGGCTTACTTAAGATCGATATCGGAGAAGTGCTGGACACAATAAGCGATCCGAAAATCCCAGCAGAGAGGGTGCTGGGGGCGGGGGTGGCGCCAAGCTCACCAGGTGGGACCAGATGGCATGCGGCCAGGTACTTCTTGTCAGACAGGATGCTGGCGTAGAAACGGACCATGATGCTGATGTCCTCACGAAGACGCTTGTCCCCCTGGGTAGGGAACTTAGGAGCCGCGCTGGGGGGAGGGGTGAGAGAGAAAGTCAGTTTATGGATGAAAACGATAGATCATAATACAAATATTTTTTTCACACTTCAGAGAAGATGCACATTCAACTGTGTACACTATAGTGTGTGTGTGTGTGTGTGTGTGTGTGTGTGTGTGTGTGTGTGTGTGTGTGTGTGTGTGTGTGTGTGTGTGCCTGGCGTTACAGCTCTACCTGAAGTAGTCAAACGCTGTGGAGTAGATCTTTTCTCGAAGCACGTTTCTGATGGTGGCGTTGGTGACGACGTCAGAATGGAGCAGAGCCAGACCAAGGGACAGGAGCCTGGGACACACATCATTGACAGTTATAACACATATCTAAACACTACTAATAGACTGACTGTTAATGGATAATTGGTCAACTCATAACTTAACATCTACATAGCTTATCAATTGACACGATTATGTTAAGAAGGTTTGACTGCACAGACTGCCATTTAGTATTTTTTTTTAATTCTGTTTGGGAGTGTCTATTGTGTCTGATCGTGTGTCTGATCATGTGTATGAGAGTGTGTGTGTGTGTGTGTGTGTGTGTGTGTGTGTGTGTGTGTGGACCTGAAGCGGGGTCCGATGGCGGCTACATGGCGGTTGAGGCTGCTCTTGTTTCCACCGACGTTGAGGGAGAGAGAACGCTGCAAGAGGCTACCGAAGATCTCCACCTGGTCTGAGCTTGAGTACTTAGCTATCTCAAACCTCTGGGCGAGAAACTGTGGAGGGAGGGAGAGAGGGATGGAACAACAGAGAGGGAAGAAATAGGGAGGAGGAAGAGTGGGGGAGGTAGGGTGAAGAGGGAGAGAGGGGTAGGACAGAGAGAGAGAGACAACATATAAACATACAGCACAGAACATGTGAGGTGGTCTAGGCGTCCAGGCCTCAGGGGACTGACCTCTATCCAGATCTGGTGAGGGGTGACATCTGGAGGACAGGGTACAGGCTGACTCTCCTCTGAAGCGGCCAGAGGGTCCGCCTCCACCTTGGCATCGGAGAACAAGCCCATCTTCAACTCGACAGTCATCTGCCACGCTCCCGCCATCTCACGCATGAACTAGAGAGGAAGAGTGAAAGAAAGGGAGCAAGGAGGAGTGAGAGAGAGAGAGAGAGAGAGAGAGAAAGAGAGAGAGAGAGGCTTCAGACACAAACAGACACAGGACAAACCCCATCTTCAGCTGAAATGTCATTTGCTACATGGCAACTGAACAAAGTCTACCAACCCAGTACACACATTCCCAGGTACACATAGATACATACAGGTACTTCGACCCCTGTGCGTGCAGCCAGCAGCCACTCCCAACAGGCGATAGCTGTCTCCATGCCATGCTCTGTAAACATCTTGAGAGGTGACCAACACAGGTGGTGCAGGAGCTGAGGATCACATTCTAGAGAGAAAGAGCGAGAGAGAAGAAAGTCAGTTTGGATTTCACATACAGGCCCCCACCATCACACACAGACACACAGACACACACACCTTTGGTGCTGATGAGCAGAGCGGCCAGTTTGAACATAGATTCAGTGAAAGCCTCAGGTTGTCCACTCTCCAGAGCCTCTGACATCTGTTTGATCATCAGTTTGCTGAGGTCTGACTGGCTACGCACCGCCTCTGAGAAATGGATCATACCTGCCACCTGGGGACGGGGACGGGACACCAGTCGCAGCGTGAAAAAAACGACTGTTCTGTTGGTTAAAAATGAGAAATATGACTATGACTACTACATGGTTCTAGTATGGTGTCCTCTACCTCTCCAGCGTATCTGTTCCTGAGGTTGAGGGAGGCCATGAAGTTGGAGTAGTCCTTCTTCACACAGGTAGGCCTCTCGGTCAGCTGGGTGGCCTTGAGAGGGCACAGGGGACTGGGTTAGTATAGGAATGTGAGACAGGAACGAGTCATGGAAACACATCAGTGATGAGTGCATAGATGGGATGAAGAAATGGATTTGACAGATAATTGGATGGATGTAACAGAATGTAACAGATGTAAAGGTTCTATACCCACCCCTAGAGTTGTGCTCTGTCTGTTGTAGCCAGCGAAGTGTAGTATGCTCTCTGTGGCCATGGCAAGGCCTGTGTGCTGGGACAGACCTGACACCCAGTTCTGATGTTTGTTCAGATACTCCTGCAGAGCACGCACACACGTCTTAGCCATGACACAGGTACAAACTGGCTACTGACTGCATGCATGTGGATGTGGGTAAGTCAGCTGTAAAGTGCAGTCAACACAGTAAACAATCCACAACTACAGGTCACTTCAGAAGTGTGTGTGTGTGTCTCTCACCTGTAGGTGGGACTTGGTGACAGACGGGGCCCATTTCATGGCCTCTTTAAGGATCTCCCCACAGCGAGCAGCAAAGTCCTTCACTATGCTCTAAAAACCACAGAAGAAAACCCTTGGCTCAATGTTGAGCAAATGACCACTGGTTAAACTGGATTTCCACCGTTCAGGTTTGAAATACATGATCATCCAACCTTTCCTATTCATTTGAAATGTCTCCTAATGCTGTTGAAAGGGTGTGGAAAAAGGCAGATTATGGGACAGAGCTATCCTACCTCTCTGGCTTCATAGGTGTCAGGTACTGTGATCCTGTAGGGTGTGTCTGGGATGTCGTAGTATGGCTGGTCTTTGTGGATGTCCTGGAAACACAGCATCAACACCATACATGGTATTACAACACCATTCGTCATCACAATGATACAGAACCAAAAGAGTTGAAGACATTTGAAAAGACAAAGACAAATACAAAGACAAATACAAAGACAAATACAATCCATTTTGCAGTGGATTTTACACTGTAAAAATGATATTGCCTAAACCTTAAAGACATTTTGGGCAAAGTTCGTACCGCACTGAGGGAGAGGGAGAGAGTCTGAAGGATGTCCAGCATGGTCTTCAGAACACGCCCACTCCATAACAGGTGGGGGAAACTGGGGAGGGAGAACATAATACAAAAACTCCATGAGAACACCAACTCTGATGACTTCATACAGGGTGTGTGTGTGTGTGCGTGTGCGTGTGCGTGTGCATGTGCGTGTGCATGTGTGTGTTCTCACGTTTCGGCCAGGCCAGACAGGTATTTGTCAGCCACTCTGCGGATTCTCTTATGGATGTGGTTGAAGTTGACCAATAAGAACTGGGCATGACGTTCCAATTCCTCTTCATGGGTTTTGGTCTTGGCCTGGGAAGAGTAACGACATGTACTGAAAAGGGGAATCTTGTGTACGCATCAACTTGTTATCATAGGTGCATATGTGCTAGCCCCCAAAAAGCAAAGGAGTCAGGGGGACCATACAGGGAGCTAGTTAGATATCTGCCCTTACCTTTTCAGCCATCATCAGCAGGAAGACCTCAAAGACCTTGTCACCGACTGCTATCACACATTGCATCATACCTGGAGACACGTTGCACAATTTACAAGCCTGAACGGTGGAAATCATGAACTTTGATTTTTCAGAAATGCATGACACAGAGTTGAAAGTGGCTGTTGCCACTACTGCATACCAGACTTGTCCTTCTGGATGGCTCGGTCTTCAAAGTAGCGGAACATCACCTGGAAACGATCCGAATCCAAAGCACGCAGCATCCTGGAAGAATCAAGAGACATGGTTCAGATAGGAGATATGATGAATGAGATGAGACCAGGAGATCCTTTCATCTTTATGAGCAACCCAACTTCAACACTCCAGACATCTCATGCTCAGAGACAGCAGACACAAGAGCTGTGTTCAGTAAAGCACAACTTAAAATAGTAGAAATACAGTATATTGGACGCACATGCCTCTGATATATAGCCTAAAGCAGGGTACAGATACAAATGCATCTCTGATACATAGCCTAAAGCAGGGTACATATACACATGCCTCCCACACAGTGGTGGAACTGAAATGACCTTGCTAGCTCACCAAATTTCCCTCACAGAAACAACAACAAATGTTTGCCAGTGTTAGCTAAGTGTTCGTGTGTTCGTGTGTGTGCTGTCCTTACCTCATGTACTCCAGCCTGTAGACAGACAGTAGATAAGTGGACATGGCAAAGTCTAGTTTGTTGATGAGGGCAGCCACCTCAGGAGGGGGGTCCAACAGATTTATAATGGTACTCCTCAGATCATTCAACTCAGCCTGAAACATAACCAGGGAACATCAACACCAAATGTGAGATGGAAATTGTGTGTGTGTGTGTGTGTGTGTTACCATACCGCTGTGACAGTATCATTCTTCAGGGCAGAGTTGTACTGTAGCTCTGAACGTAGAGGTTCTCCACTGGGGAAGGTCAGGAGGGGGGATTTGGTAGCGATCTCACAAACGCCCTCGTACCACTCTTCTGGCCACAGACCTAAACACACACACGTTTTTGGAAACAAGAAAGTAATGACAATGACACATGACATAGCCTACTTGCTTTGATAGCATCGAACAGTCCAATTCCAGGAGAGAACACTGAACTAATCAGACAATTGAACAGATGCAGTCAAAATGGTGGTTCATCCCCACCTGATCCCTCCACAGCGAAGCCCATGACCACAGAGTAAAGCCAGAAGTCTCTGAAGAGCTTCTGCAGACGAGGCTTTGCCTCCTTGATGGGTGGTAACCGCTTGGTCAGCTAAAGAGAGAGAGTGGGGAGGGGGGAGAGAAAGAGAGTTAAGGATACAAATAATAATTTCTGACATGTAGCTTGAATCAATGAAATCAAAGCGAGTGAGAATAAAATGTCGGTTACAAGCCTAGCGGTAAATAAATGTCAGTTACCACGGCAATAACTGGAATGAGCACTCCAAGGTTTCCAGCACTGCTTGATGCCTGGATGAAAGGAAAAAACGGTTACATGTTTTCAAGTTGAAGTAAGGTGTGGGTGGGTGTGTGTGTGTGTGTGTGTGTGTACCTTCAATGCGGGTCCTTTGTCCGAGGCCCTTTCGCTGGCCCTCTTTCCCTCCAGTCCCAGTTGAACGAACAGCTCCAGCAGATTGACCAACAACTCATCAACCATGTGCTCAGCAGCAAGGTTAGCTGCTATATTAGCCAACGCATTGATCACTGCCAAGGAGCAGTGTCTGAAAGAGAAATACACACACATTATTAATACACACATGCTCAGGAAAATATGTATACGCACCAGTGTTCAGTCTCTGCAAATGGAATATAACACAATAATATAAAACACACACACACGCAAATGTACAACAGGGGACATGAATGGGGTTGTGGAGGTCACCTGTATCCATGGTCCTTGTACTCTTTGGTGGAGTAGACCATGGAACTGGCCTTCACACTGATCTGCTGGAACAAGTTCCACACCTCCTGGTAGATGTATTGCTATGGAGTGGGAAGAGGGGGATGAGTTTAGAGGAATGTGAGTGTTGTGTGTGTGTCAAGTGAAATATAATATATCTTGCACTGAATTGAAATTGGAACCCAGCCTAAGCATGGTGTGTATTACTCACGTTGCCTGTGATGACCATGCAGCCCAGTTGGTCTATGATTAGTACGTCGAGCTGGGATGGCGGCTGGCAAAACTTCTGTTGTAGGATCTGTAGGATGGGCTCCATGACTCTGGGAGTGTCCCTGAGGGCCACCGCAATGTGACCCAGCGCCCGAATGGTGTGGTCTGGGATCAGGTGGGCCTCCCTGGGAGAGAGAGAGAGAGAGAGAGAGAGACAGACACACACACACACACCGTTGGTCAGAGTGTCTGTCAATCACTTGTCACAGACACAGAATTTGTCAGAGAGGCTGTCAATCATGGACATTGTCAACAACGTGAGGACTTACTTATCATTCTCCTGGGAGATGTAGAGGCGATTGGACAGACTGGCCAGGAAAGCCTCAACGATCACACTGTCCATGGTCAGGCCAGCTTTCAGACATCTGAGAGAGGGAGGCGGGAGTGTTGGGAGAGACAGCGATTGAGAAGGGGGGAGAGTCAGAAAGGTCACATTCAGTCATTATTCTCTAGAGTCATACATAATGTAGGCATATTTACTACTGCAGTAGTAGCATACAGTGTGTATGTGTGTGTGTGTGTGTGTGTGAGAGAGAGAGAGAGAGAGAGAGAGAGAGAGAGAGGGTATGCCTCACCTGCAGATGTTGTCAATGGAGATGTCTCTGAGCTGTTCGTACATGGAGGGCTGGCTCTTCTTGTTGGCGTGGGCGCTGAAGGTGGACTGGGAGTGTTCATTGGTCACATGGATCTTTATCTCACCAGCCCCTTTAAAACCGGAGAGCAGTAGCCTAAGCATCAATGTTCTGTATAAAGTACTTCCTAGTAGAATCCATTCAATGTACTTGTAATAGGACACTTTCACCTGGTTTATGTGTGTGTGTGTGTGTGTGTGTGTGTGTTACCTGTAGTATACTGGCTGTGGTACTTGTAGAGTTTGACTAGTACAGGAGAGGGGACCACCAGGAAGTCTCTGAGGGACACTGTGACAGAGTGGGCCACCACAGGAAAGCGCTCACACAGCCGACCCAAACCCTGTAAACACACACGCAACACGTCATCATGATGGCTATGAACGTAATTATACTATCCTTACAGGAGGAGGGATAGAGAGAGAAGGAGGGAGAGAGAGAAGAGAAGGAGGAGGAGGAGTAGGGGGGATAGAGGGAGGAGGTGGGAGAGAGGGAGGATGAGGAGGGAGAGAGGGAGGATGAGGACAAAGAGAGGGATGAGGGGCAGCAGTAGGAGCAGTAAGCTAGTACCTGCAGGCAGCAGATGAGCAGGGGCATGTGAGCGATGATGACTTTACTGGACGTCTTAGACTGCAGCTTCTCTGACAGTTTGGTGCACAGATTCTCAGCTCCTGTTTAAAACAACAACAAAACAACAACAGTATGACACCAGCACTATGGTACACAGCTTCTCAGCTGAAACCAACGGACAAACACTGTCTCACACAAACACACACACACACACTCTTACCCTGTTCCTCAGTGACCGCCCATACCATCAGGTCTACACAGGCTGCATTAGCCTGACAGCGTAATTTCAGTGGGCTCAGTTCACTGTGAAGGTACTCTACATCATGTAGGATCCTCTGTAGTTCCGACTGGCTGCTGCTGAACTGCTCCAGGACAAAGTCGTGAACCTCCTTCACATAGCCCGTCTGCAATTCTGAGGGAAACACAGAATGAACATGCTGAAAATCAATACAGTTAGCTTGTAGGACCATGGCTAGAGTTAAATTGTGACAGTGCTGTTCTAAGCACAGGTGTATTACATTAACAATATGGGCAAGGATACACTGCAGACAGAATATTACCCCTCTGAATCTCTCTCACTAGAAATGTGGGGACACACAATTGGTAACAATACAAAGCAAATCAGTGACAAGCATAGTCAATACAGATGGAAGGGTTTCTTACCTTTCAGGTTGTACAGGGTGTCTCTCAGCATTTTAAATATGTCCACATACAGAGGATCACTGAAGGTTCTATAGTAGAGGTGGACATCTGGGTTCAGCTAGAGGGAGGAAAAACACCAAAACATGTAACATTGGCCTTTAAGAGGACATCAAATAGTGCTTTTATTGAAATGACGAGGAAATTATACAGCGTATACCTCCACAAAGTCCTGCAAGGTCTCATCCAAAGTTTTCAAAAAAGATTCAGAGACAAACTGTTCAACCTGTTCAAGGCAAAAGAACACACATCTGAATTAGGGTATGGTTAACACAAACATTCCAAACGGAAAATCCAATATTGTTGCCACTATCAGAGGGCAAGATGATGGCTACACTCCATACGATATTGCATATACCATACAAGTCCAATCTTAGAGGTTGATTTGGGATTCACAGTATGGTTCTAAACATTCTATGTCTATTGGGACTGACCATGTTTAGCAGCTGTCTCAGCATGTCCAGAGGAACATCAAGTTCCCCACTGCTGCTCCCAGTGAAGAGGGGAGACACAGAGAAACTAGAACTGATGGTGCAGAAGTAATAGTCTGGGTCCACTGCACTGCCATCAGGGAGGTAGGAGCCTAGGGAGAGAGGGAGGGAGGGAGGGAGAGAGAGAAAGTAAGAGACAGAGAGGATGATAGACAGAGAGATACAGATACACAAAGAGACACAGACAGTCAAAAACACAAAGACAGGCTTCTTAATTATTAAATCTGGGTTTAAAGCATTTGTTCGCACACGGGAGAATCAAGAGGTACATTTTCTTTCTTATTTCTCGGAATTACATTTTCTTCTCTTATCTTACCTTCAAAATACTGTGCAGACGGATCAGCTGGAGAACTGGGGGTCAGTCCTGCTCGCTCTGGACTGGCCTATAAACACACAACAGGAGAAGAGGAAAGAGCTTTACTGGCTTGTATTTCAGGAGGGTACTCTGACAGGGCATGGTTTGCCCTCTAGTGGTAATACTGCTGTCTTACTAGTTGAAATATGCTGTCATAGTACAGAGGTAGTGGGATCTGACTGTTGATACCCCTTCGTGGTAGGGAAAAGTAGGGGTAATATCTGCTGCAACATTGACAAAGAGCTGATATTCTATAGTAGTAGTGGTTATAGTAGTAGTAGTAGTAGCAGTAGTAATACCTGTTGTGATATGCTGGACACTGAGGAGCCTTTGCGTTTGATCGTGTCTCCCTGACACACAGTAAGTAGTGAACTCGGTAGAATGGAGCGGAAGTCATTGAAGGATCGTCGTCGTGATGGGTCTGCCTCGTCATCCCCCGGCAGGGGAGGGGTGACCGCCCGAGGAAACAGCTTGGACAGCAGTGGCTCCTCTGTGTTGCTATAGCGACCAAACGCCCGGGCCACCCCTATCAGGCAGGGCACGGTGTACCTGCACAGGTATTCTGGGAGACAAAAGGAAGGGAGGGGGGGGGGCAGAGGGACATGTAAATGGCTGAGTCTCACACATCTGGGGCTCTGTGGCCAAGAAACAACTGGTGTACCATGCTCATACCTTTATCATGGCTCTCTGGAGACTGGCAGATTTTCAGCAGGACCTGCATGATGTCCATGACTGCCTCCAGGACCTGAGAGAGAGAGAGAGAGACACACACATCTGAGTGAGCTCTCCCAAACCAAAGAGTAGTCACTGCTGGTGGTCCCTACCTAGTGTTGGGGCATACTGTACTGGCATATCAGTGTGACCCACTTACTTATCAAGAGTTGTGTCAACAATATGTTCACTCCATATTGGCGCACAAACACAAACACAAACACACACACACACACACACACACACACACACACACACACACACACACACACACACACACACACACCTTTTCTCGTAAAGCCTCATCCCGCTGGGCCACATCTGAGAGCAGGGTCACCAGACAGAAGCAGAAGTTTTCTGCCACTGGGAGGGTCTCTGCAGGACACAGAAAGATGAGCAACCAATTAAATAGGCTGCTATGATACCATACAGGTGAGTTAAAACATTGTTTACTCATGAGTGCACATTGGATAGGTGCAGCCTGTTTATGTGCAGTACAGGAAAGCAGCAGTACAAAAGGGTTAGGGTACTAACCCTAACCCTAACCCTAACGCATGGAATGAACATGTAAAACAAACAAATAATGCTAGGCCTGGCATTTCTTTACCCCTTCCTTTCCGTTCGGAGCTTTCTTCGATCCATTGAACTCTGGGAAGTCCCTTCAGCAACCCGAGGAGATAAGGGACAATCGTGTCTTTGTGCTGCAACAAAAATATCACACCCAAACAATTTAAGCAAAAGCCACACAAGGTGCAGCTGTGGAAGATAGGGGACAATCGTGTCTTTGTGCTGCAACAAAAATATCACACCCAAACAATTTAAGCAAAAGCCACACAAAAAGGTGCAGCTGTGGAAATGGTAAGCAAGCAGCTGTCTCATTCTACCTGCAGGTTAGACTCCACCAGGAAGATGCCCAGAGCGATGACAGCATCCCTCCTCCTCTCGTCTAGCTGGAAAACCCCTCTGAAGTCCACTGGGCACATGCATTGCAGCTTCTGGACCTGAGGGGAAAGTCTGTTAATTTGTATTTTCTTGGCGGTGC
The DNA here is from genome assembly GCF_951799395.1 of Argentina silus. Classification (NCBI taxonomy): domain Eukaryota; kingdom Metazoa; phylum Chordata; class Actinopteri; order Argentiniformes; family Argentinidae; genus Argentina; species Argentina silus. The sequence goes on from NC_139659.1 coordinate 6,524,652, forward strand.
ACAAGGTCCCAAAATCAAAAGGACAACAGAGCTACTGTACGCAAATGGGACCCATCTACACTGGCAGGGGAAACATGTGGTCTCTGTACTGCCAACTGTGCACAGCTATGTCCTTGATTCCTGGACACTAGGCTTCTATTTCACATTCCTGCTGTAGGATGTGCAAGGTCCCCCTAATCGGACTGATGTAGGATCAGATTACTCCATCCCCAATCCTAATTGAAATCATTAACTAATGCAGACAGCTTTGACCTACTCTGCAGTGCTGAGTACATTAGTTTTACAAAGGTGCTATTCATGCCCTGGGGGGACTAAAACACCCAATTCAGGCACAGAGCCAAGCCAAACCAGGCCCTGTCATTAATTAGCCCAGCGCTAACAAGGATCAGCCTAAAGCCGAGTGAGGGACTGAAACTCAGTAAAATCATCACAGCAGACAGTCAGAGAGATGGAGGTTGAGTCCTAAAACTACAGTTACGTCAGTTAGGTACAGTATGGACCACCTCTGCTGCAGCTTCCTGCATGCTGCGCTCTCAGCCTGGAGGTCTTTACCTTCATGGCTCAGTTACTCTTAAACAACAGGGTTGCTGGTTCCCACTCCAGCTGTTCGTTCGTTCATTAATTCCTACAAAATCATATTATTTGGTCATACAGAATGGACTCCTGTTGGCATGCAAATGTACTGTTAGCCCTTCTCACAACTCAATCAATCTGATGTACTTGCGATGGAGTTGTAAGAACAGCTAGCCTAAGTGTACTGAATGCATATGGAGATATCGCCTACATTTTAGTTCTAGGGATATGCTACTAAATCAATAATCCACAAGCACAGAAAATGTGCTGTTCCAAAAAATACAACTACAGTACTACTGTCAGTTGGCTCAGTAAATACTGGCACTGAAGACTGCTGAAATTAGGAGCATACAATACCAACATAGTTGGTAGTTTATTGTGACAAACGAGCGATATCTATCAGCTACACTTAAAAAGGCAGGAAACTCATGTAAACAAACAATCAATGGCCAACCAAATGAAAGGGGGCGTTTCCTCATTTGATAAGTGGAGAGAGAAAAATACTAGCCAACTAGTACTGCATAAGCTAACGGGGATGCCAACTTCCTCATTCATTTCCGATGGAGTGCCAATCCATCACCATTGACAGAAAGACATCTCCTCTCAAAGCACACACTTGACATCATTACTCGATTGTCTGACAGCAGTTTCAGCATGTGTGTAGCTAAAAACAACATTGTTGCAGTACACAGACTTGTGTGTGCGGTGGTGAAAAACTAAGCGGCCTTGAGAATCAATGGCTAGCCATCTTGGTTAATGTAGCTAATGCTAATAACAACATATCGGTAGCGATACTCGCCTTTTCTAGCGGGGCAGGTCGGTGTGCAGCCAAAGATCGTGACAAGGACAAAACAGTGTTGAAGTAAAACCCTCTCGTTCCTCCTCCTTTCAAAGACATGTTTAAAATTCCAGGTAAACGAAGTGTAGGAGCATCTTACAGCGCTAACCGCTGTAGGAAGAGGACAAGCTAGCGAACACCAACAACTACGGCAAGAACTTCAGTCCATACAATACACTACAAGGTCATCAGGAAAAGGCGTTTCTCTTTGATCTCGTGTATCAAGACGGATCATAAACATATAATTCTAATATATAGCTCTGGTGGTGTCAACTACTACGACTGTACATCAAGTTTGAACCTCACACAATTCGATATCTAAGTTTCACTGTAATAGTGTGCTGAAAACCAGAAAAAGTGAGATTAACACATGAACACTCAATTTTAATTGTTCCAGTTATCGCCATGCTTTATTGACTTTATTGACTCTATTGCTTAAATACAGGATTAAACAATATAGTCTTTAGGCACTTAGCATTGTGTCACTCACAAACACATCTTTATACCTGGCACCTGCTGGGACCTAGTCTTCCCATTGTGTGCACACCCATATACATACTGTACATGTATTGTGCACACCTAAAACATGGACAGCAATAAAAGAACACACTGTATCTCTCTGTTCCAGACAACGTATATGATTAATCATGCCAAAACGGCTGTGTATTCACAATCAGGCCTAGAAAATGTATGTGTTTTGTATTCCCCTATGTTACATAAATTAATGTAAGACCCTTAATGTGAAGCATTATGAAAAGGTTTCTGGTAGGATTTGTTAGATATTCAAGATATAAACAGTAGACACTTTAGAAGCAATTACAAATGTTTGATTATTATTACATCTTATGTTGTACACATTATTGGTTTAATGTGCAATCACAATCCAAGTTAATATCTCTTTTCATAAAATACATTCAGCAATAGCAATTTGTTAATGTTCATGATGATCTTTAAATTAAACATGCCAACAGATCTTGTTGAAGAATGCATCAAATTCCATGTCTGACTTTGAACCATCATTTTGAGGCAATTGTATAATTTTATGAGAAAGGCTAGTCATCACAACATGAATGAGATGTAGCAAATTAACTCAGGTGTCAAAGGGCAGATATGATCATCTAGAATCCCCCAAAAATAAACGTAGCAAAATTAGTAAATTAGTAGGAAGGCCATTTTAGTTAATCATAAAACAAATCTCTTCCAAAACATAAATCTGAAATAACATTGTGTCCTTTCCCCAAACCCAACCACCATCACCTTGAAAACATGGAATCAACAATTGTAAATCAAAGGCATTTCTCATCAGCTTTGTAACTGTAAAACAATATTACAGAGCAAAATCCTGTTCAATTGAATAACTCAAGACTGTATTTAAATTGCACAATTGTCTGATATTCTATAAAGTCAACTACCTGCAGATTATGTTTGGCACTAAATATCTCAGCAAAGGCCCCATTTCACTATACCATTTATATAAAATTACCCTTAAAACATTTTTTATTAAGGGTTACGGTATGCCAGTGAGGAAGAACTCACACATCAGACGACATTCAACTATTAAAACATTTAACAATGGGAATTAGTCACACTAATGACTTTATGATAGATTTCTAAAACAATCATAAAATACATTGCAGGCACTTTCATAAAACATTAAACCAAAACCATAATCATTGTCATAATAGATATTTCATATTTTCTACTATTGCAATTGGAAAGCAAATCCTGCTAACCACAATCACCTCCAACTTAGTCACTTTTTTTCATGGAATTAACTTAAAACGTTTTGGTGAATGAGTTTATAACAGTACATGTTCATACTTGAATTTGACTCAGCGTCACTAAAACCATGATTATTACTTAGCTAAATACCACAAATATATCTCTGAATATAATTATCTAAGGCATTGTGTTTTTAATTGCACTTGGTTATCTAAATCAGAAAAAAAACATTTGAGACCTGCATATAACTGTGAAATAACACATGACTGACATCTGAACAAAGATTTCTGCCATACTGCTATAAAACCCATACACGTCTCTGTTATTACTGCCCCAAACTGCCCCAAATGTCTGACTCAAACCATCTCCTAAGAGCTAGTATGTTAAAACAAGTCTTTGGAGTTAAGAGCCTCTGTGATCCTCCTCTTCCCTAATTTTCAAGTATTTTTGGTCACATTTTATTGGGTTATGAGAAATGTTTTCTCTTTGATTAAGTCAAGTATGTTAACATAAAACATGTTAAAACATGTTAATAGCCATAAGTGAACTCTGAAGCACTGTTGGTAGAAAGACACTTGTCTGTGTTGACACAGTCTTCCTCGCCTGAACGGCTGTTTGTGGTTGCTGGTTCATGCCTGTCATTTGACATGTATGAAACAACAACCATTAACAGCTGTGCGGGCTAACAGTGTTTCAATATTCCAGGCAAGCAGGCCTAGTCCTAAAGCAACCCCTCACTCCCTTCCCTATGCCCTTATTTACTCCTCCTTATTAATTTTAAGAGGAGTGGTTGAGTACAAGCAATAAGATATAATATTTTCCCAAGCCCTCTACTACTGCCAATATTGCTTACACCTATCATGGTTGTGTTTCATTCCAAAAAGGAACAACATTCTAGATCTGTGAGGAGGTAGTCATTGAGGACCTAGGGGTAGGGCTGGAGGGATTGGTTTGGGATTGGGCCATGGCTGTGATGTCACAGTCCTGGCTGTCTGTGGTCAGTTGGTCATCATGGTGACACCGGTCTCAGTCAGTCTTCCAGACCTTATTGAGAACCTTCACCACCTCCTCATAAATGATGAAGACTATGGCCACGTCCATACACACACGGCCCAGACGAGGCACTGTGCCCTTGTAGAACCTGGAGAGGAGGAGAGGGGATAGAGGAACCATTATCATTATGATCATCTGTATCAATATGTGCAGTCTGGTGACACTGTATGTACAGTATGTAGTCTTACAGGTTTCCTGTATACTGTTGAGAGTACATTATGCTCTTGTGCCCTCGACAATGCCTTCAAGGGCATTATTAACTCTGAGGGTATTATTAACGTTGGATTGTATGGTACAGTACATAACACATATTCCATTTAATGGATGATGAGCACAGAAGCCTAACCAAGCTAATATTGCCCCTAACCAAGTTACTGTTTGTTGTTGGTTGCAATGGTGAATGTTTTTTTGTAAATCTACATGCCTGGTAAAACTGAACAAAAAATGTTAAGGTTGCATCAACTGTGTATGTATAGAAATACTTCATGTACTTACGCTTTAGGTCCTTCATGCTTCATGATCTTGACAGCACAGTCCAAAGTGCTTTTGTACTTGTGAGCCTCCAGACCCTGTGAAAGGAGATACAGACTAGTAATAACAGAACATCCATCAAACATGAACAGAGCAGAGATACATCATCCAAGATAATGTACATTTCTGTATCAAGGTTAATCTGACTCTGTCCTACCTGCATCCTGGTCTTGATGACGTCCAGAGGGGTGTTTCCAAACACGCTGGCAGCTCCAGCAAAAGCTCCAAACATTCCAGTGACTAGAGGGTTAATGGCCTTGTTGGGATCATCTCCTGGGTGATGAAAAGAGAGCAGAGTGGTCAGACTCTCCAGTCTGGTCTATGTGCTTGTACATCATTGCTGAGTCATAGTTATAATCACTGCACACAGACAGAGACAGAGACAGAGACAGAGACAGAGACACAGACACAGACACAGACAGAGACAGAGACAGAGACAGAGACAGAGACAGAGACAGAGACACAGACACAGACAGAGACAGAGACAGAGACAGAGACAGAGACACAGACACAGACACAGACAGAGACAGAGACAGAGACACACACACACACACCTTTGTACCAGTTCCTTAATGAGGTCATGACGTAGAAGCGGATGGCCTGGTTGGAGCCTTGCTTCAGTACTGTGGCTGTTAGGCCCTGATACGTCCCCTTCAGTCCTGAAAAGATATCAATAATGAGAGACCTCAACAACCATCCAATAACCTTCCAACAACCATCCGTTATCCATCCAACAACCCTCTGACAATTCTATAGTTCATTCATACATGGGGCAATTTGAGAGAGACAGTGAGAGAGAGACCCCATGCCCAGCCTACCGGAGAGCTATGTTAAGTTTCCACCATATTCATCACACTTATTTAATATTTTAATCTATGAGGGGCCATCAAATAGGGATAAATAGCCATCGTAGGGAGGGGAGTTCCATCTGCTAAAAGCTAAGTAATTGTAATTCATTGTGTGGAATAAAAGACCAGCAGGTGTCAGTAAATGAACACAAAATCCTTCCCTTCCTTACCTTGTGTTCGGACTATCTCCCTCACACCATGGAAGAATCCCCTGTACTTTGGGTTTGCTGACGTCTGATCATGGATAAACTTCACCTGAAATGGCAGGGCAAGACAGAGTTAAACATATGGGTTATGGTAATATACAAATGCTCACAGGAAAACTGGATAGGCTGATGGCATACAAACAAACTTGAAACATTCATGCATAGCTTGAGTATCACTGCAAATAACGCATACACATAATAGAGAATTGCACAAGGATGTACGTTTTATGTGCATTTCACAAGTTAGGATGCTGTTGTCATTTTATGTATTTGCTTATAAAACAGTTTTCAAGTGTCTTAACCAAGGAGTTCTATCCAAATATGTACAGGTTCACCACTGTGTTTTAAGCACTTTAATTTCCTGCTTGAAACATTCCTTCTCTCATTATGATTGTGGGCCCACCTTGACAGTCTCCATGGGACAGACCACCAGCACGGCTTCTGCCACTCCGGCCCCCAGACCACAGACGAGCCCCCGCATGCTGTCCAGCTTACCGTTCTCATCACGCATCTTATTGCTGAGGAACTCAAACACTCCAAACCTGGCAGAGAAAGAAAAAGCAGAGATTTGGACATTAAGAAATTAAGAAAATGAAATATATTTTATTGGCAGTATACTGTCTGTGTGTGTGTGTGTGTGTGTGTGTGTGTGTGTGTGTATATTACCTGTGGTGTACTGGCTGTGGTAGAGTTTGACTAGTACAGTCTGATATTTGGCAGCGTTGGACATGTGCATTGCCTAACAGCCTCCCAAAGAAGAAAGCCAAGCAGCTTGCAAGATATTGTTCTGTGACAACTGTTACGGGAAGCTTTGCTATGTGGTGAAGACGGTGTTACCTGTATCCATGACTATCTGTATGACCTTTGTTATATTTTGGGTTCTTTGATGTAATGTCTCTCTGTGAACCCAAATAAAGTATTTTCAAATGTGTGTGTGTGTGTGTGTGTGTGTGTGTGTGTGTGTGTGTGTGTGTGTGTGTGTGTGTGTGTGTGTACCTGACGGCTGCTTTGGGGATGGAGCCATAGACCAGTGAGCTGAGGCCTGTATACAGTCCTTTCACCCCATGACTGTTCACTGTCTGCTTTACACAGTCACCTACAGGAGAGGAAGAGGGAGATCTTCAAAGTTGCACCCTTTTATTTAATTAGTGGACAGTCTTATTCAGAACAGTGCATTCTAGTGGGAAAGCTGAAAAAAAACAACAGTCACACCCGGGTGAAATAATTAGCTAACCTTTGTTAGCTAGTAACAGTGACAGGGTTAGTGACACTGCAGCATTAGTGAACTTTCAGTGCTGAGTACCACACAAACATGTTGTTTCAGGGGGGCTCCATGCCAAAGTCCAGTGACTCTGAGCACACAGACAACACCAGGCTGAGTACGTGTGACACACACACACACACACACACACACACACACACACACACACACACACACACACACACACACACACACACACACACTTAAGTGTAGCTAGACTGGGAGCTCTGAAGTTATCAGGAAAACGGTGGTACTAATGGCCGATGTGGATCTACTGTTCTACACACACATACTCAAGTTGGACCACTAGGGAGTTCTCAATTATTGTAGCATTGAAAAGCAAAGCTTCTCATTCTGCTGTGAAAGACCAACTATGTTATTGGTATAGCTAACCATGTGACCAACCTGACCAGGAAAAACTTGAGGCCATTCATAGGTTATATAGGCTGGCCCTACTTGTCCATCAGGTAGTAGGTGTATTAGGTGACGATAACAATGATCTTGAAATGTTCTTATTCAGCAGGCTGATGGTGACTGCGACGATGAAGTGTCCGAGTTTAGGCACTGCTGCTGGAGCAGATATACCCACCGATGCCTTTGTATTTCGGAGGGTTGGCCTTCTCATCCAGCTGTAATTGAGTTTTCACATACTCTGTAGGGAAGGTGATGCAGATCTCTATGCCTCCTGCGATCCCACCTGGAATGACAAAAGAGAGGCCGTCAGTCACAGACCTCTCACTAACACACACGTGCACACACAAACCTGAATTCTCTGACATCCACTGCACATGGCAAGCTTTCTTTTTTTTTTTACGTACGTTTATTCATGTTTACCTATGTTTATCTGCAGGGCCTGTGTTCCCAGCACCACAAAGTGAGACAGGATGGTGGTGTGTTTTTTTTTTTTTTTTTACATTTCTTTCTATTCATACATTTTCCAGAGGGGGGCAGTATACAGAAAAAAGCCACAGAGCACAACCATCCAGTTAATTATATTCCATATTCTGATGATATCTCTTGTTTGGGCTTGGTTGGAGAAGAGCCAGATGAAGTCTTATTTGAAACTAAGCCTTGTTCAGACTGGGACAATTTTACATGACAATCATCATCACAAATATTCATCTCTATCAACTGGAACGAAGAACATTAATTCAATTTAATTTCAAACTATTTGAAAAATGTGTTTATGCTCAATAGTGTAAAAGACCAGCATGTCCAAATCTTTTTCTCATCTAAACTGCCTGGTTCCACCTTAAGAGCCAATAGCACACATCTGCAGTTGAACAGCAAACAGAAAGGAGGCATCTGATTGGCTGGGCTGGGCTCCGTGTGATTCTGCCCACAGAATACTCCCCTCCTGTTCCAACTCAGGGGGTGTGTACCTATAACACATTCAGTGAAAAGGCCATATTCACTCACTGACACAGACTCAGTGATAAGACTCTAAACCTAAACCTTGAATAAAAAAACATGGAAACCATTGATTTTGCTTATTAGTCCAGAAATAGGTTTATTCTAATTCTCTGAAACTTCCCCATAGATTTTGGCAGACAATGGGCCGGTTTCACAGACAAGGTTTAAAGCAAGTCCTGGACTAATTCACACTTTCAATGGCAAATTGCCACTGAGGATGCTTTTTAGTCTAGGACTAGGCTTAAGCCTTGTCTGTGAAACCGGCCCTATATCCTTCATGTTTCTTGACAATAAACAGCCTAATTTGTATCTTGACTAATGCGTGTGAACACGGTGTCTCTGGTGGAAAGAACACTGACCCTACACCAGTGCATAAGAAAATGTCTCCCTTTCTTCAAACCCCAGCCCCGTGCTAAATTTCAAAAGAGCATTATGTTGATGCTTTGAACTCCAGCAGGCATGCGTTTCACAGCAAAATCATGCAGTGGAGTCCCACACAGAAATGCATTCTGTATATAGACACACATGCAGGCCTTCTAGAACAATCAATGTAGGTTGAGGTTGCCCCTTGACACTGAATTTCTCAAATCTGATCTTTGATCTGTGCCTAAGAACAACTGTTCACTGAATTCACTCTTCACACACATCTGGGATCAATGAGTTCCCATGGATAAAAACATGTCTTACCAATCAGCCAATTATGAAATTGTGTAAGTATTTTCTTTGCCTACAACAGTCCCACATAATTTACTTTTCTTCTCAAGAATATATGACTCCTCAACATTGACGGAAATCTTCTGATAAGTTTTCAGTAAATGCAGAGGGCTCATAAAAGAGATTGCATTAAGAGCTGTAGCCATTGTTGTCTTGACACACCCTAACATTCCTTTGTTTACAAAATGGCTTTAGGCTGTCTGCAAGTATACAAACCAATAACGCCTTTATTAAACCTTTATTACTTCCTTATCTTGGAATTCAGGTTCTCCAATTAGCCCACAATATGAAATAGTGGAGTGACCATTGATCTATATCTAGATAACGGGGAGAGGCGTGTGAGAGGAGGAGTGTAACCAGTTTGTCAAGTCTTCAACAGAACAAACAAGCCTTGCAAGATCGGTAGGGTGTTTAGATGTGTCTCGAGGCACATTACAGACTTATTCCCGCTGGGACCATACATACTGAAAAATGTAGGCGCTGACTGCAATGTAAGTCGCTTTGGATAAAAGCATCAGCTAAATGGCATATATTATTATCTTATATGATCTCTCAAGTGGAAAGGAAACAGTTGGAAAAGGAATGACGTGCTTAATGGAATAGCAGCCTCTACCGCACTGGTGTCAAGGAAAAGATTAACCAGAGAACCAGTTAAAGGCAATTGTCAATATATTAATAATATACTATTATTCATAGTAACACTATTGACAAAAGTAAGGCCAATGCTCCCAAGGCTCCCTAGTCACTAGCTAGTAATCTAGTTCCTTCCTGCATACAAACTACACAGACGCTTATAGACTAAACCTTTTGTACACACTTTTATTTGTACTACTTGTTATGTTTCTCTCTTAAACCAGTCTTGCTCAACAAGGAACAGGTGTGTACTGTAGGTGAGCAGCAGTTAAACAATCAGTTAAAATACAAATCCTGTATCTGATTGTTGTTCACTCACTGCTACTCTATGAGCATGAATTTTGCTTGCTTGCTTTTTCCTTTGTGAGTGTGTGTATGGTGTGTATGGGGGGGGGGGGGTTGCTAGTGTATGTGTCATACACAATCAGCTGACTGACTGGTAGTAGTAGTAGTCAACATGTTAAATAAGAAAGCACATTTAGGTTCACAAATCATTTATAATCTATCTGCCTACTGAGCCATGCCACCAACCTCACTGCTACAGTAAGAGCACAGTATATTTCTAGCATAGTAGGGTAGGAACTGAACAACTTGTCCCTCCAGATCCCCCCCCCCCCCCCCCCCCCCAGTTTGCCCCTGACCCTAATCTGAGCTTGTAACGGTCTACACATCTGCAGTGTGTGCTCCCGGGATATCAATAGTATGTCTTTTGTGCTGTGTCATCATGACTCATGGAATGAAGCACACACCACTGCAAGTCTTAGTCAGCCCCATGCCCAGCACTCACATCAGTACCCCTGGGTACAGTATCACTACAAAACAGCAGCACCTTGACCTCTGGGGGAACTTGAAAACATTCCAACTGCCCTTTGGTATTTGGTTTGTAACAATCTTATTGCTGGATAATACAGATACAAATTCAAATAGTTTGTAAATGTGTCTCTTTTCCTTCCCAATAGCATGATTCTTACATAGAATAACTCCCTTTCGATACAGTATTAAACTTAGCAGGCCTGTTTGTGGTTCACTATCCCTTTCCTGATTACCTCTTGAAATTACAATCTACCAATTGACTATTGACCCTTAACTCATATACATACAGTAGCCATAGATACCCAGCTATCCATTAACCATCCTCTATGTTTGCACCAAACCTTCCATAACTATAGAAATGTCATTTGGATTTCTACAAGCTGTGTAACTTGCAACTTGGAATTCTAAATTTCCAAACTGATTTGCCAAACTCTGTATTCTACTCATTCCATTGCTCAACTAAAGTCCAGCCCCCAGCTGTCCTGTGAGTGCCATTCTAATCATCATTCATTAGCCACATTAATTACGCTTTACTGTGCCAAGGCAGAAGGTCCTTGAGCCAGATCATGTGACAGGCAATTATCTGAGAGAAGGGCCACTACATATATCGAATTAACCCTGTACATGCCAGGGCTGAAGGCTGGAGTGAGGGCCCTTGGTTACATCATACAGAGCTCTCTCACACATATACAAATTCTCTTATTCCTTCTGTCACCCTCTTTTTTTCTTTCTCTCCCTCCACTTCTCTCAGACACGCACACGCACACACACTTTGAGGCGAAAGCTCAAAGGGCAAATTCAAAGCATGCAGCATGCCTACCTAGTTCTGAATGATGATAGGAGAGGAACGTGGTTGGGGTCAAATTTGAACACAGTGTGCTTTTATTTGTGACTTATATGCTTATAATAGCTTATGCAAAGATATTTGTTCTTGCAGTAAAACTAGCAATTCATGTATTCAACCATTCATTTTCACAATCTCTTAAAGTAAAACTCCTAGCACTCTGGACAGGCTTCAGGAACATTCCTCTGTCGCTGTTCCACCATTCATGAAGGCAGGACATGCCCTGAGGGGGTAACTTGTAACTTTGTCACCACCATCGACCCCTCGCCTCCATCCCACATCCACCAGTCACAAAAACGAGGGGAAGAACCTTGCAATATCGCATGCCAAAGCAGATACTTGCCTCAATCGGTGTTATAGGGGAGGTTTATACTTGCCTCAATCGGTGTTATCGAGGAGGTTTTTCCTGCCAAGAATATCACATTAGACTATCGAACGCTATTCAAAGTTGCTTGGTTTCACTAGTTGGACTAAATGCATACATTTAGTCATGAGTAGTTCCCATGTAAATAGCTCTCATATAAAAGCTTCCTCTTCCATAGGTATAAGGAGCATTAGTAAGCCTAGTAGAGGCAATCATGTGGTGAAATGTTCTACTACAATGTTACTGACGTAAAAGTAACAACAAGCCCTCCAGCTGCAACAGTGAGAGTCGTGTTGTAACTTTTGTAGCAAGGAAGGGTAAGGGCGCTAAGGGTAATTGCTCAATGGAGATAAACTTAAATATAGCTTTAAAAAAAGTCCTTACCTGCTAGAATAGCTTTGCCAGGGTGGGTTAATTTGGGTTTACCCGATGGAGCTGCAGCGGCTGCCAAACAGTGGGGTCTGTGAAAGGGGCTTACGAATGTAGGATTCCCAGACATATTTGCACCAATCGCGTAAAAACTATGTAACTAGTTCTCTCTGCGATATTCGTTCTCCCTCCCCTTCATCCGTTGTGCACTTCAGTGCGTTGCACACTAACTACAGTGGGATCACGGATAAGGGCTATGTTGACCATTGGACTTAGAACAGCAGGTTGCCTCTATTCTGCACTTTTGACAGGCGAAGTTTCCTCGCCTATCCAGTTGCCAATCGTATCGGCCTATAGTGGCCAGCTCTTTCAGGGCGGGGCGCATGATTGTTTTCTTCTCCACGTAGAAGCGCCACATATCCCACAAACATATTTCAACCAATTAAGGTGGAACGGAGCCCACCAAATATTGGGCTCAGAGGCCTTTGCTCTTTGCTCTTGGCAATTACAATTGCAATTAACAATTATTAGGCTATTATTCATCTTTTTTTAAGGTTTATTTTTTTTTGCATTTTCAAGGCAGTTAGCATACACACATGGCAATTCGCAGACACACATAGCAGTTTGCTGGTTTTGCATTAGGCCTGCTTATTGTTAAAAGTAATTGAATCTTTGAATGATTCAACAGCCTACCAATTGGCAAATCATGACATGGACAGAGACATTCCTTACAGTTGAATGGGTAAGGGCACATTTTCATTTTGCAGCAGTCATCCCCCAACATGAAACTGCGCATGCTTATTCTGTCTCCTTCACTGTGCCCTATCCCTTGTCAGGCAATGCTAGCTAGCAGTTGTATGCTAACTGTCATCAGAGTGAAGGAAAGAACAGAGAAGCGACGCTTTGCAGATCCTCCGCTCTCATCTCTTCACAACAGAAAATCGGTATGAACAATATTGCGCGCTATTATTTTAGTAATATACAGCATTTGTTACTATAATGCTATTCAGATGCATTAGATAAACATGGAAATAAAATGCATGGAAATAAAATGCATAGCTAGTACTCAAGGTTAGCCACTGCACCAACACATTACCTAGCACACTAGCCTGCTACTAGCAGAGCACCCTACAGACGTAATGGTAGATAGCTGGCTAATGTCGTTACCAAGCTAAACCAGCTAGCAAATGTTACATAATGCTGATTAATACTGCGTGTTGTCATCATGTGTGGGGTTTCTTTTAAAGACGATACCGGTTTCTAAGTTATCAATGCCTGGGCATAATACATATTTCTAGATGTTAGCTTTAGCACGCTGGTTTAGCTAGAGTTAGCTAGCTAGCTAAATTGGGGGGATATTTGGCTTGAGATTAGCTAGCTAGTAGCTTGCTAAATAGCCTAGCTAGTTCAACTGATAACACATTTACCACAAGATGAATTTCTGCTAGATACGGTTAGTACACCACAACAGCAGCCTTCACCATTTACCCTTTAGTTCTTGAGTATTCTTGCAAAACAAAATCGTTTGTATAACTATATGTAACTGTCTTCATAGATGATGAGATGCCATTTTAGCATGCTTGCTAAAGTAGCCCGTTTCTCGCAAGCAAGCCCAACTACCACTTCCAAGACTCTCAATCCTATCTGCTATCCTTTGTCTGGGATGGACGGTGCACACAACATGTCACTCAGCCACTCTATTATTCAAACTGTATAACAATATAAATGCACTTGCACTTTTGCTAAAATATTAGCAGCAATGGATTTGTGATTGAGAGCACTTGCACCACCACCCTTTGTGTTTCACTATCAGTTTCAGTCAAAGTCATTAGGCCTACCGGGCAGCTAACATTACTTTGCGTACTGCTAAACTGCAAGCTAAAGTAATCACAGAAATCATGGAGTGGATTAGCTAGCTAACCTCCAATACTTTAATTACCATTGTCAATTTAACACTAAATTATGAATACAAATTAGGCTTAAAAAAAACAATTGTTGTAATAGTGGGCTACAACGTCTAGTCTAGGCCTAATTGATAAATTATTTTCACAAAGAATAAAGCAAAAGTGGTGGCATTTTAAAAGGTGGGTTAAAATCATTCCAAATTGATGGTTTTTGCTGCAGTTGGACATTTTTACTACATTATTTTTGTGTGTATCGTTTTGTCACATTGGTTGGGCAATCAAGGCTATAGGCTAATCCTGTGATCCAATTTCTTTGATGTTTGCAGGTGTATTGTGGCTTGCTGGTATAGACCCAGTAGAGGCTGCCTGGAGAGAACAATCTGTTCCCTTCAGCTGCCCTGCTGGGAGACCAGTCACATGACTACTGATAAGACACTACATCCCATGTTGCCTGAGATATGCAACTGAATGTGTTATGTAGAATGATATACATGCTTCTTTCTCATATAGAATAGGGTCCAGAGAATTTTGCCAGCTCAAGGCCATATAGCCTACTGTATAATACTGTACAATTTCTATTGCAGATTTTACAGAATAAGCCTGTGATCAATGTTACCTAAACATAGCTAAGTTGAGCTTATTGACCGTATTGACCTGTCTGTGTTCTCTTCTCATCTCTCAGACGTGATGGCTGTTCCTCCTTCATACTCAGACCTGGGCAAGGCTGCCAAGGACATCTTCAGCAAAGGATATGGTGAGTAACTACCCCACTGAGAAAATTAGAAGAAAATGAGACATTTCCCAGAGTAATGATTTTGCATCACACATCCTAATTCACCCCCTTGCTCTTGTGACTAAATAATTTCAAATGAGGTGTGCTCAGTTGGATAAATTGTTCAGAAGTTCAAATTACAGATGTACACTGTTTGTTTTATCATAAAGCTATATGC
This sequence comes from Argentina silus, assembly GCF_951799395.1. NCBI lineage: Eukaryota > Metazoa > Chordata > Actinopteri > Argentiniformes > Argentinidae > Argentina > Argentina silus. The sequence goes on from NC_139659.1 coordinate 6,539,688, forward strand.
TCGACTGTTACCTCTGAATAAGCCAATGAGATTCATAAAAATGTAGTTGGATGGCTACATTTGTTGTAAGAAAGCAAAGCAAACCATAACAAGTGTAATTCATAAACCAATTGTCATTCGTAAGTCTGTTTGACGACATAGCTGCATGTATTTTATGAGATTGTACACAGTGCATTCGGAAAGTATTCAAACCTCTTAATTTTTTCCACATTTTGCTATGTTACAGCCTTATTCTAAAATGGATTAAATTCATTTTTCCCCTCATCAATCTACACACAATACCCCATAATGACAAAGCCAAAACAGATTTTTAGAAATGTCTGCTCATTTATTAAAAATAAAAAAACGGATCACATTTACATAAGTATTCAGACCCTTTAACTCTGTACTTTGTTGAAGCACCTTTGGCAGCAATTACAGCCTCAAGTTTTCTTGTGTATGACGCTACAAGCTTGGCACACCTGTATTTGGAGAGTTTCTCCCATTCTTCTCAGCTGATCAAGTTCTGAATGGGGAGCATCAGTGCACAGCTATTTTCAGGTCTCTCCAGAGATGTTCGATCGGGTTCAAGTCAGGGCTCTGGCTGGGCCACTCAAGGACATTCAGAGACTTGTCCCGAAGCCACTCCTGCATTGTCTTGGCTGTGTGCTTAGGGTCGTTGTCTTGTTGGAAGGCAAACCTTCGCGCTAGTCTGAGAACCTGCTCCAGAGTGCTCAGGACTTCATCAAGGTTCTCTCTGTACTTTGCTCTGTTCATCTTTCCCTCGATCCTGACTAGTCTCCCAGTCCCTGCTGCTGAAAAACATCCCCACAATATGATGCTGCCACCACCATACTTCACCGTAGGGATGGTATTGGCCAGGTGATGAGCGGTGCCTGGTTTCCTCCAGACGTGACGCTTGGCATTCAGGCCAAAGAGTTCAATCATGATTTCATGAGACCAGAGAATCTTGTTTCTCATGGTCTGAGAGTCCTTTAGGTGCCTTTTCGCAAACTCCAAGCGGGCTGTCATGTGCTTTTTACTGAGAAGTGGCTTCCGTCTGGCCACTCTACCATAAAGGCCTGATTGGTGGAGTGCTGCAGAGACGGTTGTCCTTCTGGAGGTTCTCCCATCTCCACAGAGGAACTCTGGAGCTCTGTCAGAGTGACCATTGGGTCCTTGGTCACCTCCCTGACGATGGCCCTTCTCCCCCTATTGCTCAGTTTGGCCGGGCGGCCAGCTCTAGGAAGAGTCTTGGTGGTTCCAAACTTCTTCCATTTAAGAATGATGGAGGCTACTGTGTTCTTGGGGATCTTCAATACTGTAGACATTTTTTTTGGACCCATCCCCAGATCTGTGCCATGGCACAATCCTGTCTCGGAGGTCTACAGACAATTCTTTCAACCTCATGGCCTGGTTTTTGCTCTGACATGCACTGTTAACTGTGGGACCTTTATATAGAGAGGTTTGTGCCGTTCCAAATCATGTCCAATCAATTGAATTTACCACAGATGGACTCCAATCAAGTCGTACAAACATCTCAAGGATGATCAATGGAAACAGGATGCACCTGAGCTCGATTTCGACTGTCATAGCAAAGGGTCTGAATACTTATGTAAATGTGATTTCAGTTTTACATTTTTTAATAAATTAGCAAACAGTTCTAAAAACCTGTTTTCGCTTTGTCGTTATGGGGTATTATGTGTAGATTGATGAGAAAAAAAAATGAATTGAATCCTGGAAAATGTGGAAAAAGTGAAGGGGTCTGAATACTTTCGGAATGCACTGTAAGTCTGCTGAACTAGCCATTAGATCATGTGTAGATATGTCATAGCTAGATGCTCACATTTGATATGAATCCCACCCCCAGGCTTTGGTATTGTCAAGCTGGACCTGAAGACTAAGTCGCAGAGCGGAGTGGTGAGTCTTACCTACATACCTGTCTACCTGTTCCCCCCCCTCCTCTGCCTTCCCTGTGCTCTCTCTCTCTCTCGCTCTCACTCTTTTCATTCCACAGCTTATAATACTTAATGACTCTGAGCTTGAAGGTTTTCAGGTTGATGGGTGCTGCTGTTGCTGGCTCTGCCTTGCTCTATGCTTCAGTATAGAGAGACATGATGGGCCTCTGCGTGTGTGTGAGTGGCCTGTCTGTCTCTCTATCTGCCTCTCCTAACCCCTGCTTTGTCTCCATGTTGCTGCCTCCTGGACTGCTCTCTCTCTGTTTTAGATGGTAAGACTTGGTCCCAGAGCTAACAGCTCACTCTCGTATGTGTGCTTGCTTGGGAGATGAATTCATTACAGCTTCATTCATTACACGTTTTATTTTCCATCCTCTTAATGTCCAGCAGCTGCATTTGTTTGTTTTTCATCATTGTTGCTCTGTTGTCTCTCGTGTCTCTAGCCGGTTAATTTCACAGTAATTATTTTCCATAGTGCCCTGTTGATTTTACTATTATGTCTTATTTCATTTGTCAACTAATTTCATTATTTTAAGGTCTCATCCATGTATATTGATTGTCCAGATTAATTCACTGTTACTGCTGTGCTGCACCAACCTGGTGACTCTCTGTCCATATGACCACTTTTCGTTATGTCTAATTAATTTGTTTTTTACTATTGTTTTAATTCTCTACCTATTTCACTGATATTGTTTGTCATGCCATTTACTGCCATATGGCCCAATCCTGTCATCCTCCCTACCATCAGAATGTATCCCCCCCCCCCGTTCACCCTCCTAATGCAGCATCCCTCACCTCCTCATCTGTCTTTCTTCTCTGCCCAATGCACCTTTCTTTTCATCCTTTTGTCTGCAATTAGTTTTTTGTCTCTATTCATTAATCATTCAATTTATCCTCTTTGGCAGCTAGCACAATTCTGCTCTTTTCAAATATCTGCTCTTAAAAAAAGTCACTCACCCTCTCTCTCTCTCTGCCATGATCCCAATCTTTCTTTTTTCCCCCCCCTTTTTTTTCTTTTAATTTTTTTTTTTTAACCTCAACCTTTCACCGCTCTTAACTTGACTTGCTCTCTCTCTCACCCCATCTCTGTTAGGAGTTCAACACATCTGGCTCCAGCAACACTGACACAGGAAAGGCTGCCGGAAACCTCGAGACCAAGTACAAGATGAAGGAGCTGGGCCTCAGCTTCAACCAGAAGTGGAATACAGACAACACACTCGCTACTGAAGTCACTGTGGAGGACCAGGTGTGTGTGTGTGTCTCTGTCCAGAGCCACATGCTAGTTCACAGTTCATTAGCAGAGGAATTTTGTTTCATAGTGGCTACATAGCTAGCAGGTTGTTACCATGCATCTGAGCATGTGTGCTATTTCCCCCACAGCTGGCACAGGGACTGAAGGTGGCTTTGGATACATCATTTGTACCAAACACAGGGTGAGTCTAAACACATTAATTGTTTGCCACCTGTTACAATGTTTCATATAGATTATAGCCATCAAAGTATATTTCCTACTTGGGAATGTCTTTTTCTCACACAGCAATAAATGATTTGAACCCCAATGGTCATTTTGGGTTTAGATCTGAAATTAATTCAAAAGCGTTTTCTGTTAGCATCTACTATTGACTTGATGTTTGTCCATGTTATGTTGTGTCATCAAGGTTTGGTGCCTATTCCAAATAATTGAGAATAAAAACACTTATGTTCTGTTCCCCCTCAGCAAGAAGAGTGGCAAGCTGAAGACCGGCTACAAGCGTGACTTCATCAACATGGGCTGTGACATCGACTTCGAAGGTCCTATCATCCACGCAGCTGCGGTGCTGGGCTACGAGGGCTGGCTGGCCGGCTACCAGATGGCCTTCGACACGGCCAAGTCCAAACTGGCCCAGAACAACTTTGCTCTGGGATACAAGGCCGGGGACTTCCAGCTGCATACCAACGTGTGAGTACCTGTTGCCACAGAGAATGGAGCCGATGCAGATATGAAGGTGATGGGAGCATGGTTATCACTCCTCTGAGAGCGGATACAGCATAGGTTAACATCATTACTGGACACTTTTGTTAGCGTAAATGCCAATGGGAAATGTCACTATTTATATTGCTTGAGCCTTCACAGAATGTAACTGTGTCTCTAACTTGTTGTCTGTCTGTCTCACTCTCTCTCTTCAGTAATGATGGTACTGAGTTCGGAGGTTCTATCTACCAGAAGGTGAATGACCAGCTGGAGACAGCAGTCACTCTGGCCTGGACGGCCGGCAGCAACAACACTCGCTTTGGCATCGCCGCCAAATATGCACTGGACAAGGACGCATCCCTGTCTGTGAGTACTTCACATACCACATAACCAAATAACAGTTGGACTAGAATGCTCTTAAATGACAAACAAATAGCTCATATACTTTCATAAAAATTTGGCCAAATAAAATTTGGGTTAGAGTCCCAAATAAAGATTTGGGTAACTAAGGTATTTGGGTTAGAGTCCCAAACACCCGGGGAACAGGTATTCTAAGGTAAAGAAAACTAAATTGCTGCTATTAATTGCACTCTGACCCAAAAATGGACTGTGACTTTTATTGTTTTTTATGTCTTTTTTAAATTTATTTTTTAATTTGTTATACTCTTTCCTTTTTATCTATTTTATGTAAAGCACTTTGAATTGCCTCTGTGTATGAAATGTGCTATATAAATAAACTTGCCTCGCCTTGCCTTATCATTGTCATGTAGAGCCTATCTAGCTACATTTGCCCAGTTCTCTTTCGGTATCCAATACTCACAGATGTGTGTTCTTCCTGCCCCTGTCTCTAAACTGTGTGTTCTCCCTGCCCCTGTCTCTAAACTGTGTGTTCTCCCTGCCCCCGTCTCTAAACTGTGTGTTGTCCTCCCCTGCAGGCCAAAGTGAACAACGCCAGCCTGATTGGAGTAGGCTACACTCAGAGCCTCAGGCCAGGTAAGAATTTACAAGGTTTGGCTTCTCATTAGCTATTCATAACATTACCATCTGCTATCATAACCTGCTAAGTAAATCCCCATGGATTGATTGCAACATGCAGGCATGTTGATGGCTATTTATCATAAGATTAATGCTACAAAGTAAGCCAGTGGTCCACATGTGTGCAGATGTGTTTTTTGATTGCTCTTTTGCAACTCCTGTAATTGTCCACTCTTGTCTCTGGTTGTTTAGGTGTGAAGGTCACTCTCTCAGCGCTGATCGATGGGAAGAACTTCAACACTGGTGGACATAAAGTTGGGATGGGCTTCGAGCTTGAGGCATAAAGGGAGAAAAAGAACCACCAATGAAGAGAAGAGCCCAGTACCAATCACTCCCTCCCCCCCCCCCACACACACGCGCACACAGTACACTCCCCCTGCCAACCCCACACACACACACTTACTTGCCTAGCTATGCCCACTATTGTGTAGCCCCCCTCCCTCCCATCTCTCTCGCTCACACCAAGGGGGCCCTTACACGTTTTGGCAGTAATAGTCAGAATGAATGAGGTATGAATGCAGAGAGTCTTTTGGTTTAAATATGTCATAAGGCATCCTGTTTGAAGGGAGTGTTTAAGTCTGAAAAGTGCAAGGGCAAGTACAGGAGATGGATACTGTATTGCCCCTTTAAACTGACATTGTACAGGGCGGCTGCGGCTAAGATTCATGTTATGACAGATTCCTGAAGTGACACTTTGTTATCTATGTAGTTCTTAGTAAACATGTAACTCATTTATGATTCTATATTCCCCTGCCTCCTGAAAGCATGTCTGAATGATACCCCTGGATGAAGAGCCACCACGGGCGATAGTAAGCATTTTGGAAGTCTGTTCTCTTGGTTAAGAAAAGAGTGCTCTGTCTGTCTAGTTTTCTTTTGTATTTGGTTGAAGTATGAAACATTGTTTTCTTTGGTTGTGTTGTGATCATTTGTGGGTCATGGTTTGAAGTGAACCAGGTGTGATATATTCAGTGCTTTTTACTTATTTGGAGATGTACAAGATGTAAAAGTACTTTTCCCGTTTTCACCTGTGTGTAAGACATTCAGTTACTGGCAGTTACAGACTGAAGGGAGCCCAGGAGGTTAACGTTTCACTGGATCAAACATTTCACATCTACAGACTGCTGTTACTGCAAAAGAGAAAGGGTCTGAGGAGGGTTCTCCAATACTGTATATGAATAGAGAAGGACATTGTTACAAACAACTGTAGAAAGGGACAATTGTGTTACAAGCATTGTCCTCTCTTTGTGGTCTTTCCTTTGTGACCCACCCAACTGTAAAAGACAGCAGGAAGGTGAAAGCAATATAGTGGAATCTTCCAGTAGGCTAGGTAGGTGGCATTTCTACAATGTTGCTTTCATCTATCCAGTCATTTCAGAACAGTGATCACATGTAAAGAAAAAAAGACACCATATGAACGTATCTTCAGTCAGATTTCGTTGTACAGGGGTTCCACATTGTCTGCTCTTCCTCAGAGTTCTTGAATGAGAATCATGCGGTTTTGGAACTGCATCTGGTGTCAATGGTTGATTCTAATCAATCAGCACTCTCCCTTCCGGCCCTGATCTCTGTAATTAATATACATATTTTCACACTCATACAGTCATAAACACTTGATGGAATAATGTAAGAGGCTGTTGTGTACACACAACTCTCCCATCTCCCTTTTGGTCATTTACCATGCATTGATATGTTTGTTTCCTTTCTGTTTGTTGTCATGATGATTCTGAAAGTCATTGCTTTTGTGCATTTGGACACAGTACCTCATTTTTTTCCAACTACAAATAATGGAATTCTAATAATAAAAACAATGTCTTCATGATGGTGTCATAATGAGTTAGTAATTTTGTTTCCAAATAATCTGTCTGGCTTTAACAGTGATATAGTATTGAAGGTCATTTAAAAGTTGAAGGACGCATCATCGTCTGAAGGCATTATTTAGTTTAATGAATGTGTTTATAGACAGAATCAATGCTGTTTGTTTCTGTTACAATACTTTGTTATGACATGGGAGAATACACAGTGATGTTTTCTCATTACGTATTCACCCAGAGCATGACTCCTCACTGTGCTCTCAACAGATGTCCAGGACAGGATGTTGCCTTTATCGTTTCATCTAACAAGATAACCAGGAAGTCCTTAGATATGTGAACCTCCTTAGAGACCATTTCTCTCAACAGAGGTTCACAAATCTAATGACTTCCTGGTTATTTTGTTAGGCGAGTAGATATATAATGACTAGTCAATACAATGGCTTCTCTTGGGGCCCTACACACAAATCTGAGTAGTATTTCCCCTCTTTCCTCATTTGGGGAAATATTCTTACACTTCAGAAGCTCTGTCCTTTCTCAAATGTGTGTCTCAAGCTTCACAGGTTGGCCATAAGATAACTCAAGATAAACCAGCACAGAAATGTTTGGGATCCACTCCCTCAGGAGTATTGGCTGTTCTCAGGGGCTCTCTTCCAAACATGCCTTTGAGAGGGTTTCACAACAGGTTGACCTTAGCCACCACTTGTTTACATCCAGTTTGGGCGTACTCACGCCCCCCTACAGCAGGGTAGTACTCAATCTCTCCCGCCAGACGCTCAATGTTGGTACGGTCCGGGTAGAACCCCTCCCGAGACATTTCATCCAGGAAGCACTCCATTATGTGACCTTTCTCTAATAGGGTCAAGGGTAAGAGGTCAGCCTCAACCCATAGTGGGTGGAGCTTCTCCAGAGTTTTGCGCAATACAGGGGTCAATTCCTTTACCAGGTTATCATGCCACCCAGCTGCAGCTGTCAGAGAGACACTTGAGGAATTGTGCAGCAGGTGTTTTGTGATATGGGTGTGGCCCATGTTGCTAAGGAAAATGTAAACAGCGTTCAAGTACTCATTGGAGTGCCTCGTGCGTACAAGGATCCTCAGTGCGTCCATGATCTCACTGTGCATGTGCTCGCTCTCATCGAAGATGAAGAGCGGGATCTTCTCCTCTTCCTCAGCACGTATCACTGTCTCAGAGACCAAAATCGATAAGGCACGGGCACAGCGCCAGGCGTCAGCCTCCAGCGGGCAGTGGTGAAGCACAAAGTACTGGAGCACCAGCGGCTCCCCCACCACTGAGCGAAAGTGCCCAGCCAGGAGCCTCCCCAGATGGCTCTTCCCCACGCCACTGGGGCCGTGTAGAGAGAGGACTAGGGGCTTACTATGGACGTACGTAGACAGGTAGTCCCTTAGGTGGGCCAGAAGGGCCTCTACTGCTCCCTGTTGACCAAACACCTCCCTGCTCAGTGTCTTCTCCAAACCCTCCAAGTCATACTTCAGAACATGGTCATCCAGATTTTCTATGGCATTGTACACCTGCAGGGGCGTGGGGAGCAGAGACAGATAGGGGGAAGAGAAGAAGAGAGATTAGAATTATAGTAATGCTATAATATTGATAATCATGCCAATCCTACATCCTACACCTTACCTGGAGGAAGAGGATGGAGCAGAGGAGATAGAGGCAGTTCTTGGCACGGCTGTGTTCCCGTGTAGGCGGGGCCCTACGCCCTCCTCCACTGGGAAACATCACTCGAGACCTCCTCTTCCGCTTCTTCTTCTTCTGAGGAGCGGAGAAGGAGGGTGACAGGTAGGTGGTTGGGGTCAGCCCGTCGAAGGTGAAGATTTTGGGGCTGGTGCGCGAGGGGGCCCCTGTTAGACCTCCTCCCAGCCCTCCTGCCATATCCACACGGCGTTTCTTCATGGCCTGATACTTCTGTCGGATCCGAATAACTGCTCGCAGAGAGGAGGAGAACTGGGAGAAACTGGGAGCTGTCGTTCCCCTTGTCTCTCCATCTGTCTCGCCTTCTCCCTCCATCTCTCCTTCAGTCTGAGACCCTGATAGCCTGTTGAAGATGCCCTGGTCGCCCATCTGAGAGAGAGAGAGAGAGAGAAAGACAGACATCATAGTCAGTGTAAGTTACTGGGCAGCCAGTTTGACCGTCCTTAAACTTTCCACTTTCGTCACCAGCCATCTGTTGCTCATATCATGATGACAAAGCAGGAGGGACACACTCAGTAATACCTCCAGATAGTGCTTAACAAAGACATGAGAACCAAATTATATAGTAAATCTTTGGCAAACAATTCAATTCAGAATATTGCAAGTATTATGAATCTTTCATGACCAAGTACTGCTCTGCAAATGATCGTATCTGCAGTGCTAGTGTGGGTGACACTCACTTAACACTTTATTAGGAATACTGTACTAATACTGTGTAGGGCCTCCCTTAGCTCTCAAAACAGCCTCAATTCTTTGTGGCATTGATCCCACAAGCTGTTGGAAACATTCCTTTGAGATTGTGGTTCATGATCACATGATTGCATCACGCAATTCCTGCAGATTTTTCAGGTGCACTTTCAAGCTGTGAATCTCCCGTTCTACCACATCCCAAAAGTGTTCTATTGGATTCAGATCTGGTGACTGGGAAGGCCACTGAAGAACACTGGACTCATTGTCATGTTAATGAAACCAGTTTGAGACGACTTTTGCTTTGTGACATGGTGCATTATCATGCTGGAAGTAGCCATTAGAAGATGGGTAAATTGTGGCCACGAAGGGATGCACATGGTCAGCAACAATACTCAAATAAGCTGTGGCATTCAAGCGATGATTGATTGGTATTAATGGGCCCAAAGTGTGCCAAGAAAACATTCCCCACACCATTACACCACCTCCACCATGAGAAGGTGTACAGGTGTTCCTACTAAAGTGTTTGGTGAGTGTACAAATCAAGCTGGGATATTGCAACTAACCATTGTGTAATTTTTTCTGACCACATGTTGCTGTGCAAGCGCTTGTAGCGTGTGTGTGTGTGAGCGAGCTACACGGACTACCCTAAGTAATTTCCTCATTTCTGATAGGAAAGCCAAACAGCCTTCAGTGAGCTTACAGGAAGTAAGAATTGAATTACACGTTTTACGACTGGTACATTTTTTGTGATCTATGGAGATATTTTATTTGTTCACAACCATTAGTGGCAGATGTAGGTTACCCCTGACAGAAACAGTTGCCCTTTCCATGTAGTTGAGGCAGGAGTCTGAGAAAATTTAATTTCTTCAATTATTCCAGGCAAGCCCAAATTTTTAACACAGACCTGATAAGAAGTCTAGACACTTGAACACACAATTCATACACTCACACCAACATATTACATTTCTTTTCAGCATACCAACATAAACAAATATGTTACTACTTAAGGAATGCATTTGTTTGCAAGGGCCAAGGATTGACTAAACAAGACTATGACAACAAAACATTACATCAACTCATTAGCAAAGGTGGGGCTCACATGTTTTTTCCATGACAAACGTTTTGGCTGAAACTGGAAAGAGTGAACCCCTCAGAAACAAAGGCATTAATGCATGTTGTTAACGCTTTGTGAGCAACACCTTTAACTTGTGGGAGTGATTATAGCCTGGCCTTTTCCAGGTGAAGCCCCACTATTATCAGTGTTATCATGCATGACTCAGACTCCTATTTTCACCCAACAGCGTTATGGTCTACAGACACTCATAACTATTTTGATAAGAGAAAGTATGTATTTCTAGCTACTAATTGTCATGTCAGTCTGGTTTCTTTAAGCCTTTACCTGCTTGTATTATAGCCCTCAGGTGAGTAAATTACAGATCTCTATCTGAGAGAGGAGTGAACATACACTTTGTTGTGGCATGCAGGAGCTGTTCTGGACTATTCCAGCCCTGGGCCTTCAGCTCCCATTTGGGAGTTCCCATCTCATAAACCTTCTGAAGCAGAAGAGTAATCAGATAACACCCACAAGGGGACCATGATTCAGCAGTGGAGTACAGTAGGGATATGGATCTACACTCATGTTTTGCATTTCTCCCCCTAATGGTTAAGATTAGGATTTGGGGTGGGTAGTCCTGATCCTAGATATGAGGCAACATACACAGAGCCCCAGCCAGGTCTCTGATCTTACCTACTGCAGAGTCTCTGGCAAACATTCAATAACTCATTCACATTTATCTTGACACGAGTCTCACTCACAAGTACGTCTAGGCATGGCAAGCAAACAAGCTTACAAAGAGTGGAATTATGACTATCCAGTATCCAAACATTAAATAGGACCTGGACCATGGACCTGCAGATAAAAGGATTAAATACACCACACTATCCTGCAGGTAAAGTGATATCACTGCTGAATCATTTTCCCTCCTCACATGTAGTGACCTGACAGGCAGGCTGCATTCCAGGCATTCTAGTGCCTTTCCTCACATTCTAGACTCTCTCTGTCTTTTAGACCCCCTCAACTCTTTGCTGACTCCATTTCCTTCCTGGAAACTGTCTGGGTTTTGCCTGCAGACACGCACACACGTCTAAAAGATAGGATGCTTAAGTAAGCAGTAGAGGTTCCGGTCAAGTAAAGGTTCTGGTCAATCAAGACTAAAACCTCATGCCACCTGAACAGTTTCTTCCCCATGGCAGTGGGGCTCACAACCAAGCCCCCTGCCTCTCTCTGCCCCCCCACCCCACCCACCCACCCTGTGACACAAACAATGCACTGACAGTGTAATTTAAAATTATTTAACATTATTCTAATTTATAATGTACATGCCCCACAACCATTTCACAGCCTCTAGCCTCATTGCCATTTACTCTCTATTTTGTAAATTACTTGTCAATATTTGCTATTTGTTTTTTATGTCCATGCACCAACCTCACCAAGTCAATTTCCTGTATGTGCAAATATACTTGGCCAAATAAAAGAATTCTGATTCTGATTCTGATTAGAGAAAACTCCAGCAAGCAACTTTGAGTTAACTGTTTCCCCCCACCCCTATGTAAGATCAACATTTTTAGTGTGAAAAAAGAAAACTAATCTAATTCTCAGAGATTGAAGTTCTCTCCTTGTGTAAGTGTGAAATAGTTGTGAGAGTGAGTGAATCTGGACAGAAGCCTGAGACCACAGCTGCACATACCACTCACCCTGCAAGCAGAGAAAAAAAGAAGAGAGGACAGGACAGGGGGAAATGCAGGAGGAAATGCAGGGGAACCAGTCTGCTTACCTTGCCTGTTGGTAACTGAACCTTCAAGACTGAGAGTCCTTCCCTAGGCTCGGCCCATGGTGTCTGTGTGGAGGGAAGGTGTCGGTAAAGCAGATACTTCAATGGAACCCCTTATCACCAGAGACTGAACTGGTTTCAGATCGACTGCAACTGAAATAGAACCCTTCCTTCAGTCTCTCTATGTTACCCTCCCCATTCCTGCTTCTAACATCTGTAGACTCCTCCTCCTCCTTCCTCTTTCTCTCTTTCCCTCTCTCTCCACACAATCACTCTATTGCCCCCTCAGTCTTCCATGTCACCCATTCATGTTGTTCAGTAGAGTGTGGAAATGGAGCCAGTTTTCTGTCCTACTAATAATCATCTAAATGCCTGCATGCATTAGTGTATCAGCTTGTATATTTTGTAGGTACTTTAGTCAGACTTTTTCTTCTTGGAAACCAGGTTTTATAAATGTTTTATACCAGGTATTATAAATGTTTGCATATTACCACAGCAGGGGGAGGAGAACAAGTTACATACAGTAGGCTACAGTATACTGCATTTGTTTACTGTATATAGAGAGGAAACACTGGTGGGGTCTTTATCATAATATCTGCATACCAGAGAGAATACTCACATTAGTGTCATTAATTTCACAGGAGTGATCTTATCAGTGTGTGGGTGTGCCCCTTTGTGGTGACATTTGGGTGATGCATGCCAGATAATGACCGGGTCAAATGAAATATCATGATAGCAATAATGCATGGTGTGAAATTGAGAGGAGGTAGCAGAGAGGCCAAATACTGAGAGAGTGGGGAGATTCTGCAACAACATGCTTTAAGGCTCAGGGGGCTTTAGTTAAATGCATAAGTCAGTCACTGAGAGGATGCTCCACTTCCCCCGGAAATGTTTTCTTACACTGATAGCATGTGACTCACCATCAACTACTCAGCTATTTGCATTGCACATATCGCATACACATTATGAGAACATGAACCACATAGCACTAGCTGTAGGCAAAATGCTGGTTAAATAATGCCTACCTTTATCATCACTTCCATTATCAGTTTGATGTGTTTCTGTACTGAAGTCCTGACCATGATGCAGCTAATGACTTCCACAAAACAGGACATTATTAATAGCTTATGATGAGTGTGTGTCAGTGTATTATTGGTCTGTATCGGTCGAGGGTGGGGTTGGTCTAGCAGGTTGGAAGAGGAAGGTCAGTCTGTCAACCAATTTGCATGCATCTCTCTCTTCTAGAGAATACAGTGCAACTATGATGAGTTCTCACAAACTGCTTTCAGTATTTCTATGACTCATCCCTTGAGCATCTATGAAGTGACTGAGCAGCCAAGTGATGGTAGGTGGTAAATGATTACTCCAGGAAGTTGATATTACTTCCCTAATCTTAACATTATAAGAGACAAGCTGACTATAATCAGAGGTTAGCTTATACTACTCCTAAATGGTCAGTAAGGGAGGCCTTTCTAAGACCAGCTATTGGAAGAAACCACAACCATCCTCAAAACAAATGGTAACATAATTTATTTAGCGCTGTAACATGAATAGAAAGGAGAACTGAAAGGCTGAAGTTGTGCACTGTGCACTTTTTGGATGCCTATGTTAAACTGGCTCCCATGTCATGACACACACACTCACAATGGAATAAGCTGCAGACCTACACGTTTCGCTGTCTCTCTGTGTGTAACTACAGGCAACAGAAGGGAGAGGTCATCTGTTTCAGACCAATGAAGGAGAATAATTTGAGAATTGAAGGTGTGATTAAATGTTTGTTTTTTTCTCTCAAACAGTTAAGCTCCAGTAGTTCATGAAGAACATGCCTACAGACACACAGGTAGATCAAGGTCAAATAGCTCTGTTGTATGTGATTGGTTGGCCTCTGCCCTGAGCTTAGTATTAGAATAAAAAAAAAAAACATCAGCCAGTTTACACTGCCACACTCAATAGCTCTGACATCTATGATTTCAAACACTGTGCACTTTGTGCCTCAGGTAAAGTGACTATTAGTTTTCTGGCACATATTGCGTCATCAAAATGAAAAAAAGGTGCAGAAAGCTAGTTTTCATATGAATCCTCATATTGATCTGCTCTTTATTCCCCCCTACACCATCAAGGCTTTGTTCAATGCTGTGACGCATTACGTTGCAGATAGGAATATCTTGCATAGAACTGCCATGCTGTATGCCTCTCTATTCTACATGATAGAAGGTGGCATCCATTCTTTGTCCTGAGCATTTCACCAGAACCCAACACTCAGGTAAGGCTTTTTGGCGCCATCTACAGTTTGAATAGGGCCCGAATTTTGAAAAATATAACTAGATATAAATTAGATGATACATCAATTCACAGTCAAATTAGAAACTGAACGGACACCACTTAAAACAGACTACATTTGTTTCTGTTAGATTTGAATAATACCTCCAGCGTTCACCAGATGAGCAGAAAATACTACTCACTCTCATAAAATAGTGATGATATTATAAAAACAAGCTTCAATATGTTTCCATAACCTATTCAATGGCCGGTGAAGTGTTGGCTAGGTCTTTTATCGTCAGCACACATCAGTCAGGAACAAGGGAGAGAACACACACAGGATGTTACGGGAAAGGGAACGTTTTTCCTGTAACTTTTTCCATAGGTGTCATATTAATGGCCTACAGTGGCTTCCTGCCCTCTTGTCATTCCCATCATCAGTACTGATCTGAAAAGGCAGCTACAGTTCTTTACGAGATTAACTAGTCACGTGATCTGACCTTGGTCCAAGACACACAGCGCAGAACAGAGAAGACTGATTCATATGTTTGGTGACAAGGACAATGGCTTAAGACTGAGAGCCAGCTAAAGTGAACTTCACACTGATCAAACACAACCCATTTAAAACAATGCCAATACAAAAAGTGACTGATTTGGATTTGGAAAAAGCCAGCATATTCAAACAATAGAGATAATTACTTTATCATGTGTTCATAACACCCTCTACCGCAGTAGTTGTCCACACCCTCCACACTTCCTGACAGGCAATCCCTCAAATCAAACCTTCTCAAAGGTGAGTGGACATATTGAGCAAACCTTAACCCCCAAACATTGAGGGTCATTTTTCAACTCAAACACGCACGCACGCACACACGCACACACGCACGCACACAGAATAATGTCTCTTCCTCTCTACATCCTGATTCTGTCCACTCTATTTCCCCCTCTTGGACCGGCCCCTCCTGCCTCGGCCAACGGACGAGGGCCCTGGGCCGGGGTTAGCTGAGGCTGGGCCAGCGCCGATGTTGATCTGGCCTTCCTGGATCTCGTGGCGGGCCTCTGGGGGTAGGTGTTCTATCTGCTGCTGCGTCTCCAGGTAAAACATCACGTCTCTCAGCTGCTCCTGCAGCTCAGCTATGGCCCCGTCTTTACGCTCACCTAGGATGAGACAGAGAAGGAGCACACAGAGGTTAGGGCTCAGTGCCGGGCTATAGTACAGACTGTAGAGATGCAGGTATGTCTGATGTCAGGCTTCAGCATCGTGCTCACCTGTCTCCCGGCCCTTACGCTCCTCCTCTGCCAGCTGGGCTTGGAGATGCACCTGGTTGTCTCTCAGACAGCGGTTCATCTCCTGCTCCTCCTTCAAGTCATGGTCCAGTTTCACCACACGAGTATTCAACTGGGTACATCTTGGGGGGGGGGGGGGGGGGGGGGAAAGGGGGGCAGTGTGAGTGTGTATGTGCTAGTATAGTAGCTGGCTTGGCTACCCTGCATGCATATGAGTGATGGGGGGAGAGGCTTTTATAGCGTTTTGCTGGTGAGATGATTGACAGTAGTGTGATAAGACTGAGAGGCTCCACCTACTTCTTCTCCATGCTCTGTTTATCCTTGGCCAGCTCACCCAGCCGCCGCTCGAGGTTATCACAGCGCTCTATGGTCTCCTTAAACTTGGCCTTCATGTTGTTGATCTGCCACACAAACACACTTCCAACATTCTGTTTGAAATAAAACATCCACTACCACACAAGCTCTGGGTGCCATAGAGGTTTGATTGAAACCAAGAGACTTAACAAAGCAATAACATCAGGAAGGTACAGACACAAGTAATATCTAACAAAGCCTGGATCAAAGTGCAGTATTCCTACCTCCTCGGCAGTGTCTTTCTCCAAGTGAACAATCTTATTTTCCCAGTAAATGCGTTGAGATTCCAGCTGACTCGTCAGCAAGTAGGAGTACTGTGGGAAGAGGAAACACATTCAAAACACATTGGTCTGGGGTGGAAGATTTGCTGTAACACATCAGTTGTTAGCACAGCGTTGCATTTTACACTGTGAAATGTGTCTAGAGTTACTATAAAAAACTACACTCACCAAACACTTTATTAGGAACACTATACTAATACTGGGTAGGGCCTCCCTTTGCTCTCAAAACAGCCTCAATTCTTCAAGATGTTGGAAACATTCCTTTGACATTCTGATCCATGATGACATGACTGCATCACGCAATTCCTGCAGATTTTTCAGGTGCACTTTCAAGCTGTGACTCTCCCGTTCTACCACATCCCAAAGGTGTTTTATTGGATTCAGATCCGGTGACTGGGAAGGCCACTGAAGAACACTGAACTCATTGTCATGTTCATGAAACCAGTTTGAGACGACTTTTGCTTTGTGACATGGTGCATTATCATGCGGGAAGTAGCCTTTAGAAGATGGGTAAATTGTGGCCATGAAGGGAGGCACATGGTCAGCAACAATACTCAAATAGGCTGTGGCATTCAAGCAATGATTGATTGGTATTAACGGGCCCAAAGTGTGCCAAGAAAACATTCCCCACACCATTACCCCACCTCCACCATGAGAAGGTGTACAGGTGTTCCTAATAAAGTGCTCAGTGAGTGTATGTTGCACACACACACACACGTACACAAACATGCGTGTACGCACAGCTTACCTCTAGTTGTAGTGCGTCTATCTTCTCCTCTTGGCAGGTGTCTCCCTCACACTCGTACTGCACCATCTTACCATCCGTCTTACTGGCCACCAGTCGGTGCACATAGTTATCTACAACACACACACACACACACACACACACACACACACACACACACACACACACACACACACACTTCAGCTAACAGGAGACTTGAGGCCTGCATTCTAATAATAGAACATTAAAATGAAAAAGTCTGCAACTTCTTAAGCATTTCAAAGCAGGTGAAAATCCTCAGCATTTGGAAGCCCCCTTAAATAACCCTTCCCTGTCTTCTGCACGCATGCACACATGCACGCAGTGAAGTACCTCCTGCATAGTCCCAGACGCGGTGGTTGGTGAGCTGCATGGCATAGGTGTGCTGCGTCTCCTCAAAGTGTTTGTAGGCATGACGACTAACGTAGCGACCACAGCCTATGTGTCCACAAATCAGACAGATCCATAGGTTCTACAAGAGGGAGGAGGGGGTAGATTGGCGAGAGGGGTGTAGAATGAAAAGAGGGCGGGGGAAGGTCAGGGTGAGGGGAGGCAAGAGAGGGAGGAAAGCGGAGGAAGGATAGGGAGAAGGAGGTAGGAAGGAGAGAAAGGTTGAGGAGGAGGAGGAGGAGAAGATCATTTTTTCCATGTGTGTCAGCAGCACAAAGAGTAATAAAAGGAGGAGTAGCTGTGTGCATTTACTGAAGCTTCAGCAGATAATGGTGTGTGTAGTTACCTCCTGCACTCCACACTCAAAGCACTTGTTCTCCTCAACTGGCTCTGGTGTCTGACAATATCTACACACAGGACACCTGGGGAGGAGACAGAAGTTACAACAGGAGCAAGCAGAGAAATATCAAGAGAATACCATTGCATGCGCACGTGTGCACTCACTCCAAAAAACACACGCGTCACTCACATATAACACCAGCAACTAACACCTCTATTGTCCCTGTGCTAAAAACACAATGCCCTATTGTTCACCTATTTTGTCACAAAGGACACATTCAAAACAGTGCCAAAAAACAAAAGCACATGACTTGAAGAATGGAGAATTGACCACACACACTATACGAGTCGAATCAGGTAGAAAGTCAGAATAGGTGACAAAAGAGGATGTTATTGTTGTGGAGCTTGTATGCTGCTGCAAAGTGATAGAGTAATAGGGGTGTGTGTGTGTGTATGTATGTGTGTTTAGACTCACGAGGCGTCCTCCCAGCGCTGTAGACACTGGCTGTGAAAGCTGTGGTTGCAGAGAGTAGTCAGGACCCCGTTGACTGACTCATCCATTCTCTCCAGACACACAGTACATTTAGGCAACTCAGTCAACTCCATCACAGGCAGACTGGCCCCCTGAGAGAGAGAGAGAGAGAGAGAGAGAGAGAGAGAGGGGGGGGGGGGGGGGGGGGGGGTAGTAGGGTAGGGGGGTTACACTCACTTAATTCTGCAATACATCTGTGAATCAATGTCCAGGTGGGCATATGTACCTGGTCAGACTTGATGACCTCAGCCCTCTCCACGTAGACCAGCTGACACACTGCATCCTCTATGGAGTTGAATGTACGACCATTACACCCTGTGTAGAAACTGTCTGCATCAGCCTGACCAGAGAGAGGGGCACACAGTCAGAAGAAGGGGCGGAGAGAGCGGAGTCCAGGATAGAGAGGGTTTTGTTGTCTATACAAAACAAAGTTTGTGTCCATATAATAAGTTATTCTGAGTACCTGGAACCATACATAAACCTTGCACATACAGGCCTTCTAGGTGTATTTTCTAAATTCAACGGTTAGCAAACTATCTATATAATGATGTTTCAAAGCTGAACAAAAACAAATTAAAGTTCTACTCAATAACCTCATGTTATGATCTCACCTGAGTACTGAACTTGATCAGCACCATGTACTGGTTCGGGGTGGAATCCCGTATGATTTTCATGTGCTCCATGACATCATTAAAAGGCGCCACAAACTTCATGAGGTCATGGCTGGTCATAGCAGCTGGGACGGTCAGGATACAGAGCATCGCACTGCGCCTCACGTCCTCAGTCAGTGATGTCATCTTGCTGTGACAGAGAAAGGGACACCAATTTGTCTCATGAAGAACATTTTGTTCACAATATTCCATCAGTAGATTTAGAAACCATTTTGTGTGCCTATCTTTTATTACCACTTTGGAAGATAAACATTTCCGTGGCATTTTATTTCTTTTGCTTGTTTTTTAGGTGTATGGCAGAGACTCACTTGGTCTTATAGAGGTGCATGATGCCGTGGACTATCTCTACTGAGGGGTTTCCACTGAAGAAGGAGATCTGGTCTGGTAACTGCTTGGAGGGTGACTCTGGGTCTGTGCCCGTCTCTGTAGTACCCTCGGTAGTGTCCTCCACTAGGCCACTACTGCCTGGCTGGGTCTCTGGGGTCTGGGTCCTATCATCCTCCTTTCCTGAGGCCCCAGTCACCTCATCTCTGTCTCTGTCTTTATCTTTCAGGGCAAGATGGAAGTGATTCAATTGAAATTAGTAGACCTTCATATATGAAGTCTGACTGACCCACAGCGATCTTTTATTGGTAGTTTAGGGTTACTAATTCATAATTAAACACAGTAATTTACACAGTAAATAAAAAAAACTTGAGTATCAATTTCAAGGACCTTATTTGTCCCCATTACAAAGACCAGACAATCCATACAGAGCTTGAATCTTACCTGGGTTGGGTCCAAAGGTCTCAATGACCATGTCCCCCATGGCCCTGCTGCCAATGTGCTGGTGTAGAACGGCCGTTCTCTCCAGCTCCGTCTTCCCACCCAGAGCGAGCTTGGCCGAGCCCAGAGCTTTCTCCTTAAGGTCCTCCTCTGACATATCGTCAACTGCAGAAGCCAGGAGAAAGAGAGAGAAATAGGGCATGGTGACTACGGGTTCCTGCGGAGCAACTGGGCTACATTATGCTCTGTTGAAATGGCACACAACAGCCACAGCCTCCCACACACGCATCCACACTTCAAAATAGAAAACTAGTCATCTAACCCTGAACACAAAGCATGAAGTTCTGGTTGTCCTTAGAAACCTATTATCATCATGTCGAACAAATCCAATGCATGTCAGTGCGTCTGTGTGTGTGTGTATGTGTGTGTGTGTGTGTGTGAGAGAGAGAGAGAGAGAGACGCTTTTAGAGAACCTCACAGGTATTATTTGCCATACATGAGTGGATTGCTGACTCACTGAAGTCTATGTGAGACAGATGGGATCCAGAAACCTGAGACACAATTCATCTAAGTAGCTTGTTGAGGAATAGTGCATAAAACATGCATTATTTATGTCTGGCTTAGCTAGCTAGCTAGCTAACAATCAACTCACCAGCTAGCGATGGAGCTAGCAATAAGTTGTTGACGTCGGGAACAAATAATAACATTGTTGTCATGCATGAGCTCACCGGCGGTGTAGTCGAAATCCTGTGGAGAGAGAGACTGGTCCGCTAACTCCAGACGGATAACGACGAGCGACACACTCATGTGTTATGAAAGAATAACGACTCTCTTCTGTGAAAAAAACCCAAAACAAAACAAAGCCAAAGGCTGGATAATAGCTAGCGAGCTAACGTTAGCGTTTAGCATCAAATGTCTGGCTTGTAGAGCGACAGACGACGTCTAACCGGGCTTTACGTCTTCCTTGCGATTCGATACATACCACTATATAATCTCAATTTAGGAGTCAAAATACAATATCCCCATATTAACAGTAGTTTATTTCTTATTTCGGAGTTACGGAAAATCAACCGAACTCTTTCCGGGCCACTCATGTGACGTTTAGACAAACACATGTGACGGAAAGAGATGTAGCATAAAATTGTTATCAGGAACGCAAAGCGTTGATGTTGAATTGTGTTGAAAGAAACAGAATACATGAATTACATATGTAGGCATCTTAAACTATGATGCACATTGATGGCTGGCTGGAAAGTCAAATGAAGATAGTAATGCAATGCAACAAACCAGAAAAGACAGCTTTGATATATTTCCTTATTTTATTTAAAAAACTCCTTTTTTGACATTCCAGTGTTTTTGTTTTCCATTTTCTAACAAAAGAAAGAAAGGGTACTCAGGTGAGATGACACTCCGGATTGTCAACCACATCTCAGCACCTCAACATGAGTTCAACTCAGTCCACAAACATCTTGTAGCCAGGGTAACGTCCAGAGATTTGGGCTTGAGTCTTCCAAAGGTGATCATTTGTAGAGGCATGTGTGTGCAAGGGTGGATGGTATGGAGGACAGATCACATATTTTTCATAACATTTCTCCCCTCTCATCGATTTCTAATTCAAAAAGTAAGTTAAAAAGTAAAATCTAAACTAAACTTACAACCCAAAAACAACAAAGCATAATTCATTTGAATGCTGTAAGAGTGCACACACATACTGTAACCAACTAAGTACTTATAACTGCAGAGTGATCCCCACAGTTCCCCCCAAAGGTGGTACATTGTAAACAGAACTGCTTGCTTGTCTTACTGAAGGAGCTCCATCAGGTATATGTCTTAGACAAGTCTCCCTTCTGCTTGTATAGCTATCCTTCAGTTTGAAAACGCCATAGCAACAGAGCCACTTTTTTGGTATACAGTTTATATACACACTGAGAGGAATCAAAAGACACAAAGTGACGGTTTTGGTTTGTGAAATGATTTGTGGGGGATTCAGTGCAACTGACAGAAGCGTTGATGACGTAGGACAGGGTGGACAGACAGACACATCTGTGGCTAGACTTTAACAAAAGACACTCAACTTATTTCCCTCCTCATTACAATTTGACAGGTTGTCTTCACATTTAGAATAGTGATTCAGCATTGATATCATACAACCTTTTGGGTGCAAGGTA
Organism: Argentina silus; assembly: GCF_951799395.1. Classification (NCBI taxonomy): domain Eukaryota; kingdom Metazoa; phylum Chordata; class Actinopteri; order Argentiniformes; family Argentinidae; genus Argentina; species Argentina silus. Next base: position 6,561,464 of record NC_139659.1, read on the forward strand.
GGCTGAGGGTAGGCTAAGGATTCTCATAGTGCTAAATCAACCATGCCCCTGAATTGCTCACTATCCAATGTGTAACCATTACCAGGTAAGCTACAAACATATATCTTTGCCCTGAAACAAAAAAAACAAAGATGTATCTTGCAATACATTCAAGTACTGTGTATTTTCTGATTCAGGTATTCTAGCTTGTAATGTGACAGCTCTTTCTAAACAACAAAATAGGGGGTTTCACTTTCATAACCAAATGTAACCAAAAAGAAACACAGAACAAACACTTACTCACAAGGAAAAAGGCAGGTTGCATGAATCAGACACACATTGGCTGGGATTGACAAACAAACGAGCAATTTAATGTCTCTTCCCAAGCTAGCCCCAGTGTCATGTTTCCTTATTTCCTTAAGCTCTATTCCTCTGTTTGCTCTCATGAGCAGGGAAGTTTGAATGATACAACGCTGCCCCTCCTTGCTTTGCCAGGTCAGACAAGACATGTGAAGGAGCACTCTCCAATGAAAGGGGGAAGACCATGCCCAGTCCATCTGATGTTTCTTTGCTAGAGTTGTAGGAGTTATTCAATCTTTCTAGGCATCACCAGAGAAAACAATGGAAGGTGAAAAAAAAAAAAAAAAAAAAAAACTAACCAACTAAAGGGAAAAGTGGCGTATTCTCATTTTTATTCTCATTCAGTGAAGGAGTTGTGTGAGATGTTCTTAAATCTGCGGACTATGTACAATAATTTATTAGAGTAGTTCTTCTAAAATTGCTTATTCATTTCTCTATCTATTTTGCTCTATTATTTTTAGGTGATTCTCTGCTCCTCGTTTTCACTCATAATTACTGTGTAAACTCAGAGTAGTTCACGTGGTTCTGTGCTGAGCAAAAGCAGTGATAGTTCTCAAAGAGGGAGAGAGAGAGAATGAAAAGAGATAGGGTCATTGGGGGTCTTTAGGAGAGGCAGGGTAGGAAGGTGGATTAGATTGTGGGTGTACAGTATGATGATGATGATGATGTGGGGCTTTGAGTGGCGGTATGGGGGTGATAGTGTAATAATGTTGATTGATGCTGATGGTGTTTGATGGTCGATGGTGTTCAGATCTTGAGGCTCTTGAACATGTCAGCCCTTTTCCGCAGCAGGTCTCCCAGCTCTTGCAGCGAGCGCAAGTAACTGCTCTGCACCTTGTCCATCGCAGCCTTGGTGAAACTCCCCTCCTCCTAAATCATAGAGACAAGATTCTCAGTCCCTAAAGAAGTTTATGCCGATGTTCCAGAACATATCACTAGTTCTCTCTCACACACACACACACACACACACACACACACACACACACACACACACACACACCTGTGTCTGTGTGTATCCCTCCAGGGTAAGGTTGGCCAGTTTGAGGGCCATTAGGTTGGTCTCCTGCTCCTTCATGTGCTCCAGGGCCTGGTTAAGGAGGCCAAGCAGGCTCCCTGTGAACTCCTGGAACCCACACATCACCGCCGGCTGGAGGAGAGACCAGAGGGGGGTGGGGGTGAGTCAGAGTATTGAAAATGTGCTGACCAGGGCTGGATAGAAGGATGAATGATGAGAGGATGAGACTGTACCAGGGCTGTGTTGGTGTCCTTTTTCTTCTTCTTCTTCTTCTGTAGGCTGGACTTGAGCGGTCGGAGGACGCTGGCACAGTAACTGGCCACCCAGAGGACCACAGACACCGTCTGAGGAGGAGGAGGACCACATCAACAGGAGCAGAATCAGTGCAACAGACAACAACCACAATCATCCAAGTATAGCATGTGTCTGTTTATCCAACAAGTCAACTGAGACTTTAACAAGAGGAACATGTACTGTAGATGTCGGTTTAACAGAGCACTTGGAAGTCACATTTTTGTGAGCGGGGAAGTGTAGCAGGGACTCACCTCGACAAAGAAGACTAGGTTTTCTAATAGGGAGGGGTGGGTCTTCAATATACTGTCTTTCATTCCCAATAGGTCTCCTTTGGACTTGTTCAGTATCTCTGGAGTGGCAGAGGGCAGGGAGGGAGAGAAGAGGCGAGGGACACAGATCAGCAGGTGGAAACTGAACTGATCTTGTTTCAGAAGAGTTGGGGGAGGATAAAACATCTCACTCTGAGAGACATCCAAGTCTCTTACCTTGGAGCTGTACTACTAGTGATTTGAAGCTGTTACAGATCTGAGTTTGAAGCTCTGACGAGTCGTCTGTATAAAGAAAGGAAAAGGGTGAATATCATCAAAAGGTTAGGCAAACACCCAGTGGTGTAGTCTAGAGAATCCCACCGTCCTTCTTACCCAGCCCTGCGGTCTCCAGCTCCTGTAGATGGACAGACAGATGCAGGGCTGCTGCCTGGCACTGACAGCTCCCACTAGACAGAGCAGGGGCCAAGCGCGTGGAGGGGGGGCCTAGGAATGGGTACTGCAACACAACATCAGCAACTAAGACTATTGCATCACTATATATATATAGAATTATACTATATACATTTTGTACAATACCATTAAAGACCATTAAAGACAACTACATCACCAGTTTGCGACATGAGACAATGGGACATTATACACAGTTCATTTCTATGCTCCTGTGTGTGTGTGAGTACTGTATCCCACCTGGGTATGTTTCTCCGCTATCTGGGCTGCTGTCTGTAGTGTCTGGTCCAGCTGGGAGAGGAGGGTGTTGAGAGTGGAGCTCTTGGCCGGTACTCCATTCTCATTGGTCTTCTCAGAGTTCCGCGACGAGGGGGCATGTCCTAGCAGAGCCAAAGTGGCGAGGAGGCGGAGCGTGAGAGACCGTACCTTTAGCCAGACAGACTCCTCCTCCAGAGACAGACGCCTGTGCTCCTCAGTCAACATCCTGGAATGGGAATACACATATACATACACACACACAAATAATTATGAAAGCAGTAAAAATGTGTGTGTAATGTTGTGTGTGTGTGTGTGTGTGTGTGTGTGTATATATACCGGTCCTTGGGGTCCCAGCTGGTGAGAACAGTCAGGTCTCTGTTGTCTCTCATCTTTTCCCAGGGAATGTCATCCTCCTCTGGACACACACCCATGGCCTTCACACTCTCCTCCAGACTTGACGAGCTGAAACACAGGGCAACATTAAACACCTGTGTGTGTGTGTGTGTGTGTGTGTGTGTGTGTGTGTGTGCGCGCACTCGCATGTTTCATCCTTGCAGGACACACCACTTAGCCTCACACACTCCACCAGATGAGCGTCAGAAACACAACAACCAGTTCAATGTGTGTGTGTGTGCGTGTGTGTGTGTCCAAACACTCACATGTCTGCCTCCAAGTACAGGTCTAGTAACATCCTCTCAGTGCGGACCTGGGCAAAGTGCAGTGATTGGTTCAGCCTGCTCCTGAATGCTATGAACTCTGGGATCTTCTCAAACGCTCCGTACTTATACGCCTGGATAATATACTCTGAGGTCTGGAGGAGAGAAAGGGGGAAAGAGGAGGACAGAGGAAGAGGAAAAGAGATGAAAGTGGAGAAAGGGGGGAGAAGAGCGTCAGAGATGAGGAAAAAGTAGGAAAAGATATGGAGAGTGAGGAGAGGCGAAAAGAACGTGTTATAGACTGATGCAACCTTAGAAGAACAGGCTTCCTCTATGACACCAAGCAGAGGGGTTGTATATCATCATACTCAAGAGGGGACTCACATCTTTCTGGTTGGAGTGGAAAAACCTGAGGGAGAAATTACAGGACTGGGAGGCAGCAGCAAACTGACCCAACGACTCAGCATAACGCGTTAACAGATACCTGAGAAAGAAAAATATATATATAAGCATAGTGTATGCGTGTTTATGCTATGGTATCGTGCAGGTCACGGTGGTGTGTGTGTGTGTGTGCGTGTGTGTACCCACCCTATGGTGTCGTGCTGTACGTGCTTGGCGTCTAAGCTAGAGTAGAGGTCCACTACAGGCTCGAAGGCTCCGAGGCGACAGAAGAGCAGTAGCAGCAGTAGCTTGAACTG
>NC_139659.1:6567939-6612939 GCF_951799395.1 Argentina silus
TGCGCAGATATTGCCTAAAACACACACACAAATATGCAATCACAAACATACACAAACACACATAATGTTTGGACGACAGTTTGATATGTGTGTGTGTGTGCGCATGTGCCAAATATCCAAACCACTGGCCCATAGTGAGAAGCGAACTGTACCTGCATCACCAGGCTCATGACAGACCAAAAGTAGTAAGGGTTCTTAGGGACAATCTTATAGAGGGCCATTCCCGCCTGTGAAAGAGAGAGATGAACACATCACATCGCCATCCTTATTCTTATGTTTCAGTCTAAACAACCAATCCTAATCAGAAATGCATTCTCGTTTATGGATTTTTTTTCAAACATTGAATGACGGTAGATGGTCAGATGGGGCAGTTAGTGTATGTGTGTGTTCTAACCTGCTGCATCTTCTTGTACTCTCCCACACGGGCATAAGCCATGAACAGGTGAGAGTGATACTCCTCACTCAGAGGAACCTTCTTCACTGCAGCCTCATACAGCTTAGTCACCAACTCAGCTGCAAAGACAAAACACCATCACTCATTTCAGCTTTGAAATGAGCTCCTCTGCATTTGAGTTTGTGAGCATTTGTGCGCGCGCGCGTGCATGTGTACTCACGGCGGTGCATCTCTCTGTAGAGTATAGTTAAAGCCTGTAAAGAGTTGTCATCAGTAGGCTCAAGAGTTGCCACCTCTTGTGCCAGAGTAAAGGCCTCATCCTGCTTGCCCGTCCGCTGCAGACCGATAGCCTTTAGGACCTGGGGGAGAGAAGAGGCAGAGGGTGAAACAGCTGACTAGGCGACATGACACCACCACCACCACCATAATCATCATCAACAACATAGTTAAATGTAAAAATGTTGATTTTGATGATTTGATGTATCATTGTTGTATCACTAACGTCAGTATAGATCACAATTGGGGGCAGCAAACTGACCTTTTTTTTGCTTTTGGAGCTCCCACACCAAACGTTTGCATTCTACCAGACATTGTGACAAAGACACACAGTTAGAACAATATTTTTCCTCTGGCGACCTACCTTAGCACAGTGGAGGTCCTTGTGCTTCTTCAGCAGTTTGTCTGCCTGCTGGATCGCCATCTTGTTATTGCCATTGTCAAGGTAATCTGGGGGAGGGGACATCACAGCATCAGTATACCCATGTGCAGTAGACTATATCACTACTTGAGGGGAGACGTATCATTGGGCTTACAGTGGCTGAAGCTCATTCAACAGCTCTAGAACCTATTTCGGGACATGGGAGCCACCTCTCTTGTTTCGCCATATATTATTCATGGCAATATGAATATTTGTTGCCTCATAATTCAACTCCCATTGCCAGCCTTGGCGCCTAAAACAAAACCAAAAGAGCTGTAAGATGATACAATGATCGGAGTGACAGGGAAAGAAAGAGAGACAGAGGGCGTTAAGAGAAAAGAAAAGGAGAGTTAATTGTATGCACTGTAGCTGAGCCCCTAAACCTGCCAGAAACACACACACAAAAAAAAAGTATTCAACCTCTCCCTATGAAACACCAAACAAACTCCAGTCCACAGTGTTTGTGAGTGAGTGAGTGAGTGATTTGAGAGTCCCAAACTAGGGTTGTTTTCCAGGTTGTCTACATTGTAGTTAAGCTGTGCAATGCACTAGAATCTAGAACGCCTGGAGAAATGTTGAGAATGTCTGGAACTGGGAAGACATTAAGTTGATAGCAATCTGCTGCGCAACCTGAGGCAACCCGTAGAACCAAAAGGTTCTACTACGTTTACGTGTAAATGCATGAATGTGCATTACAATGTGTGTGTAGGTAGTCTACATGTGGACAGTAAGTGCCCTGCCTATATTTGTGTCAGTGGGTTTGAGTGTGAGAATGGCTTCAAGCCTATTCGTGTGACTGACCATTTCTGTGTCTGACCCCTATCTTTGTTTGCAACCTTGACACCTAGCTTCTGTCTTGTCGCGCATTGCAGCTGACAATAGAGCATGGGCAGACAAACAGATAGGCAGACACAGACAGTCCCCTTCCCAGGGTAAGCTCAGTGCAGCTCCTGGACAGCTGGGTGCCAAAATTAACCATGCCAGACAGTACTACATCAGCCTTGTGTCATGTCTATTCTTTTTGTTATCATAACCGTGTAACTGTGCTGAAAAGCCATTATGAAATAAACTAGGTCTACATGGTCATTTGATGGTTATGTATGAACTCTGAAATATGGCACTATACTGTAATGCAGAATACTGCAGGTATATTTGAGGAAGAGTGGAAACAGAGAGGAAGTGAAAATATGAGCATACAGTATGAAGTCATAGGCTACGAATGAAGGACTGTTTACAACAGTGGACGTGAGGGCCAAAATAACACAACAAACGTACCATAAGACTAGCTACCTTGCTAGCTAGCTACCCTGCTGGTATCAGCAAAACCAAAAGCTAGCTCACGTCCAATCACAGACCGCAAAGCAACCGAGCTAACAGAGCCACCGTTAGCCTAATCATCTTATGTCCCTCTCTGACACATGGTTAAAAACAATAGTGGTTGCCCTCTCACTCTTTTTGTATGGTTAGCAAACGTTGAAAAACCAAAACAACTTGAAATAGATGGCTAGTAGTAAGTTAGCCAACGTTAGCGTGTAACTACATATCTCTCATCATCTTTCTAAACAAGCGTGTAGTAGTTACATTTAACAAGCGAGCAATACCCGGTTAATAAATCAGCCGGTTCAACATCACGCGATGAACGACGGGTGTAAATAGGGCCACCTCGATGAATCTGACATGCTAATAGAGTTAACTAGTGACTCGATAACTCTTCGTTGATATGTTTTGTTTTAAAATGTAGTGTACACTGTTCATAACCATTTCCAACACAGTATTGACGCTTTCAACACGTTACGGCTAGTTTAGTTAGCTAGCTAACTGACTAGCTTACCGGCTACTTAGCTAGCTAGCTAACTGTCAAATACAGGGAGAGACATGCACTCTGAGGCAGTCTGATCGGTGTAGCTAACGACATTTGGTTGCAGTTTGGATATGAAGTTATGACGGCACTACCAAAGCGCTTTAAATGGTCTGCAGTAACACACATCATCCGAATTGGGCTCTGACAGCAGTGACACCCAGACAGTCGAGCAAGGTGCACTGTCATTCGGCGTTGCAGACGAACTGAGCCCGGGGCTGGGGCTTGGGGGGCCGCAGTGTTGCCCCACTGAGCACCGAACACAACAACTGCAAAGGCGGCCACTCGTGCAAACCGCTAAACACAAACAACACACTGAACGGAGCATAAATGTATTATTCCCGGCTAATCGTTACCGTAGATAGGTCTCAGTCTCCTGTCGTTAGGGTCTTGCACATGGCCTCGCGCCGCCATGTTGGAGGTTACCAGGGAGGGTATATGTCTGAGCATGCGCAGTCGTATCAATCCAGTAGGAATTAAAGAGACAGTCATTCAATGTCAAAAAGAAATCATCAAACACTGAAAAGAACAAAGGACTAAGAAGAAAGATCCAGTTCATTAAGACAAGTGACACCCAAATACATAAAGTTCCTGAATAAATTCTGAAGTAGCCCTTGGGTGGAAATGTGCCCTTCTTTCTTATATAGCCTGTTTGATTTTGATCTTCCAAATAAAATGTCTCCATGCCAATTCAATTAACACAATAGCCTTCTCCTATAAAATATGGGAGATGGTATTACTATTATGTGTTTACCATCAGTTGAAATAAGTGAACACTTTATATGCGAGAAAGTGAAAAGAGTAGAAGTGAGGGGGATGAGAAAAGATTGTGCTTCTTCAATCCCTGCCTGTGTGTGAGCCAGATATGTATAACCACTAGAGGGCGCACTCCCCTAAATGAAGTGTGATTATGTGGGGAGCGCCATGTAGTCAACTTCTTTTATCTTCTGTGATTTGAGTGGGCGTTAATCGTTAGTCTAGGGCTGTGTTCCAAAATGCGTTCTTGCAGTCTATCTAGAGCGGAACACAACCTAGTGTCAACCAGTGTCTCTGGTCAGTAATTTATTGGCACCAGTAGATTGCGTCATGACGCTAAAAGCCATTTACATCTATAGATAAACCGATTGAAGATGAAGACCCAGCTCATATGAAGTCCCACCCTAGTTGAGATAACTGTCACATGTTGTCACAAATGTAATGAATGGGGAACGCATGTGCCTACTGTGTGCATCTCTATGGTATGAGCCAATAAAATACCGGATTTCTAGAGAATGTAAACAGTATCTAGCGTTTCAAGTATGAAGATGTCAGATGGCCATACAAAGATACAGTAGTAGAGCAGAAGAAATGCAGTAGTTTTTATATGTAAAGCTCTCTGTATTTAAGAATTTACTTTTTTCAAACAAACATGTCAGAGACATTTCGAACCAAGTGACGTCAGAGACAACAGGATAGATTTTTGTGTTCAAATGTTTTATTAGATATTCTGTTTAGTTCCATTGTCTAGACATTTTTTTGACACAGCTCAAAAGCTGCAAAACAAAAAAACAAACAAAAAAGAAAAAAACAATTTCTTCAAATGTCTTACATTCACTACTAATTCCCCTGAATTTCACCTTCTGATCAAAAAGAGACATGTATGCTTTGTGAATCTTTTTCTTTCAATGAAAATGAACAGTAGATGTTGCAAGTGCTTAGTCATGATTACAAGAAAGGTACAGTATTTTTGGACTCTCAGACTGTTCACGAGGCCTCTATCCCTCCTCTTAGTCAGACCCTGGCTGACATCACTAGCTCTGCCACAGAGTACACCAAACCATCTGCAAAAATGGAAGGGAAAGTTCACTTCAATATCAGAATCTTCATCCCTCAGAAATGTTCTGAAGTCAAGCTGTGCCCCATACTCTGATTTTGGGGTGAACTATCCCCTTGAGGGTCACATTCTTACACATTGTCTGATGGCAGTTCTTCAACCTGACAAGCATGAATACAGATCAAACAGAAATGGATAATATCTAAAGGCCAAACATTTAATAAGGGGGGAAAATTCTGATGACAAAAAAAACAAAAAAAAACAACAACACTTGTTTGATTCACTTCTACCATCTCAATCCAAGAGGTCGTGCAGATCAAAATCTAGAACAATGTGATAATGAGAATAAACTGTATCAAAAATGTTCAGTTCATTCAAATAGATCTTTCATCAAATATCTATATCTATTAATGATGCAGTGGGTAAATGGTCTGCGTTGCGCAGCTGGAAAATGTGTCTATTGTCAATGTATCTGCAGTCTTCCCTGCATACTGAGAGACATGCATTCTCTCAGAGACAGATCTGTACAAGGGCATAGAAAAGGTACAGTATGAAAACCATGGTGTGGAAAACAAATACATAAATAGTATGTATGTTCGACCTTAGATAAGCATCTAGGGTAAATCTTATCCTATTCCAAATATGACACTGCCCACAGAGCTGGCATCAGGGTTTCTCCAGAGTACTACACAGCCTACTGCACACAGTTACAGTACTGGAGATACAGAGGAGGTAGTCTGGACCTGCCGATGCTTTGTAACCATGAATATGAAATATAAGATACAGACAATGCTGGTAAAACTATCTTATTTGTGTCATGGGACAGCTTGGGATACCACACACTCAGTGGACAACCATGTATTTACATCTATCCCAATAGGTAAAGGTGTATATCTACATGTGGATACCTCAAAAATAAATCTATGGACAGAGGGACATTGGTTGCCATACGTGTCTGATGAGACAAGTTGTCCTATAACACAGCCAGGATACTAAGGTACATAAAGTACATTATGCATACAACATAATCCAAGCATAATTGAGTTTGACTACGGTCCAACAAGACCTGCAAGGAACTCAAACAAGCATACAGTGGACATATAAAATGAGCTCTAGGCCTGATGGTAACAATCTGAAGTCATCAACATGTGACCACAGGTAGGCAAACACAAAAGGAGGGAGTAGGGTGAATTTGTTCCCTAATCACTGATCTAGGATCAAATTACCCTAACCGAACCATAATGGAAGACGCAACACTGGCCTTAGACCAGTATCTAAGCATCTTCTCCCTTCTCCTCAGCAATTGCCCTGCCAGTACAACCAACTACAGTTGATCTAGTAGGCCTAGCTCAGAAATGTATAGACTCAGCTCTCACTTTCCTGGGGCAAAAATGGACGAAAGGTTAAAATAACACATTAAAAAGGGAAATGCTGGCAGACATACATACATACATGATCAATGGACAATAATGCAAAAAAAAAACTCAAAAAGGAAAGGAATTGTTTATGTATGCCAAGCCACTCTCAACACAACCCATGTATCATTTGATCCGCTCAAGAACAGATCTTTGCTTACTTAGTCAGTAGTGAGAGAGGGAAAGGCAGTACAAGAGTGACAAAAAGAACTGAAACTGACAGGATATATAAAACCCTTCACACACACACTCACTCACTCACTCTCTCTTCATCATTTCTGTTATAGTAAAATAGAAGCTTGTTGGAGGCCCTAGGACGGCCCAGCCCTCTTGTTAAAGCCCTATGCAGGTGGAGGGGTGAATGCAGAAACAGCGCAAAGCTAGTTTTCAAAAGGCTGAATCATGGATCTGCTAGAAGCATAGCTTTGTACTTAAACCACTCTGAAGCAGCAGTCTTAATTGTTTAGCTATTAATGCTGGCCATCATACTTCTCTGAGCAGGTAAGCTCTGGGAGAAACTGCAGGAGACCACACACACACACACACACACACACACACACACACACACACACACACACACACACACACACACACACACACACACACACACACACACACACACACACACACACACACACACACACACACACACAGTTGTGTCCAAAGAGGACCCTAACCCTCTCTCTACTGGACACACACTCTCCATTACTTTAGAACAGTTGTACTGAGGTGTTTGCAAGCTCATGCAATGCCAGTTACTGAGGAGATGCTGCTGTCCACATGCACTCGAGTGGAAATGTATGTGTGTGTGTGTGTGTGTGTGTGTGTGTGCATGGTTGTATTGGAAAGTAGCAAAGTATCACCCATCAAGCATAAGCATCACACATTTTTTAGGAACAATAATGACAGGGATAAACAAGTCTGGGTGAAATCAAACCGCACAAACAAAACTAAAACTAAAAACAACATAATTCCCAGCCAGACAACAGTCAAACAGTGGGGACAAGACTAGGGTGCCGTGTCTACAAAATCTATACTACCATAAAACTAAGATGAGGATAAAGACAGACCTTGAGGTGAAATAATGATACAACTAACTAGAGCCATGACAGACAGTTATATAACAAGGAGTGCGGGCGGGGGGGTAAGTGGAAAATATAATTGGTCCAATACCTGCTTAAGTGATCTCATACCAATTGTGTGTAATATACATACCAACTGAACTGTCAGGACTGAAATAACATTCTATTCTGTTTAAAAGGCTTAGCTTTCTGAGTCACGGTTGTCATAACTGAATACAAACAAAGCCCATTTCGATAATGAACTAACAATTACATTACAGGCAATTTACTGTGCAAAGAGATTTTGTTTCTCCTTATTTTTATGTATGCAAAACCGTTTTTGTTTTTTCGTTTTTCTATGTAAATAAGAGGCTGGGTGAGGATTGGTACAGTACTATTGACCAATTGTGACAAACCCCCCCCCTATGAATCATGGGAGACAGGAAGAAAGCAGCAGACATCAGGGCCACTTCCTCATCTTGGTGGGTGTGTCTGATGACATCATCATGGAAGGGTTGGTTGGTTTGCCTCATTGCTCATAAGCAGCACTCATGCCTCGAATCGGCCCTTTATTACGAAGCTGAGAGAGAGGGGAGAGGGGAGAGAAAGATGGAGGGCAGCGAGAGGAAGAGGGAACAAAACAAATGGGTTGGAGAGACAGGTAAAGAGAAGGGGGGGGTTACAAAAAGAAGAGAAACAAAGTTAAAATCATGCAGGTTTCACAGTTTCTGCTTTGTAGCGATTGAAGAAAAGGAGTCTGCCTGTCTGGTGAAGACCGTAAAGTGATGGAGGAATGCACTGAACGCTTGTTTTCTCTTGCAGTGTATCCAGTTCATGACAATCCACTGTTCAACCTTGCACTAAGTGCATTATGTACTTTTAAATAGCCGTTGTCCAGATCATGAAATACAGAAGACCATTTCTCCTCAATTAGTCTGGGACCCTTCCTTCAGACAAATAGTCCCGAAACAAATATATACGTCTTTTTGCAGTCTTATATCCGCACACAAACACAGTCCAAGTGAAATATTACTGGCTCAGTGCAGAATCCAACATCACTTCAATCACGCTCCATCACAGGGAAAACTTTATGGCAAGAGGAAACATGCACAATGACAGACAAGCAAAGGTTAGTCGTGCTGTCCCAGACACCTAGAACCATATATGGACACACTGAACAGGAGACAGTATGTTAGTTAGAGAGCAGGTAGATGAAGAGAGGACAGGTGAGTCATGCTGGAGAGAAAGAGAAAAGCTCGGAGAATGCAGTTCACCTGAAACCAACTTGCATGATCATTTCAGTGAGGTCAGTGCAATTGTGCTATGTGTGGTATTACAAACATGGGAGTATTGCTTTGTCACAACATACAGGGAACATAACTTAATGGCATCATTTACTAGCAAGTGGGTGCTTTAACTGAGTGAATAGTGAGACTAACTGAGATATACAGTTTGCCTGTGTTCACCGTGCATCCACATAACGCTTCAGCAAGGCAAACACACGCGCACACACCGGAAAAAAACTACTTCAAAAACAGGAGACAAAACAAGGCCGCACCATAACAACTGAAACTGTCGAAATTAAAAACAGGAGGCAGACAGAATGAGGAAAAAAAATAATGTGAGAGACGCACATGTAGAACCAAAGCCAGGTCAGACTGAACTAAGAGCAGAGTGTCCGTTCGACAGGCAGCAGCCAGGGAAAAGGAAAACAGGCGATGGGTGACAAATGACCGACAGAGAAAAGAGACGCATGAGTCCACACCACGACGCCAGCACGTCCTCCTTCCTGTTCCAGAACTTACTCAGCCTGCCTCTGACCTAGAGGAGAGGGCCTACTCTTCCGTTGCTGTGGTACCCCGCACGCTGCCCTTCTGACGCATCTAAATGCAAAGTAGAACCGTCAGCAGGGTCAATCAGTGCCCCCCCCCCTCCCCCGTTTGGAGGTGCAGAAGGGTTAGTGGGTGATATTAAAACACAATATATAGGCCATCAACAAAAGCCAATATCAACAAAAGCCTGGTTTAATCCTCTGGGGTCTGGTGTTAGTGAACATCATCATCATCATCAGTGAAAAACAAATCCTCATAATCGTCAATGAAATTCAATATCCACTATTCAGCACTGTCCCCATCTAGAGTAAGATTCACAAAAAGCTTCAAAGAACCCCCCCTCCGCCCCTACCCCTTAGGGGAAGATGGGACAGCCCAGTATAGAAAGATATTCCGGGTGGTGTTTGTTACCTCCTCCAGCTCTCTCTGAGTCTCCTCCTCCATCCGCCGGATGTCCGCCATCGTCAGCTCCACCCAGCCGTCGATCCAGCAGAACAGCTGGCGGTGGAAGTTAGTGAAGATACGCTTCTCTTGCTGTGGGAGAGGGGAGGAGATGGTTATTACTTTTTGGGGGGCATCTCAATTGCCTAATGTGACTTCCTCTCCATGTCTCCTTTCCTTCTTCCTCTACACTAAACTGATGAAAATAAGCTCTACAGGGGAAAGCAAATCCATTCGGCATCCAACATATCATGATCATCTATCCTTTAGATTAGAGCAGATAATAAGGCAGCTGGCTGACAGATCACAGACTGCTAGACAACGCTTCACGGTTACTATGGTTATAAGCAAAAAAATTCAGCAATGTTTTCTCTTTTACCCGTAAAGCACTATGAAAAGAGGCAGAAATAAAGGAGAGACTTACCCTGTGGATGAAGTTCTCTACTTTGCTCTGCAAACCCCACCACTTGAACTTGACAGTGACCAGTTTGTACGCACACATCTTAGGACAGTCTGTCTTGGTCATCAGCTCTTTCTGTCAGGGGACACCCAGAGGAGGAAGAAACGTCACTTCCCCACAAAGACATGTATTAACTCTGGACATAGAATTGCAATTTGTGTTCATGTTTTAACCTTCCTTGTGTCTCCAAGTGTGTTGTGACATTTTTGTCAAATAAAACTTGAACTTCATGAGGTGGGAGATGTGTTTTAAAAGAAACAGGAAAATCTGGTACTAGAAAGTAAATACTATCATGTAAAATGAAAAATAAAGACTAACCAAAGAGCAAAGTGTCAATTGACTGAATTATACCTTCCACTCAGGGCCAAGGGGTCCTCTCCCTGTCTTAATAGATTGAAAGAGAGAAGGATCCTCCTCTGGTTTATAGTCCTGCAGGAAAGAACAGACAGACACATAAGAAATTGGGACATCTGAGGACGATGGTTCATTGGATAGTTTTACAGGGAAAAAGCTTTGGGTGGCTGATGATACAAAAAGGTTTGGAAGCAAAACTAATCTCTGCAGCTGTAGTGTTGGTAGCAAAAACCTGACATACGACATGTCATACAAACACAACACATTTAGGCACAGGTATCAAAAACAGCTATACCTCAACATGCACACAGCTCCCTCCCACACACACAGCTCCCTCCCACACACACACACACACACACACACACACACACACACACACACACACACACACACACACACACACACACACACACACACACACACACACACACACACACACACACACACACACACACACACACACACACACACACACACACACACTTCTCTCCTGCTGTGCTAGTCCCTGTTTTAATCCACCAGACCTGTGTCTGGACCAGATGGGGCTACTGATAAGCCTGGCCCTCACACTGATCCAATTAAGTCATTACTGTACAGGAGCCAGTGTAGGAGTCACTGCAACCCTGCTACAGTGACACACCCTCTACCCCACGTGTGAGAATGGCTTACGGCCTGCTATGTTAAGGTTTGAGGCCTGGGGTCTTTGAGGTGTTCGGTGAGACATGTAGGCTAGTGCTGAGGGCCTTCAAACAAAGAATATGACAAAGTACATCCTTAAAAACTGCTTACCAACAAGTGCTCACTCCAATAATGCACCAAAGGACAGAAATAATCTTTTAATTGCAAGTCTGCTCTCATGTCCCTCAATATTATATTGTTGCCAACTAGCAATCTAATACTGAGACAGCAATATGGCAAAAAGCCTGCTCAATTCCCTCAGATCAGTGGTCATTATGGAATTGAGAAGATCCATGGAAATTAAGGTCTCAACTCTCCAGACCCTGATGGCTAAGCACTGAGAGCTTACAGGCTGGATTAGATGTAACTACTTTGTGGTCATGACCTGGGGTTGGGTCACAGTGGGAGAACACAGGATCCCCTGTGACTATAAGCCTCCTGATCTCTCGTGACTGAGTGCAAGTTTTTTTTTGTCTTTTTACAACATTTCATCACCATCATGCTGTTACTTTGGGTCCTGAACTGAGCTTTCTGATGGTAAATGATACGATGACAATCTACTGATGACCAAGACAAACCAGAGCTACACTATGGTCCAGTAGTGTTACTCATGAGAGACAGCCAGTTAACATGCAATGACAGAACTGATCCACAGGGGGGAGACAAATATTCTACTGTAGATCAGTGGTCACCAACGCCTGATACTGGATTGCTACAGGGTGTGCAGGCTTTAGTTCCAGCTCTGCACAAACACACACGCCATTTAGCTAATCTAACCACAGTCTTGATAGTTACTTGAAGCAGGTCTCCGGGACCAGGGTTGAGTACCACTGTGGTAGAATGATATCACCACAACATAAGCCAGCCAGAGGCAAGGAAAGGGACCATCCTAAAGGAAACAGGGGTCGACACACTCACCGCTGCGGCCACTTGGTCTTTGTCTGCGATGTCTATGGGAACCACCTCCACAGTCTTCCACGTGGGACCATCCAGCTCATGTACCTGACAGAGAAATGGAAGAAGGCCATGTCATAATACATACAGCTAGAGTGCATCTCTACTAGTCTCTTTCCTAGTGGTTTGGTCACTCACGTTTTCTAGCGTTCCCAAGTCAGGTTTGTGCCACGTCTCGATCTTAATCATGAAGTCGTCTTTCATGTACTCGTTCTGAAAAGAAGGGAGAGGGAACATCATCGTAACCATAATTAAAAACGGTGTTGGTAAAATGTATAGTCATGAAGTCCACCATTTGTCTTTTATGCCGTTTTAATTATTTTATTTATTTATTTGTTATTCTATTTTTTTATGCTCTTTAAACTAAATTGCTGCTAATAATTGCACTCTGACCCTAAAATGCACAGATTTTTTTTATTTTTTATCTTTCCTTCCTTATCTATTTTATGTAAAGCACTTTGAATTGCCTCTGTGTATGAAATGTGCTATATAAATAAACTTGCCTTGGTGAACCATTACAATTTCAAGTCTTTTAAGTCTATGTCCATTCTATGTATTGGCCATTCACTCTGAAGGGAGACAACTCATGAATTAATTAGGCATCCAAATGCTACTGCCCCTTTCATGTTACGTCTCCTTTGGAACTTAGCCAATGGAAAGCTCTGATAATGAGAAAGCCTTGAATGGCGACTCGTGGGAGGTCTATTTAAAACCCACAACTAATCCAATTAACCAATTAGATGTTTTGGACGAAACACAACTTTGCGTGAATCAGCTTTGCTATTCTACTCACTACCTGTATTGTTAGCATGCTAGCATAGCTACATTAGGCTGCTATGAAAGTGATGCAGATGTGAGTTAATCGATTCACAAAGGAAAAATCCTTCACATTGAAACTAGAGTCTGGGGGAACATGGGGCTAATCTGTGTGTGTGTGTGTGTGTGTGTGTGTGTGTGTGTGTGTGTGGTTACTTTGACAGTCGAGACCTGAGTGAACCTGTTAAAGCATAAAGTGTGTGGGTGATCAGTTGTCACACTACTTACCGTTACAACTGTAGAAGATGGAGCAAATATGCAACACAGAAAAGAGAAAAGCAACATTAGATTATTTTCAACACAACTGTTCCCAGCTAAACCATGTATGCTTGTCAAAAATACACAGGGCCCGATTTACTAAGCCATAGCACCTGTTCTTTTAAAAAGGAAGTGAAATACTACAAAGGTTGGAGCAAGAACATGGAAGTCTTTATCACATTTTGAGATTTTATTCCTTCACTTATGTGAAGCCAATTCAATTAGTGGATGTCTGCTCTGGAATGGAGAGGTCTGTTATGCAGTGGTGGTTCATGTGGGACTCACTAGTACGGCAGTATGGGTAAGCGTTCCAGGCCTTTTCATGGAAAACTAGTGCTCCCTCTGGTGCGATCATCTTCACAAAGCCTGGAACTTTACTGGAGGGAGAGACAGCGTTAAAGCATTAGTCATGAATCATGTGTGTTTATGTACCTCTTCAGATGCTAGATTGTGCGTGCGTGCATGCGTGCGTGTGTGTGTGTGTGTGTGTGTCCTCACCTCTTTAAATGGTAGATTTTGTGTGTGTACTGTCCCTTCTCCCCTTCCTTCTCGTAAGGTTCATTCTTAAGCACCTCGATCCCCTCTCCTCCTCCCGTCTCAGCCTTGCTAGCCTCAGCCACAGAGTATAGCTGTCCCACTTGGTACTGAGAGGAGAACGAACACACAGGAGATGAAGAGACATAGAGCAGAACATAAAAACAGAGTAAAAGACAAATGCCCAGTACCATATTGACTGCAAACCCGTACCCTAGGAGAGGGGTTCCAAAGCCTACGACCCCAAATAGACATCAATCATTTCCTGTGACCAACAACTTTATTGCCTACTTTGCCAACACACGATAATGACTTCCAAGTGTATTCTAATCGCCCTATTAACAATGCTCTATTGGTTGGATATAAACCCCAAAACAATAAAGGCTACAGGTGTAATACGCAGACAATGTTTGTCTACATACAAAATAAAAACGTTTGTGTCTCATAGCTTGATTTTCCTCAGGGGACCATATCATATTGTTCATACCAATCCAATCCTGTAAAATCCCCAACGCAGTCGCGGGGGGAGATTTATCCTCCATTAGAGGCTAGGATCATGAAAATACAATGCTCTGTATTGTGTGTGTCTGAGACAGTGCCATAAAGACAAGCAGTACAGTCCCCATCCCAATTCTGCCCCCCTGTCCCATCTCTCTCTAACAAGGAGTCTATTGTCTCTCTACATGAGCCCTAACCCCAGCCCCAGCCCTGACCAGACGAGAGACTAGAAATTGTTCTACTTTAGGGGAGGGAATGAGGAATGGAGATAAACCCAAAATATAAGCTTGTTTTACTGTTTGTAAATGATGCAATTGTAAATAAACACAGCTTTAACAGCTTTAAAACATGAAGGCTAAAACCATAGTTTTGAACTCATGGATGGTCAGTCCTTACATCCCTAGCCCTGTCTAAGAAATTGAGAGTGCATTTCTCCAGCTCCATCCCTCAGCTGCGGATGCCCACTTTGTTGTACCTTTAATGAAGGTAGGTTTTACAAGTTGTTTGACGAAACCCAGTAAGCATCTAAACAGAGGAGACAACCTGACAATTCAACAGTGACTCGGCTTATTGAGTGTAAATGCACAGTAGGGGAAATGGCCTTGACTGTGAGGATGACCCATCGAGGTAGTGATTATACAGCTGTCACACCATGTACTTACAGTAAAACATGTCTGCTCTACTGTTACATCACCCGCTCTCTGGGAACATCTCTCAAGGCTAGTGCTCTGTAATGTGACATCAGTATGACCCATAAAAACAGTTTTGACTACATTCATTATGGTAATGAAATGGAGGCACTCACCTCTGGCACAGAGCACGGTAAGACCACGCGGCTGAGAGGGGGGATGGATAGAGAGGGAGAGAGATAGAGAGGGAGAGAGATAGAGGGGGAGAGAGATAGAGAGGGGGGATGGATAGAGAGGGGGAGAGATAGAGGGGGAGAGAGATAGAGGGGGAGAGAGATAGAGAGGGGGGATGGATAGAGAGGGAGAGAGATAGAGAGGGAGAGAGATAGAGACAGAGAGGGAGAGAGACAGAGAGGGAGAGAGATAGAGGGGGAGAGAGATAGAGAGGGAGAGAGATAGAGAGGGATAGAGATAGAGGGGGAGAGAGATAGAGAGGGAGAGAGACAGAGAGGGAGAGAGATAGAGAGACATAGTAATCAGTTACAAAGTAATGTACTCATATCCAACTTATTTGCAGGACAGGTGTAAAAGTAATCAGTGAAAAGAAAGATGCTACCACACACTGTCAAATACTCATGGGATGGCTGGGAGCATTCAAGTGTGAGGGTATCTTCTTTCTTTTCAGAGAGAGTCAGACATGACAATTAGAATGAACTTCAATTTAGAAAAATACAGTTCACCCACACTATGATATTTATTGACTAATATTTGATTGTGATTTGTGACTGTGCTTACGTAAACAATACGACATCTAAATTCATTGAAGTTAACCTGTATTTACATGATGATTCTTTATCCACATTCACAAATACATTCACAAAATATCTGAGGGACCTTTGCAGTAAAGCAGACAACTTTCGAGAGAGTACAATTGTAAACAACAAAGCAATCAAACCACACATAAACACAAGTATGCCTAACTTGGCTGAGTTAAGCTAAGCTAGGTGTCACCTCAACAACTCCACAGAAAGACTTCACCTCCATTAGCCAGGTGACTGAACACTGACAAAGAGAATTAGCCTACATCTGGGGGGTTTGAAAAAGGGAATCTCCTCCCCGAATTGAAAACGTTTCTAACCAACTGACTTTTGTTAACATAGAACATTTAAAACAATTTTGAGCACTTGACAGATTCAGCTTTTTTTTAGGTTAAAAAGATAAGCCTACTCTATAGTCAGAGGGTTAAACCCAAGGAACTGTAGAAACTATTACATGTAGGCTAATACAAAGAGAATAGCCTACTGAGTGGGTGAGGTGGCAGCATAGTTACAATGCTGTCACGTCTTGATGTACCAAAAGTCATAATTTACTTGCATACAGATCTCTATATGGCTGTAGTTGTGTAGTTGGCCCAAAGACTGACCAGAACCAGACCTTGGTGTATGGAAGCCTATCCTGATTCTCCTGTCTTCAGACCACCACTGACCAGCCCAGACAATCCCACTAAATAATCCCCCTAGTCCCATCCAGAGAAGAGAGAGGAAAGAGCCAGCATCCACATCACCCATACAGACAGGCAGTCACAAACAGACCAACAGGCAGGATGATTGGTGGACAAGCAAGCAGAGACATTTACGGAGAGAGACTGGCAGATCATATAGCCTACAAGCAGGCAGATCCATGGCTTGTTGTCAGACAGCCTGCCACCTGAGAAACTCCCTCGGCTTCTCATGGTTCTTGGAACACAATCCCCCCCCCCCACACACACACAGTATGCCAGGAAAGGCAAGACCGAAAGGAAGTTATGAAGCAACAGCACAGGGACGCAAAACATCATTCCCCAGAAACACCACAGGAAGTTTCCTTGGAAACACACCAACCCACCCACCCATGAGGCAACACTCCCAGACGCCATTGATGGCTGGTTCTCTCACCACGATCAAAGAGAAGGAAGAGAGGGGCACTGACTTTTAGGGAAAGTCAGCAACCTATGTTCAAGTTGCAAAAAAGCAAAGCTGCAGGTTCTATTAAAAACCCTCATGATAACCAATATGGTAGGCTGCTCTGCCTTGCTATCGGTCAGAGAGACAAGCAAGCACAACCTGTCCTCAGCATATCATTATCTTATCTCAAAGTCATCAGCATGGATTGGAAGTCCTGAACTGTATCTACATAATGGCGCTTTGTTTCTTCACCTGACCAAAAATAATTGAATTCAAGGAGCAACCTAAACAATTCTATGAAATTCTTTCTGATCTCATAGACCTTGATGAACCCATATTGTTGCCCTGGATGAGCTCAGTCCCAAGAGCAGATAAGGAGTCTGGAGACATGCTGCACTTCCTTCACACACACTTTTACACACCGGGTCAAGGTGTGTAACATAAGCTGCTGTGGTAACAGCTACATACTGTATGCATCAGAGCAATTAGATACCCTGTGGAAACTGACTTGACTACCGTCAACATCGTAAAGACTAACGCATAAATCAGACCACACAAATGCCCCGCAGAAAAGGTATACGTGTTGAACATGTATGTTAATTGCGCTTTCAGTCATAATCAGACACCCAACAGCACACTTTCAGCATTACTTTCCTAGTAGTGTCATTCTTTTGTAGCGTCACCTGAGTAATTTCAGATCAGGTATGTGGATGATGTTCCCCTTCCCACACTGTCCGCAAATTAGCTCCATTTCATAGAGAGGGACCATTTACTGATTTAGGTTCAGTGATGATCAGTCTAGTGTAGGCCTTCGAGAATTGATTGCAATACAAAACAGAATCTGGATCAGTTGAGCATAACACAGAACTAGCCTATATGTGGTGGATGACAATGTGCAGTGCTTCATAGCAAACAGGCAGTGACAGCTAGTTGACTGTCACATACTGTAGAGCTACTACAGCCAGATCGTGAACCAGTAAAAGGCATTTTCTTTGGCAATGTGGCACTATCCATATAGGTTATGTAGATTACAGCAGCAGACAGAGAACCTACATGATTATAGCTAGATAACTACATACATTCCTTATTCCCACAGTAGCAAGTTGTAAAATGTACTTTAGCCATCAAATCAAGCCCATCATCACACAGAACAACACCGGCAAGCACACCAGGCAGCGTGGACTAGTCAGTAAGTGCCACCGAAAAGTCAGATGGGGGTAAGCTGCATCAAGTTGGCATGTTTAGCTAAGAAAGAGTGGACGCAGAGGCTCAACACAACAACGTCTAAAAATAACATGCTAGTTAAAGGTACAGTAGCTGGCTAATTGTAATTAGCTTAAGTCTCATAGTGTCAGCCGCCTAGGTGATTCACCGTTATATTAGCCGCCCAGCTAAGTCAGCTAGTAAGCGCTAGCATTACACTAGAGACAGCTAGTGAGCTACCGTTATCTAGCTAACGCCTATGTAGAAAGCTAACTACTAAACAATTAGCTAGCTAACTTATATTGCAGCGTGGATACATTTCTCAAAATCCCTGATATATTGTCAATTGTAGAGATTCAGCTCGCTAGCCAGCCGGTGTTTGATACTGCTGCTAGTACTTCTATTCGGAGATGGAACCTTGATAATCTGTCACTCACGAGACCGAAAGCTTATGGCACCATGTTGGCTAGCTAGCTAACTTCATGGCTAGGCTTCGCTGCCTTCACATTCAGGTTCATTCAAAGCTAGCGAGCTACATAGCTACCCGCTAGTGCTAGCTAGGCCTAGCTCCTAGGCTAGACACCGGTATCTGAGAAGAACCCACATCAATCCGACCTTATCCACTCGAACACTCACATACCCTCCTAAATGCTAGACAAGGGACTAAATACACATACGCCGACATGAGCCGATACATATAAGTTCAAACTTAAAGACTGGCCACGCTGACTAGATAAACTGACTGGTTAAATACGACGGAATAAGATGTTAAACAATTCAACTCACTATTCCTTGATAATCACCATCTTCTCCTCCCGGGCTGCGGCTGCGCAAGGATGTCGACGTCATCCGAAATTATCAACAACAAGTTCTTTCCGCCCACGGGAGTTGTTGATTGGCCAAAACCCGCACACTTTGTAAGATTTGCACGTATGTCAAACCATGGCATGATAGATATGATAGCTACTGTATGGGATGACAGGCATTATTAGTGGTATTAAATAGTGTAGTATAGTCATCAATGGAAACTATGAGGATTGGAGACTGAGGAGGTATGGTCACTTCTCCGGACCAATTCATGAGCAATTCCAAATACCTATTTATTGAGTAGCCTAACAATCAGAATTTATCAAACAGAGAATCAGGTTTTCCTTAATTACCTCAGCATTGCTCCTCACAATTTTCACACCCATGGGCATGGGATAATGGCCAACATTTCCATAGTGATTTTCTTTTTAAAGTTAAACACCTACTGTTTTTTTTTACTAGTGCATCATAAATTGATAAACATTTGATCATCTCAGTCATCAGTCAATGATCTACTGCAGAAGGATAGGATAAAACCATTTACCATGCAGGATTTATTTTGTTCATTCATATTTTTGTGGAAAAGCTTCCACAAGCTTCTTTTGTCAATTAATGAGATCATTTGTTATTCTACAAATTGTTATTTCCCCCTGGTTCCCTGTTTATGTTAAATTCATTAAATACATTATTGTTTAGATCAGAATACTGCCCTGAACTCATTCATAGGATGACGTTGTAAGCAAGAATGCAGGAGTAAAATCCAAGTAGTATGTCTCCCTCATAATTAAGATTACAATGAGACAAAATCAAGAGAGCAAACATTTTTATTGAAACCATTTTACTGAGAAATTAATTGAGATATGTCTTTATACTTTATGAGAGTCCACTGGTGCAAAAGTTATGTGTTAAAAAGACAGTGAAACATTGAAGAGCAAGAGATCCCATGCTTTCATACTGACAAGCAATTCACATATAAGTCTGGCCTTTTCAGCATTTCAATAAGAATATCAAAATGTTTTTGTTTTTTTATTTCATCCATGGATTGCTTCATAATATAAAAAGAAACATGTAATACTGATTGCAAAACACTGGATTTAATTTACAAAACTAAATAATCATAATAACAGTTACAGTTCTTGATAATAACAATGAACAATAATTATATTAAAAATAAATCAAAATTCAAGAAATCCAATTCAACCGTGTTGTCTTAATTTACACAACCAGTGAGAGTTTTAGGTAGAAACACCATCTGGGTATTTTCAGTTATTGTAACAGGCTCTGAGTCTGAGTCTTTATACTGTCTTTACAGTGTAGGTGGAGGCATTGGGACTACATGCTCTCCTGTCAGTTATAAACTGTAGGGAGATAAAGTCCAGTCAGCCTCACTCCATCCTTTCTGTTGTCTCCATGGGAAAGCACAATCATCACAAAGTGTCACACCCTCGTTAACAGTAAATGCGCCATGGCAGCACATGTCATGTGTTGACATTACACACTTTCTATGTTGCGTTGCCTATTGGAACTTTTGTTTTCCTTGTCACCAGCAGGTCTTGCTTCTGCACTTTGCTGGCAAATGGCTAGTCCCTTTCATAGACCAGCTATTGTAATAAAATAGTGGACACCGGTTCTCCAAAAGTGAGGACAGATCTCCATGCAAACCCTCTCAGCATTTAGAGGAAGGGAAGAACCGTCCTGGTGAGAGGAACTTGTACCCGTTCCCAGAGGGCAGTCTGAGTGGGTGTGGTTGGGCTCCAGGACTGCTTCCCCTGGAGTTGGTGGTAGTATTAGGGGAAGAGGGAGCCACTTGTTTAGGATCCAGCTTTCTGTGTCCGTTGGGTGGGTTACCAAGGCTCTGACCCTGGGCTTGTTCCAGGTCCTGGCTCACGGACTCATGTCTTGGTGAGAGGTTCAAGAGACCCAGGACATCTCTTTGAACTGTACTCATCTTCTTCCCCCCACCTCTGAGCACTCTGACCGGGCCAGGGATCTCCTGTTTCTGAGTGGCATTGGCCCAAAAGGTCTTTAGGTTGTGGATGGCCTGGACTTTATCATCCAGGGCAGCTCGCTTTAACCGATCCCGATCTGGGGTGTCAGCTGGACTGGACCGGGCTGATGTGGATCCTGTGGAAGAGTAGGAGAGGGCTGGGGAAGGGTTGCCCGAGCTGGGAGACACTGAGAGGTTACTAGGGGAGCGGGAGTGAGAGATATGGGGGCTGTAAGGGGAGCTGGGGTATTTGAGTTTGAGCTGGGCCTGAATGTGGGAGTCTGAGGGTAGGGTGGGGGATGGGAAGGGAGGGGGGTGAGTGTTCCCCTCTCGGAAGAAGATAGAGAGGGAGGGAGAGGGGGAGGAGGGAGCTGGGCTGTTGTAGCCTGAGCTGATCTTTTGTAATGATGAGGAGCGCGAAGGGGGTTTGGGCCGGGTTGAGAGGGGAGCAGAAAGAGAGGGGGAGAGAGGTGAGAGGGGTGCGGAGAGGGAGAGGGGCGAGGACCGGGCCTTTAGGCTTGCTCTACTACTGGGTCTGCTAAAAGCACTGGTCTCAGAGGAACGGAAGCCCAACCTCCCTCCAGTAGGGGTCAGAGTCGGGGTTGTGGGCGTAGAAGTAGAGGATCCTCTTGCCCCATCCTCCCCTACCCCCTCAATCCCCACCCCTGTCTTCACCAGTCCGCTCCCCCTCTGCAGGCTCTCTACAGCCCGCATGTGGCCCTGGGTCTCCTCAAGAATCTTCTGGGCCAGTTCTTGGGGGTCCAATGGACCCTTCTCCTCCTGGGATTTGACAGTGCTGTCTGTCTCAGTACTGGACTGGTCTGACTCTGAACTGCTCACCTTCCCTTTCCCTACTTTCTGAGGGGACGAGCTAGAAGGGAGGAAAGGAAAGAGGAGAAAAGAGATTTTTCAGATCCATTTTGTTGTACTTACTATAAAGTCAATCATAGAAAAATGACTTCCTAGCTGCATTTTAATCTGCATTTTAACTCTGCATTTAAATTAATGTCAGAAAGTTGTTCCTTCCCTGCTGCCTTCATTCCCTTTTCTCCTCCTAGTTTCCACAAAGTGCAAAGGGAGAGAACAACACCCTGGAGTAAGACACAGCCCCTGTATTTGAGTCAGCTAAAACAACTCACAACTTACCATTCTGGCTTGAGCTTTGGGCTGGCGGGAACTGCCAGAGGCAATGGGGGGGCTTTTATTGGGGAGGTTGGGGTACTGACACTACCCTTGGAGGATACAGAAATGGGGTACCCTCTTCCCCCTGCCCCCCCCCTCCCAACACCTCCTCTGTGGTGTCTGTGTCCCCCAGGCAGGGGCAGGGTGTCACATTCCCTTCCTCCTCCTCCTAGTGGCTCACTACTGATGATGGAGAATCCCTCATACTCCTCTTCCTCCCCCTCTCCTCCTGTTCCTCCTCCCCCTCCGTGATGGGTCAATCGACTTCTTGACACGCCCCCAGTGTGTCGGTGTGAGGCAAAGAGCCCTGCCCCCCCGCGATGTCGCTCCAGCTCCTGCTGCCGCGAGCGCAGGCTGATGACGTCACTTCCTGCCGGCTCGGGACGGGACAGGAAGCTGAGCGAGGAGGCAAGGGAACTAAGGCTGTAGACAGAGATGGCGTCGGAGGAGAGGCTGTCGGGGCAGAGCGGGGGGGAGAAGGGAGGCTGTGGTGCGTAACAGCCCAGGGTCAAAGGCAAGGAGTGGGGGTGGGAGACGGACTGGGAGGAGGATAGGGACTCCAGGGAGGAAGAGCTGTCCAGGCTGAGGCGTTTGGGAAGCTCTGTAGAGTCTGAGGGGAGAGATGGGAAGATGAACAGGTGAGATGGAGAGATAGAAGGCTGTGCAATAAAGCCTACAGGGAAAGACGAGAAGATGTTCTTGAGAGCAAACATTAATGTATGTACAGTACATCACTGAGAGACTTGGCTTTGAAACAGAACTCTGTGTCGGTCTCACCAAAGAGCGCCAGAAGAGACTGCAGGGCAAAGTGCATGGTGCGTCTGCTCGCCTGCTTCCCAGTCTTCAACACTACCTCCTCCTGACCCACTTCACACAGGTCAAACCCTGAGAGAGAGAGAAGCAGACAGACAGACAGAGAGAGATTGAGAGAGAGAGAGAGAGAGAGAGCAGTTCATATTACTGTATGTATGCACAGTATTAACCTTGTTGATACCAGGCTTTCCTAGTTTGAAAACCCTGAGGAAATCTGTTGCAGAAAATAGCTATACTGGAAACCCATTTGAAATGAGCGACGCCTTGCCAAACGTCAAACCGATCAAATCTTGCTTGGGTGGAGCTAAAATAAATAAATAACAGAATTCTGTTTTTCCTTCAGGTTTTCTTCCATTTTCGTCAATGTTGCAAGCTAGCATAGGCAACTCAAAATAGTCCTACCCAGTCCTGCACTCAAACAAGTTCTTGGAATGTAACAGTGAGCTTGTTCTCTCACAGTGATTTGGAGGTATGGGTACACACACACACACACACACACACACACACACACACACACACACACACACACACACACACGCACGCACATGCACACACATTACAATACAATGTAAACTCTACATAAATGCTATTCATTATCATGAATTATTCTAATCATGTCATTATACTTTGAGATCCAATGAAATGTGCAATGAGGCAGTAAGCAGATGGCAAAGGGCAGAGTTATCTAGTATTTTACAGCAGACAATTAAACACAACGTGACAAACAAATTACACAGAAGAAAACCAAATCGTATCAGCACTACAATCTTAATTACCATGGGACGTTACCTTTCATTGTTCACAGTCCAACAAGCCTATGCAACTTGAGTGACAGTTGTGTTAAGGGAAGTGAACCAAGAGTAAACTACTCGACAGAAAACTCTAAATAAGGGGGTGAAAGAGAAGGTTTCGAACTTCAATCACAATTTTGTGTATTGGAATGTCCCTGGGGACTTTGTGGCTGGCCTTCTCTGGAGTTGAAGTCAGCAACTGAACAAAATAATGAAATATGTTATTGTTCAATGGATGACTCACCCAGAGCAGCCAGGAACTCATGGCAGCCTGGGAGCCTCCAGAGCTGAACACTGATTGACACTTGGATAGGCGCCAATGAGAAGTCCTGCTCCTTGTCACCTGACTGTAACTGCACCAATACCTGGTGGAGCTGGAGAGTGAGAGTGTGTGAGGGGGGGGGGGTAGAAAAGAGAGAGGGAGAAAGTTCCATGAGAATGTTTGGAACTCAATAAATGTTTCAACCCAATGAACAACATACATTACAAAAAAGAAAAGGCAATTCCACCTCTGCTGTAGTGAAATATGATTCCTTTGGTTTTTGAGCCCAGTCAGCTAAAACTTACCATTCCCACCATATTTTTAACAGCCTTCAAGTGGTGGGTAGGAGAAAGAGAGGGAGAGAGGGTTTTAGTGAAGAGTTGGCCATTAGAGGGCAGACTGACAAACAGGCTTGTTTTTAATGCAACAGACAGCACACTCAAACATGCAGGGGCCACTGGCCATATGAGAAGCACAACCAGTGCCTAGTTTATGATGTCACGTAGCACACCAAACCAGAGCATACAGCATGCAGATGAACCAGTGTCAGCTCATGTGTGTGATGTATGGTGTGCATCGTTAATGTGTGTGAGTGCGGTGCATGTGTGTAAGCATGTGTGTTGTTGTGCATTTGTATTTGCATTTGTCTTGCATGTGCTAGGTCTGCGTTACATAGCCTACCTTGTTGATGAGCTGTTCTCCAGTCTCTGAAGCAGTCACCAGTTTGCAAAGGGCCTGGAGAGCTGGAGCGGGCAAACCTGGAAGCCAAAGAGATAAAGTCAAGTCACTTATAACCAACCACCCTACAGCATAATGCCAAATCAACCCCCCGGCTACTACATGTAGAAATAGACATAAAATACGGATGGGATGGATACCGTAGATAGATTTTCGGGATTGATTTGCACATGAACTGTCTAATTGGATCGATCGTCGGTGTATTGGTTACCGAGCAGAGACTGCAGGGTGGCGCTGCACTGCTGAAGTCTGTCCCCAGGGTCCGCCGTGGGGAAGAAGACTGCAGCAGTGAGGCCGGTGCCGGTTCCGGAACAGTCCAACCGGAAACCCACTGCTGAGAGGAGGGCCTGCCACCCTGGCACACCGCCAACCTGATTTATGAGAGGAATCATTCATCATCACATTGTACTCAGATATGTAGATAGATAGACAGACAGACAGACAGACAGACAGACAGATAGACAGACAGACAGACAGACAGATACTATAGACACAC
This sequence comes from Argentina silus, assembly GCF_951799395.1. Taxonomy (NCBI): domain Eukaryota; kingdom Metazoa; phylum Chordata; class Actinopteri; order Argentiniformes; family Argentinidae; genus Argentina; species Argentina silus. Next base: position 6,592,854 of record NC_139659.1, read on the forward strand.
CTTTTTCTCAACGCTCTGCTGCGAGGTGTACATGGAGTTACACTGACCACTCTGGATACGCTGCAGAGACTTCTCAACCTGGGGGCAGGGGGGAGGAGAGAGGTTGGGGGGGGGGGGGGGTGAACGATATGGGAAAATGGGGATGAGCAAGAAAAGGAAAGAAAGATAGAGAGAGAGGGGACAGAATAATGAGACTTAGAGAGAGTTGAGGAACTGCACTGAGGCTCCTCCTGTTGTGAGCTGTGGGGTAGATGAGGTGGGGTAGTCTCTTACCAAGTGCAATAGAACCCTCAGAGCGTCTCGGGCCCTGTCTGGGTACTGCAAGATCTCTGCCAGGGCCTGGCCAATCAGAGACATGGGGCTGTTCAGCTTCACATCAGTACCAATCAGCATGTAGCCTGTATGAGATGAGAGCACCAAATAGGAGGGAAGGAGAGAGGAGGGTCAGATCTGACAAACACTTCAGGTTTTTCCCAAGCAAGAGATTTTGTGTGTGTGTGTGTGTAGTATATGTATAATATGTGTGTGTTTGAGTGTTTGTGTGTGTACTGTGTGTGTGTGTGTGTGTGTGTGTGTGTATGTGTGTGTGTGTGTGTGTGTGTGTGTGTGTGTGTGTGTGTGTGTGTGTGTGTGTGTATGTTGATTGGAATAGTGATTTAGGTTGATTAAAAAGTGACATGATGAAGTATTGAAGGTGTCAGATCAATTACAGGCCCGGCCCTTGGCTCCTCAGAGATCCTTCCTACTTCGCACATTATATTCAATTATTGAAACACTCTGGTGGTCTGATCTCATCTTTTCACTCCGCACATCACACCTGAACCCCAGAATTCCTAACAGTGTGTGTATGCACTCACCAGCCCAGTTGGAGGGGTGTGAGAACTGCTGACTGCTCTGCAGTGTCTTCATGGCCTCTGTGAGAGCAGCGCTGGCTTTCGTCCCATTGAGGAGGGCTGTATAGAAGGTGTGTGTGAACACCTTGGAGGCTGCCATGGGAACGGGCCACAGCGACACACACACACATTGTACCCCAGCTGCCAGGAAGGCCCGGGTCAGACCTACCACACCGTCAGCTGTCACCCTGCTGCAACACTCCTGGTAGGACCTGACAGAGGGGACAGGGCCGGGTCAGCCTCCCCTCACTACAGAGCTCAGTGACGTGGCTTGGGTTAACATTCTGTTTTCTATTCAGTTATCCTATTTAAATTCAAATGTTACAATGTTCTGTTTTAAGCACATGTAACAGGTCATGTCTGAGGTGTGTGAGATATGGCTGTATGCAAATAACTACATTACCAAATGTGTGTATGTGTGTTTAAGACTCACCCCAGGACTACCAGTTTGACAGGCAGTTTTAGGTCAAGTATATCTGCAGCGGTAAGCAGAAACTCCTGTAGCGGTGGGCTGTCACACACACTCTCCACGTCACACATACTTTCTCCGTCCTCGCTTCCTTCCTCCTGCCCCCTCAGTCTCTCTGGGCTGCTGTGACTCTTCCCAAATGAAGCCTTGACCTTTCCATCCCGATCCCCGTTCTCGCCTGAAACTGTACCCACACATATAGCACCCTCCTTGGGCCTGCCCCCTGGGCCTTCCCCCCCTGAGTGGTCTTGGCTGGGGGAGAGAACCAGGGCAGCCAGCTTCCAGGAGATATGTGTGGCAAAGTGAACACACTCTGCCTGGGCCAGGGCTGCCAGCACACGGTCCTTGGTGGCAGAAGCTCCAGTGAGGGGGTGACAGCCCAGCTGCTCCCCCAGCCGGAGGGCTTCATCTTGGGCAGAGGGTAGTGGCCCCCACAACCAGCGGTCCATCACACTGGGGGGCAGACGAGGGGCCCCCACCACTGCAGCCATGGAGCCTCCGCCAGAGCAGAGTAGGGGACCACCACGTCGTGGGTGGGGCTGTGGGACGAGATGAGGGGTGCAGCAAGACAACGGCAGACATGGGGGAGACAGAGAGAAGAGAAGTAGAGGGGGCGTTAATCAATAATCAACTAGTGTATACACACATTTGTACAGTGTATGCACAGGGTGTGTGTTTTGTGTGTACCCACCTTGACTGAGGCCTCCAGGCTCCCTAAGGAGGGGACAGAGATGAGGCTGAATCTCTCATACAGGTATTCATTAGATGAGCTGCCTTTCAGCAGAGCGAAGGGGATCAGGTATAACTCTCCCTCCAACACCAACACCAGCTGTCTATGTCTCCCAACTGGCCCACTACTGTGCATCAGACCCTATGGAGAGATGGAGGGAGAGGGAAAAGGAGAGAGGAGGGGTGGGGGAGGTTTAGAGAGTAAGGGAGTGAGGGAGGAGGGGTGGGTGGAGAATAGAAAGACGGGGGGGGGGGGGGGGGTGATAGGTTGTTAAATTGTTTCAGTACATTAGATATAAGAGTCACTCCTAATACTTACTAATAAAAAAAATAGAGCCTTACCCCCTCCATAGGTGCTATGAGAAGGTCATAGAGGGCCCGTAAGGGAGGTTTATTGAGGTTGCTGGGTCGACGTGACAGAGAAGAGGAGCCACTCTCTCTCACTGGAGACACTGTGGCACTGAAGAGGCTCGTCATACTCTGACAGCTTCTACAGAAAAACACACACACAGAGGTTATTACATCAGCCAGGCAGTGTGTGTGTGTGTGTGTGTATGTGTGTGTGTGTGTGTGTGTGTGTGTGTGTGTGTGTGTGTGTGTGTGTGTGTGTGTGTGTGTGTGTGTGTGTGTGTGTGTACCTGTTGAAAAGGTTATTTCTGGACACCATGTGTAGGTAGCCAGTGTGTGTGTGTGTGTGTGTGTGTGTGTGTGTGTGTGTGTGTGTGTGTGTGTGTGTGTGTGTGTGTGTGTGTGTGTGTGTACCTGTTGAAGAGGTTATTTCTGGACACCATGCGTAGGTAGCCAGTGGGGTCTGTAGCTGAGGTGAGTTTGGTGTTGAGCTCTTCAAACTGCTGCTCTAACAGATCTCCTGCCTCACTCTCTGTCTCACTGCTGGAACACACCCTGAAGGGGGGGGGGGGGGGGATGGGGGGGGGGGGGGCGGACAGACAGACGGACGGACGATGACAAACAGAGGAATATCAACAAACAGAGGAATATTTTTGTTGATATTTTTTTATATTGTTGTCATGTTGCCATGATATGGTTTTGTAAAGTGTGTTGAGACACCTGTGTGAAACACACTTTAAATAAAGTTGGATTTGACTGAGCCCCTCGTCAATAGAGATTAGCACTAACATGCAGACACACAGTAAACATGATTACTCTTACAGATTCAACATTTGAAGAGTCAACGTCTCTTAACGCCCCGATTACACACATCACTGCATTTTATGAAACACCTGACCTGCACATTTCAAATTTTTCCGAAGATATGCTGAGAAATACAGTTTTAGAACTCCCTGCTGCATAGCCATACACACAGGGTTCAACACTTTTGACTCAATACATTAGTGCATTCCAATTCTGCATATATGCAGATATACTGTACAATTACTCTTTTTTTCATCTCATACATTAGAACTGTGACCTATGGCACTCCACTGCCGACACACACACACACACACACACACACACACACACACACACACACACACACACACACACACACGCTCTGCTGGCTAGGGCAATACCACTGCAGTGGTTTTCAGTGAGAGTCAGGAATGGTCTGTGTGGGGAAACATTTGCTGACACAACACATGGCGGTCGATTACAAAGTAGCCCTCTGGCCCTGTCCCGTGAAAGATGAAGCTGCCGGGGAGATGAGGGGAGGTTAGAGACAAACAGGGGAGGACAGGAAAGGTGGAGAGGAGTGGATAGATGGAGGAGTCGAGGAAAAGATGAATTACTGAGAATTGTGAAAAGGGATCTCTCGTCACGTGGATGGATGGATGTGGATTCTCTTCTTGATTTAGCTTTCTCCCTCCCCCTCTATATCTGTAAAATGAATGGACTGTCCAAGGTTTGCCTATTGCACCCAGACAAGAGATAAAGAGAGCTCACCAAACCCCCCCTCCTCTCTTTCTCTCTCTCTCTCTCTCTCTTGCTCTCTCTCTCTCTCTCACACACACACACACACACACACACACACACACACACACACACACACACACACACACACCTACGGTACACACCCTTAGCCTGGCAGCCGAGTGCACTCAACAATCATTTTAATAAAGCAGAGTGGGATCAGACTAATACAGCAGCCACAGTAACAGCGCTACCTGCTGTAGTAGCTGTCCACTCCCAGAGCCTCCCTGGTGTTGGAGATGTGCTGCTCCAGAGACAGGGAACCTCCACTAACTCCTCCTCCCTGAGGTCCAGCTCCACCCTCCTGGAGCTCAGAGGCCTCCATTCCGCCCTCTCCGAGGTACACCTCATGGAACTTCACAATACCTGGAGACAAGGAGAACAGGGACACAGGGCTGAGTTAGAGGAGTGTGTGTGTGTGTGTGTGTGTCTCTGTGTGTCTCTGTGTGTGTGTGTAAGTGAGAGAGAACAAGAGAGAGAGAGAGAGAGAGAGAGAGAGAGAGAGAGAGAGAGAGAGAGAGAGAGAGAGAGATGGCAGGTGATATGCATATGTTTGTGAGTGAATTTGTTGATGCAAAGGGGCAAGATAGGGAAGGTAGATGTGTGTGTGGGGGATGTCTATGTGTGTGTAGGCAGGTGGAGCTGTTGCTCATCATTAATGTAGAGCTTTTTACAGCCACAAGATTGAAACAGCAGGCAACAGACATTGAGCTTCAGGGGACAGAGAGGGTGAGAAATCTGCTATTAAAAAATATGTATGTGTGTGTGTGTGTGCATGCGCATGTGCGTGTGTGTGTGTGTGTGTGTGTGTGTGTGTGTGTGTACCTGTCCCCGTGGCTAGCAGCCAGCTGTACAGATACCCTGCTGTTTGTGTGTGTGTGTGTGTGCGGTGTGTGTGTGTGCATGTGCATGCGTGCGTGTGTGCGTGTGTGTGCGTGTACCTGTCCCCGGGGCCAGCAGCCAGCTGTACAGATACCCTGCTGCCAGAGAGTAGTACAGCACCAGTGCCCTCTGTCCGTTGACTGTATCCAGTATGTGCTCTACGGTGGTGTAAGGGTCAGAGTTCGCCGCTTGCTGACCTCCAGTTTGCCTCTCCACCAGGAGGTCAGCAAACGCTCGGGTACGGCCCCGCTCAGCTACCGCCAATGCCTCGTCATGGTGGCCTGAGGGAGACAGAGAGAGATTAACAGAACGATCAACAGAACGAGTGATTACCTGAACACAGCGAGTGTTTTATTCAACATCTTTGAATAAAATATAAATCCTAAAAAGAAAGAACAGAAAGAACAAAAAAAAAGAAAGAAGCGTTAAAGAAAGGCGAGTATAGGTGAACAGAGAAAGTGATGTGAGGAAAAAAGTTTGACGATAATCATTTGTGTTCAATGTACTTGTTCTATTCACGTGTTCTGCACATGTCTCAATGTATTACGAGCATTCTCGTTTCAAAGAATGCAAGAGGGCTGTAGCTTCTTACTTGCAAAACAGGAAAACCACAAGTCTGGGCCACAGTTTCATAGATGTAAATGTGTTCGTGTTAATAGACCAATGAGAAATTATAACATCCTTTCTTCCTTATTGCTGTATTAGTATAAGACAGTGTGATGGGGAAATAACCCCTCAGAACTGAGAATTGTATTGCTGTGCATCTCGCTTCTCTAAGGGCTCCTAATAAACAGGGGAGACTTTGCTTCATCACACGCTGTACCCTCAGTGGATAATTCTTGTGAGCTTAGCAACTCATAGCACCTTTCGATAATAGTCAGTAGAATTTCCACGACAGTGATAAAACTCAGCAGGTGAGAGATGAAAGAGGAGGTGAGGACCGTGTGAGTACCTAGGCTGACGAGGACTCTCTGGAGAGCCTGGTTTGAGCCGGTTTGCAGATCAAACAGAGACAGCTTGTAGTCTGTGCTGTGCTGGGCCTCGTGACGAATCGTCTCAAACAACGCAGATGCTCGGTACAACTGGATGACAGAGGAGAGAATACACACCTACATCAAACACTCATCACAATACAGTATATGATAACAACCATGGTACGTTTAACTTTCTGCCTACATATATATGTATATATATATACGGGGTATATATACGGGGGTATATATATGGATCACAGTCATTGTAATACAAGGGGTCTTATACAATGATCATGTAAGAGTGATTATTACTTCAAAGAACACAAGGAAGGTCTGAAGGAAGGAAGGAAGGATTGGTATTTAAACTAAGTATTGGGGTACAAGAGCTTACAAATAAGAAAAATGGCTGCTATAAACTCTGTCAGCAGGTGGCAGCATCTCACAAGACAAACCTATAGAAAGACAGGCAGGTCTGCTGCTGTGTTTGCAATCCCTCACCCTTTCTCTTCTCTTTTAAATACCAGAGATAGAGGTACAGATAAGCCCCCAACATGAGACCACTGACATGTTAACCCTAACCCTAACCCTGAACACCAGAGATAGAGGTACAGACAACCCCCCAACATGAGACCACTGACATGTTTCGCGTTTAAAGATTTACACGGGTGATTATTTTTTGTCTGCATCTAAACTAATGCAGGACATGTCGTGCACCCCCCTCACAAGCAACATGAAGAGACTCATAGTGTGTTTGTTAAGAGTTTGTTATACGTTTCTGTGTGCATTCACATGTGTGTGGCTGTGTCTCTGGGCTCTATTTTTAGCCGGTCCAAAAAGGACTCAAGTCCAAACACAGGAGTGATGGCAATTTGTGTAACTGGTGACATCATGTCTCACCTGCACTCAGGTGGGTGGAGTAGCTGTAATAGAGGCGTGTTCATGACAATCTGAAAACGCTGAAAAATTCTGGCCTTGAAAATAGCACTTATATTTCAAACACCCCCCAGAGCCATCACCGGAGCCCCTCGCCAGTAACCGCCTTTGTGCTAAAAGTGTTTTTTTACGCTGTTAAAATATAGCCCTCTGTGTGACTATCAGAATGATTGTCAGCCCAGACAGGTTCTTCGATGGCTTCATCAGTGATGGCTGGAGAGGCAGACAGTGTGTGTGTGTGTGTGTGTGTGTGTGTGTGTGTGTGTGTGTGTGTGTGTGACGAGTAGGCAGGCATGCTGCACTAAACAAGCCCTCTCCTCCACTCGCCTCTAATTGATTCAGAGCTGTCATCCCAGACCATCTCAGCCGTCAGCACACATCCAACAACCCCCACGTAGTCTCAGTACACACACCCTCCCCCTCTGTTAGAGTGAGTGAGTGTGTGTGTGTGTGTGTGTGTGTGTGTGTGTGTGTGTGTGCCTATGCGTGTGCATGTGCATGTGCGTGTGTGTAAAATGTTTGGATAGCATTTGTCCCATCGCCTGTGCGTTTGGAGTTGTAATCAGTTGTAGATGGGATTGGGTCAGGCTTGGTCTGTGGCTGGAGAAATTGGTTTTGTTTTGGAAGCGAGGGGGGGGGCGGGGGGTTCGTGATTTGGATGGTGAGCCTTGGAACTGTCACTCAAACATCTCTACAGCAGCAAATCCCCTGGCCTCAGCATCTGTCTTAGCCATAGGCTTAGCCCCTGCCCCAGTAACACACACACATACACACACACACACACACACACACACACACACACACACACACACACACACACACACACACACACACACACACACACACACACACACACACACACACACACACACACACCTGGTGCTGTGCCTCCTCTAGGTTTCCACTAGCCCACAGAGAAAGGCCGAGTCGGTGACGTATCTTAGCCTCGTCCTCTCTCCGACCCAACTGCTCTGCCAGACGCAAACCTGCAATAGACAGAGAGGAGGGGTGACTCACACACAGTCAAAGAGAATAGGCACACACAGGTATGAGCTGTCTGGTTCACAGAGATACCTCTATCTCTCTCAGTGACAAGAATATATCATAAGAATATGTAAGAAATAAACCGGCACTGTATCTCTCCTCTCTTTTCTCTTTTCTGTCTCCTGTCTCTTCACCTATTTATATACCTCTGCATCACTCTCTCCTCTCAATTCAATTCAAAGTCATCTCTCTCTCTCTCTCTCTCTCTCTCTCTCTCTCTCTCTGTCTCTCTGTCTCTCTGTCTCTCTCTCTCTCTGTCTCCTCTCCTGTATGTCATCCCACCTGTGGGGAGTTGCAGTCAGAGCAGGGTGTATTTAGTTCTCATTAAAGTCTTAGTCTGGGATAAAACTATTCAAACATCATCTGTTCATTCTTTCAATGTTGGCAGTTCAACTGAAGCTTATTCTTCCAGTCTGACTTTGTTCCACATCTCCGTTTTCCTCCATCAGTCAGAGATGTTAATTGGAGCCACATGAACCCATATTCTTCCACTTCTAACCTCACATAAGCGCTGTGTCAAAGATTATTAAAATCCAGAGGATCAGTGATTGAAGTGACAAACCATGGCCATGTTTTACAGGCTAAATGAAGCATACTGCAAAGCCTAAAGAAACAAACAAACTAAACAAGCTCTCTCAATTTGCATAAACATTAAATATGCAGTTTCCCAACCTTAGAGACTGATGATGACACTGATGTTGCACTGCAGTCTAAACAAACTGAAACTTTAAATGAGAATATTACCCGCAGATGGAAACATCAAAATAGGGTTTGTGGCTTTACAAATAAAAACAGAATAGGGTATCACTTTATTTGAATGTCTGGCCATTTAGGGTTACCTTTAATTATTGTCATTATGTGTCTGCTTATGTACCAATTAATAGTAATAAATGTTCATGTTCATTTATCATGACGACCTGTAATTTCTGATCATAAACAACAAGCATTATAATGTACGTGGTGTAGCTATTTACTTGAGTCAATGGTTATTATTATTATTCATAAATAAGCAGGTTATAACGCACACGGAGGCACTGACACACAAGCAACCAACACACACGTAAGAGAATTCTCACCTTCCTGCAGGTACATCACAGCCTGTGCGTAGTTTTGCAGTGCGTGGTGTGTCCTCCCTAGGCTCCCGTAGGCCTGTGTTTTGGCTGCGAGGTCATTAGTCTGCGCTGCGACGCTCAGGTGCTGCTCCTGACACACCACCGCCCGCTCATAGTTCCCCAGCGCCTCATAGGTCAATCCCAGGTTACCATAGGCCCGCCCCTGGCACCTCCCACTTCCAGTCTGCTCAGCAATCTCTAGTGCTCTCTGGTGCCACTGTACAGAGATGGATGGATGGATGGATGGATGGATGGATGGATGGATGGATGGATGGATGGATGGATGGATGAATGGATGGATGGTTGGATGGATGGATGGATGGATGGATGGATGGATGGATGGATGGACCGATGAATGGGTAGATGTATTGGTGAATAGCAGATGGATGGGTGGATGGATAAATAGATTAATGGACAGATACAGTAAAGAACTTTATTATCTTTGATGCCGTTTACAATTCTACAATTAGAAAGACTCGATGCTGTACAAGACAAGAACACAGACTTAAAAAAAGGGAATGGTATTAAACTAAAACTGATAATGATTACTATTGAGTTACTGTAGCACCAACCTGTAGCGCTGTCTCGTTCTCTCCCATCAGCTGATAGACTCCTCCCAGTGCACCACTTGCCTCTCCCTCTAGTGGTCTGTCCTGGGAGGCACAGGAGTGGTTGAAATGCACAGGAGTGGTTGAAATGCACAGGAGTATTTGAAACTGCATTAACATTCTGGAAGCATCTAAACAGTATATAAGCATCCCTCTCTCTCAAGGTAAAGGTCTTACCCCTGCAGTGCATGCAATGTTGAGCTGGTGCTCCAGGCAGGACAGGGCCTGTTCGTAGTTGCCGAGCTGGCTGTGTAGGGCACCCAGCTCCCCATAAGCCTGGGCCTTACCCCCTCCCTCACCACCCAGCTCATGGGCTACCACCAGCCGCTTCTCAAAACACACCAACGCCTGCTGGAGACTGCCCAGAGACCTGAGAACAGGAGAGGAGGGGAGGGGAGGAAGGGATGGGGAGGAGAGGAAGGAAGGGGAGGAAAGAAGAGGAGAGGAAACACAGGGGGTGAGGCTAAATGTTGGAACTGTTCCCACGATTGCATTCAGTATACAAGCTGTTCGCTCAAATTCTATATACGGTATCTACTCAACTTCAAATAAAAACACTGCCTCTTAAAACATCAAAGGTATCTTGTTTTCCACAGAGGCTTATGCAGGCAATTTAAACAGCAAACAAGAAAACCGATTTGCAAATAATAACAGGACATTTTGGGTTTGCTGTGTGACCACAACACGTTTACATATCCCTGGGGAGACACAGGCAGCAAGCAGCGTTGACAAAGGCTACGTTCAGCCGTCTCTTTTATCAGTGTAATTCCATGAGTCTTCTTCCTTCATTATTCTCTCATTCACACTCCAGGGATCAACAGCAGAGAGACTGGCTATTACAGACGGATAGAGGAAACTCATCATCACACCTTGTTGTTCTGTCAGTGAACATTATGCAGACATAGCTTTGCATGAAAGGGACCTGTCTACTGCCTTTTATCACTGTCGATGAAACAAATATCCCTTAATCTCTACCTTAATTAGGTGGGCTTCAAGTCACTCTCCTCTCCAGAGAGAGAAGGAGAGAGCAAGAGAGGAATGCGTTGTGTGTGTGTGTGTCAGGTGGTTCTAAAAGGAAATTTGTGTGTGTGTGTGTGTGTGTGAGTGAGTGTGTTTGTGTGTGTATGTTTGATGAACATGTGAGCCTTGAGTGCACTCTGTCTTGGCTAACAACGTAATTAACATTATATTTGGACTGTGTGTGTGTGTGTGGGGGGGGGGGGGGGGGGGGGGGGGGGGGGACAAGGGTGAAGAGGGGGGTGGGGTTGATGAATGAGGCAGTTTGGATGAGATTTTGCTGGCAGACAACCTATCTCCACACACACACACACACACACACACACACACACACACACACACACACACACACACACCATGTGGGACATTGGGCTCCACCACATTCATCATATTTCTGTGTCTATACAGTTCGGGAGGAAAGGGTGTGTGCGTGTGTGTGTCTGTGTGTGTGTGTGTGTGTGTGTGTGTGTGTGTGCGTGCGTACGTGTGTGTGTGTGTGTGTGTGTATGCGTGTGTGTCTGTGTGTGTGCGTGTGTGTCTGTATGTGTGTGCGTGTGTGTCTGTATGTGTGTATGTCTGTGTGTTATTAAAGAGGGAGAGAGTGAGAGAGGGATGATGACGACGACAACATGTTAATATGTGTATCCCTACCTGTGTGCGTTGCCCAGTCCTCTATAAGCCCTCTCCTGGTCCTGTACATGATTGAGACTCTGTGCCACAGTCAGGTACTTCTCACAGTACTGAATAGCCTCCTCGTAGTCTCCTAGAGAATTGTAACAATCCGCTAGGTTCCCATAGGCTCTCCCTCTGTCCAGCACACTCTCAGTCCCACTCAGCTGCTGCAGCGTGGCCAACTGCTGCTCAAAGTAGCCGATAGCCTCCTCGAACACACCCATGTTCATCTTGGTGATGCCCATGTTGCCGTGGACCTGGGCCTCAAGGCGGGCGTCCCTCAGGCCCTGGGCCAGGCCCAGCTGGCTCTGGTAGCACTGGAAGGCCGTGGGGTAGTCACCCAGGGCCATGTGGACGGCAGCCAGGTGCCCCAGGGCACGACACTCCCCCTGCTGGTCACACAGCTCTCTGCGGAGGGAAAGCTCCTGGGTGTGGAAGGACAGGGCTGAGTCCAACTGACGGAGGAGTCTGGAAGGAGAGGCGGGAGAGGGGGAGAGAGAGAAGGGGAGGGGGAAGAGAGGAGGAGGAAAGAATAGGGACAAAGTGAGAGGTAAATTGGGGGCTCTTAGTGGCGTAGCACACTAATGCGCATATCACATAATCGCAAGGTTCCTGGTTCGATTCCGACCCTCGACATATCTTGCATGTCATCCCTCCTCTCTCTCACCCATCCTTCCTGTCAATCTCTACTGTCTCTATCCCAATAAAGCAGAAATGCCCGAAAAACATATAAAAAAATAAATAATGTAATTTTTAATGCGCATGTGAGGAGCATGTGAGGAGCCAGCCTAGTATAGCTAAGTGGATGAGCTACAGTCACTCAGGGACCTTACCTGTGGGCAGATCCTAGTGCTGAATAGGCGTCAGCCTCCATCTTCTGAACTTTGACCTTCTGGGCGAGGGTCAGCTGCTGCTGGTAGAACCTCACTGCCCCCGCAACATCCCCCCGGCACACACACACATCCCCCAGGTTCCCCAGGGCCCGGAACACCGCCTGGTCACAGAAACACACGCACACACACACACACACACACACACACACACACACACACACACACACACACACACACACACAGAGTTACTGTCTCCACCACGTGTACACACACACACACACACACACACACACACACACACACACACACACACACACACACCCTTGGGACATTACCTGTGTGTTATCGAGAGCTTGGGCCAGGGAGAGCAGGTATCTCTGACACTCTTCAGCCTTAGTGTATTCCCCCAGGGCTTTGTAGGCCAGGCCCAGGTTACAGTAGGCTTTAGCCTGGGCCAGCTTGTCATGGAGGTCCTTAGCCAGGGCCAGGTCCTGTTCATAATACCTGGGTATACAGTGACAGGGTTGTGGTCAGTTGCTTTTTATTCAGTCAATTTAGGAAGTCAATCGAAATTCATTATGAAATGTTCTTAAAACATAGATGTTATTATTATTTTTAAAAAAAGTGTGTAGTGTGTAGTGTGTTACCTGACTGCATCACGGTACTGTCCCAGGCAGTAGTGTGCGTATCCCAGGTTGTGGCAGACCTTGCCCTCCCCCTCCATGTCCTGGAGTTCTGGAGCCAGTGTGAGGTACTGCTGGTAGTACGGCAGGGCCTGGGGGTACTCTCCCCTGCAGCAGTGGAAGTTACCCAGGTTACCTGAACAAACAAAGGGATGATGATATGACTGCGCAAGTAGAACTGCACCCCATCACTCATTCCATTCTTCCCTTCCTCCCTCTTGTCCTCCGAGCCTCTATCCACCCCTCTATCGCTCTTCTCCATCCCTCCATCCCTCCTCTACCCCAAGTTACCTAGGGCTCTAGCCTCGCTCTGAGTGTCTCTCAGCTCGCGTGCGATGGTTAGGTGGTGTAGGTAGTGCTGGAGAGCCCGGTCGTGGGCGCCCAGAGCCTGGTAGGCTACAGCCAGGTTACCATGAGTGGAGGCCTGGGATGGACGGTCGTTCACCTGCCAAGGAAGGTATCATTAGAGCACTTCAAAGTGTTTGTGCGCATGTGTGTGTGTGTGTGTGTGTGTGTGTAGCCTCACCTCCAGTGAGATCTGTAGTTCTTGTCTGTGGTATCGTACTGCCTGGTCGTAAAGGCCCAGAGCGTTGTAGGCATTGCCCATGTTGCCATAAGCCCTCCCCTGGGCAGCATAGTCACTCAACTCCTGAGCTACAGACAGGTGGGACTTATGGAGCTTCAATGCTGTCTCATACTCCCCCTTCATCTGGTGGATGATGCCTGACAGAGGGGCAGGGAGGGGGGTAGGAGAAAGGGGAGGCGGGGGGAGAAGGGGAAGATGAATCAGATATGTTATGAACACACAGCAGCCCACCAGGACTCATGTTGGAGACCACCGCTGTGAGCCAAACATATGTGCACATCAGAAAGTAAACAGGGAGGACCGCATACACATTTAAATTCTTAAATCATATCTACATGTATATATCTCTGATATCTATCATACAGTATACATCAAATGACGGTGTATCAAATGGAAACATAAAAAAAATAAAAACAGTAGTAAAGAGGATAGATGTTAAGCTGTCGTGTCTCTATTACTATTACTGCCACATTCTGATATACACAGTACTGCAGCGATACAGGCAACATGGATCCATCTAATAAAGGCCAGGATGAAGATCGTAGCCTCGACAAAGACCCAAGCTGAGCTGTGCTCTCCGTTATCACAGCTTCTGAACTCAGAACAAGAGTGAAACATAACTCATTCTTAACAGAGAGCCAATTGAACAGAGACCTAGGCAGAAGATTAAACAAACACACACACACACACACACACACACACACACGCGCACACACACACACACACACACACACACACACACACACACACACACACACACACACACACACACACACACACACACACATACACATACACATACACACACACACACACACACAGTTGGGATGCCAGGATACACAGCAGCATCTCAGAGCCTCCCAGAACCCAATAAGAGCTCTGAGAGCTGAATAATTAAAGAGGTCGTGTAGAAAAAGTCGACAAGTCTAATAATAAAGTCCCCCAGCTTCAGACTCCAAGACGCAGAGAGTCACAAACGCACCATCTCTCTTCTTGACTGTCCAGGGAGAAGTGCTGGCAAAGTTTTGGGTCCCTAACTGTTGCCTCTGGTCTTTTCTGTGAAATGTTCAGCAGCATCATAACACTCAATTCCCCTCCTCCCTTCTCCACAACCCAGTTTACTGAGCCAAGTGAGAGAGAAGGGGGGAGAGAGGGAAGAGAGGAAAGGGGTGAGAGAGGTGGGGGTGTGGATAGGATGGAAACAGGGATTAGAAGGGGCTGAGAGAAAGAGAGAGAGAGAGAGAGAGAGAGAGACAGAAACAGAGACATAGGCATAGACATAGAGAGAGACAGCGGGGACTGGTGGGAAGGGCTAATGAATACTTGTGATGGAAACTGGTTTTGTGGGCAACGAGCGGAGAGGGACATTAAACTCCAACCACACGTTTGTGGCTGCCACATCCAACGCACTCTGACAGTCACACACACATTATCATACACAAACACACACTCACACACACACACACACTTAAAAAAAAACCGGGTGCCCTAATCACTTCCTCCCCTTCTTAAAACTAGAGCGACGGTCGCTAAGCATGCAAACTGCTGGGACGAGTGGAAAACGGAGCGTGCTGGGAGAGGGGTTGGCGTGGCGACGATGGGGTGAAATAGTTGTTGACCAAACTGTGGTCCCTAACATATGGAGGTGGAGAGCCAAGGAAAGTTGAGACGAGACGAAAGTTGAGGGAAGCTGTAAGGAAAGGAGACGAGCCGTAGGCGACTTGGTAAGTGTTGGGACGTGGCCAGGACATCGCTCGTGTCCTTCACTCTGTCAGATGGGGGGGGGGGGGGATTTCAGTCTGGTTGCTGTGACACCCATCTGCCCTCCATCAGCCAGTGAGTGACGGCCAAGGAAAGATTAGCCACACAGAGATGGACCAATTAGTAGCAGGGCCACCAGTGTGTATTCATCACAGTGCCTCAGAGCCACAATCTCCTATTTAAACAGTGGCTTTCTAAAAAAAAAGAACCATAGGTAATCAGGGACATTGTGTTTGGAAAGGAGACCTGCAAATAATGGTTAGACCTAGACATATGAAGGACTGGTAACCAGGGGGGAGAGAGAGGAGGGGAGAGAGAGGAGGGGAGAGAGGGGAGGGGAGAGAGAGGAGGGGAGAGAGGGGAGGGGAGAGAGAGAGGAGTGGAAGAGCACATGTAGAGATGTAGGGGGTGTCGAGACAGCAGATGGACATGGTTACACATGGTTCTCATGTCTGTCTGAGTCAGTGTGTGTGTGTGTGTGTGTGTGTGTGTGTGTGTGTGTGTGTGTGTGTGTGTGTGTGTATGTGTGTGTGTGTGTGTGAATGCGTGTGTGTCTCTAGTCCGATTCAGTGAGTGTGAAATATGAACCCTGTGCCCATGACCCACTGACATACTATCTGTTCTGGTCTACACACCGAGGGCTTGGAGAGGTTAGATGAGTGGAACCAGGTCAAGGGTTTGCAGCTGGTGTACTAAAAATACTCCCAAAAAACACTGGAATTATTACTAAATAGCAATTAATCAAATCAAAACCATAAACTATGTTTTAGGGATGTATCAACATTTCTCTTGTATACTAACAGAAAGCAAAGCATGTTAGGATTGGTATCGTATAATGATGAGTTGCTTATATTTAACACATTAAACACTGCATTCTTAGTGGCAGGAGAAAAATGATGATTTTCACTTTCTACAATTATGTTTGTGGCCATGAGATGGACCAGTGTGTGTGTGTGTGTGTGTGTGTGTGTGTGTGTGTGTGTGTGTGTGTGTGTGTGTGTGTGTGTGTGTGTGTGTATGTGGAATGGAGGTCACTGATAGGAAAGTAAGACCTCCTCCATCAGGGTGCTGGTCTAAGAGGATTACAGAACAGCCTGCAGAGTCGGCGGGAATAAGTTACTAACTCCCTCTACACACACACACACACAGCATCCCCCTTGGGGTTAAACCAGCCCCCAGGAGTCCATCATCCCCTCGAAAGGTGCACACACACACACACACACACACACACACACACACACACATTCACCTCTCGGTGGGTGACAGGGGGCAGGTAAGTTGATGGGGTGAGCTTGGTATTCCCCAGCATGGCAGTGAGATAGTGAGCAGAGAGTGGAGAGGATTACCAGGAGTGTGTAAAATGAGTTGAGAGATCTGATTTCAGTGTATTCGGCTGAGGCAGCACTGGGAGCTTAGAGAGAGAGCCGCTGTCCCTATTCTCCTCACTGGGATTGGAGTGTGTGTATCATTACTGGGTAAACTAGGTGTTTGGGCAAGCCATCAGACACATGAAGAAGTCCCCTGACTACGGGGAGAGCAGTCTCATCCTGCCTTCTTATACTGTACAGTAGGAGTACTGGTAATTAAGCTTTAAATGGCACAATCACAAACCACTAAGGAGTTCCACTGGATTTCTTAAGCCAATGCCCTACTTGAGGTATTTATGGACATAGCAGTCCGATTCTGGGACATAGCCCTTTCTGATAGCTTGAATTGATGAGGTTTGTTTCATGCTTGGCTCATCAGAGACTTAAACATATTAGCTAAATGTTAGCGCTCCCCAAAACCTCCCTTAACTGGGAGACTGGTTTGATTGATGATCACTGGTTTCCTCTTCAGCTGAATTTGTCAGCAGGTCATCACACTAACGACCTATCTGAAGAACTGTAGCATCTCTAACATGGAATTGAAAGAGGAGAGGAGAGGAGAGGAGAGGAGAGGAGAGGAGAGGAGAGGAGAGGAGAGGAGACTTCAGATACTGTATTCAGAGAGTGAGCATTCAGAGAGTCTATAAGACAAATAAGAACCAGTGAATCCAGCTCATTTGTGATACTGACAACCATTCCCACAACAATCAGTCACAGATCATGCTTATGTGTGTGTGTGTGTGTGTGTGTGTGTGTGTGTGTGTGTGTGTGTGTGTGTGTGTGTGTGTGTGTGTGCTTGTGCATGTGTATGAGTGATAATGAGCTTTTTGAGGAAACATAAAAGAAATGGATGACTTGTTTACAAATGTGCATGTTTACAACCCTTGCCGAGCTACAGCGCACAGATAATGGGCTCCAATGTTAATAAATGCTAATAAAATGCCAAACATTTCCAGACATACAGCCAGTTGCCAATTACAAGCTGTTCCAAAAGGGGACCACACCCTCCCCTGTGTCCTCTTACCCAGTTCTCAGAGAGGGGGGAATAGAGACGGTCTTACTCGCGATGACTGTGATATATAGTTGATTCACTTACTTTAGACGAATGTACTTATTGTCTGCATAAGAGCGTCTGCTGAATGACTAAAATGCCAATAACTAAATTTAAAAATAATATTAAAGACATAGGAAGTAAGAGATATTTAAATATAACACTCTTAATGGTGTCCAGGTCAGCAGTCTAGTACATCACATGCTGCATACAATATACATGCATGTCCACCACACACACACACACACACACACACACACACACACACACACACACACACACACACACACACACACACACACACACACACACACACACACACACACACACACACACACACACACACACACACACACACACACACACACACACAGTACAGGTACTGTAGGCAACTGTCCACTAAGCAGTAGGGGTCAGGTTCAGTAGGTCTCAGATATCACTGTGGCCGCAGAAACCAAGCCCCTTATTAATAAAAGATGAGTGTTGATTGGACAGAGAGGCACTACTGTGGTCATGTGAGAGGCCCTAACACAGCTCCTATATCACACCTGAGTGGTAAAATAAGAGAGAGGCTGGAGGAGGTGTGGGGAGGGGAGGATCCCGATAGAGACCCTACTACAGCCAACAGCCTTTAGATGGAGGCCGGGCGGCAGAGAGGTGGGGACTATCATCTCAACAGTTGGAGGCATATCCCATTGTACCGTACACACAGCTACTATAACTGTATAGCAAAGAAGGTGTGTTTTGATCATCTTTCTTCTTATGTGTTCATTATCATAAATGACATTCAGGTCAGATGATGGCCACACCCTCCTGTGACATGGGGTCTGTGTGTCTGCGCTGCTGGTCTGATCGAAGCAGCATTGAGCTGGTCAGGTCCAGCACCAGGGTCTTAATCAGGCTATTGACTAACTGTGGAGACAGTGGAGTGACAGGGTGGTCAATGGTTGTCAGGGGAAGCCTACAGGTCTACTGGGAGGAGCTCATATGTCAGCAAGAGGATCTGGGCAGGATCTGACAGCAATGAGGGAGGGTGTTAGTCTCAATGTCTCCTGTATTTCCATTGGTCAATCAATCAGTCAATTACATACTGTATGTGGTATGTGCACAGTGCTTTTATAAGGCATTTATCACAGTATATTTGACAAGCACGGACTATTTCATTCAAAAGGACAGTGTTAAATACATAACACTGTACTTAATGCTGTCACTACAATTCCCTCTCTCACTCCCTCTCTCCCTCCATCCTTTATTCATCTGCTACAGGGCCACTACAAGGTACAGCTACATCCCCTAGTATGACCTTAACCCCCTTACCCAGGTTGGAGGATGCCCGTCCCTGTGCCGCCCTGTCCTGCAGCTCCTCAGCGATGCCTAGCTGGTGTTGGTGGTGCTGGCCTGCCCTCTCCAGGTCCTGGGGAAATACAGGCACTTACTGTACGCTTCCACTTCCACCACAGTAAAACCAGATGCCACTCTACTGGAACCTAAGTGGTAGTCCGATGACCGTACCTGCATACAGCGGGCAGCGTGCCCCAGGCCTGCGTACGCCCTCATCTCTATGGCCCTCTCGCCCAGGTCCTGCGCCAGCTCCAGCACCCGCGTGTGGTACGACACTGCCTTGTCAAAGTCCCGCCGAGAGTGGTAGGCACTGCCCAGGTTACTGTACGCCCGCGCCTCCTCCCGACGATTCTCCAGAGTCTGCAAATCCAATCACAGTTTAGCCCAGAACATTTCAAAATACATGACAATCAAAAAAGACACAACACAATACAAGACAGATTAAGAACAATAAAAAAAGAGTGAGTATTGTTCGGATTTTGAGGTTTTATAGACAATTAAAGTTATGTATCATGTCACACATACGTATGAAACATCAAACGACCTTGTGGTATTTCCTACTAGTGCTGGTCTTAATACAGTACCTTGGCAATGTCCAGGTGTTGTTCATGGCACTGGACAGCGTTAGTGAAGTCTCCGAGGGCGGTGTAGACAGCGCCCATGTTGCCCAGTTGGCGAGCCTCTGAGAGCTGGCACTGGGTCTGTCGCGCTAGGAGCACACACTGCTTATGGCTGGCCAGCGCGTTAGGGTAGTCAGCTATTGATGTATACACATGGCCAAGGCTGCTTAGAGCACCAGACGCAGCCTAAAGACAGAGACACACACACATGAACACACAATCATGAGGACACACACATACTGTCACATACTGTCATCCTTCTACCCTCTTCTTCAAATAGAGTAAGGAGCAGGATGAATGGTTATGGTCATTCAGTTACGGTACAAGCAAGCCCAGGAGGTGCACACACTTAATGCCAGCCACACATACTGACACACACAGAGACACACAGTGGTGTTTACATATCCAAACACCAAACATCAAAAGCCATCTTTAGCCTATTCAGTCTCTCCTCTCTGTTGACACAGGGAGAGAACAACAGAGAGAGAGAGAGAGAGAGAGAGAGAGAGAGAGAGAGAGAGAGAGAGAGAGAGAGAGAGATATAGAGAGAGAGAGAGAGAGAGAGAGAGAGAGAGAGAGAGA
>NC_139659.1:6622939-6628526 GCF_951799395.1 Argentina silus
CTTACTCCCATTAATCAAGAACAGATGGTAACGCATGCAAGAGAGAGAGAGAGAGAGAGAGAGAGAGAGCAGACCAGAATGAGAGAGATTAATGTCTTTGGATACTGGGGACTGGGGGCAGACACACAAACTCAGACTCAGACCAGAACCAAAGCAACAAAGCCGCAAAACGTCAATGTTACTTGGAGATGATTTTTAAAATGTGCAGCTCAGGTAACAGAACAAGCAAACAGAACAAACAAACAAAGACTCAAACAACTAGACATAAACATGTCTATTTAGTACTTTCTCTTTAGAGAGAGACAGAGAGCAGGACAGATCAGCTTTTTTCGGCCGAGCCCAGAGTAACCAGACACAGATGGTTACAGAGAGTGAGAGTCCCATTGAATCTTCATCATCACTCTGCTTACAACATAATCTGTGTTTCTGTGTTCTTCTTACCTCAGCATGATGACTAGACAGGCAGAGCCAGGGGGTGTTAAGTCACTGGCAATTTACTGACTATAAAAGTTCCACATGATTATGAAGGTTAGACAGAGCAGTTAGACTGAAACCACACTGTAGAGTGTCGGTGCATTGACCAACACAGACCCCGGCCACACCGATGCTAGCATGGCTAGTTAATCGTGATTTACAGATTGAGCCAATGGTTTCTATATGGGTGTACGTACAACAGAGATGACAAGAGTCTGTCCGTGTCCGTTTCATAAGTTTTGGCAATTTTTTTTTTTTACAAAAAAGAAAAGTTAGAAGGAATTGAACTTTCCATTCCGCAGTCTGATCGTCCATTTCAGCAAATGAGGTTTCGTATTGAGTCGCTATGTTGCATAGTTCAGTTGCTAGGTTGTTTCAAAAGTCACGCCCCAATTCCACGGATCAAAATGGATTGTGATTTCATCCGTATAGATTTTTATCCATTTTCTGATGGTTGGGTGTGGCCAGGGCCACATAACCTCATCCTATTGCAGCTGAGCTGGGAAGTGATGTAATGACCTACTGAGTTGTTATTATTATAAGGTCACACCTTTAATACGTACTTAGGTCATCATAAAACTGCACAGCACTGTATGTCCAGGGCAAGCAACATTAAAAAGAGTCATGTCCAGAGTAATGCTGTGTCAATGTTGTAAATGTTCCTTATTACCTTGATAAAAACCACAGAGTGAATTAATACCAGGTCCAATGAGACAAAGCCTGAGTTACTCACAGTCTGAGAATTAACTGACTGTATGTCAGCATGGGCAGGAACCAACACACAGGGTGTGCTAATACATTGTTACTGAGGAAAATTAATGCTGAACAAGCGCTTTTGAGGCTCTGGACACGCACAGACACACACGCGCACACACACACACACACACACACGGCCACACACACACGCCCACACACACCCTCATTTGATCTCATTCCACTGAGTCAGTCTGAGTCAAGTACACTAAACAACATAAAAAACATAGTGTGTGTGTGTGTGTGTGTGTGTGTGTGTGTGTGTGTGTGTGTGTGTGTGTGTGTGTGTGTGTGTGTGTGTGTGTGTGTGGGCTGCAAGAGAGAGGGACAAAGAGAGAGAGGGACACACACACCTGCAGAGGGGATTAAGGTATTAAAACCCCGACAACAGGACCAAATGACAACAGCCAACCCCAACTGAGCTGGACACACCAGTGGAGGCTGGCGAATGGAGAAATGGGGAGGAGAGGCTCACATGGAACACATGGCTTCAAACATATATCAAACACATATGTTTGATACCATTACTCATTCTGTTCCATCCATTACAATATGCCTGTCCACCCCGTTTCCCCATCCGCCAGCCTCCACTAGTACACACGCACATGCACACGCATACGCCCACACACACACCCACACACACACCAACTGTTCCCGTCATATGAAGCCTGTCCAGAATAATTGGGCTACTTTGCATTAATATTTATCTGTGTTTCAGAGGGACACTAATCAAACCACACTAATTGAGTTGGAGTGGTCCTCAAGCTTGTTTCCAGGGGGACCAATAAAAGTGTAACACTGCTAGCTGGAGCTCATGTATGAGTTCTAGGGCAGAGATGATACAGACAACCAAAGTCTGTCCTCTCTATGATGTAAACCCACCCCAGTAGTTGAGCCAAGCACTGGCTTAAACAATCTGGATGGTGAAGAGGGTGCTGTTGCTAGCGTGTGTGTGTGTTGTGTGTGTGTGTGTGTGTGTGTGTGTGTGTGTGTGTGTGTGTGTGTGGCAGGATTACAGATGTCGAACAAAGAGAGTTTTTTTATAGAGAGTAGTCTCAGTATCCTTTTGAAATGTGACCTCTGTGTGAAGGGAAAGCTGATGCAACATACACAGACAAACACATGCACACACACACGCACACACACACGCACACACACACACACACACACACACACACCCCAACAGAGTATGACCTCTCTTCACTGCAGCTGTCCAACTCACAATCCCCTCTCCTCCTCTCTCTTCATCCTTCCCTCACTCGCTTTCTCCCTCCCTCAACTGTCTGGCCATCACCTATTGAATTAGAGCAAACAAAACCACACACACACACACGCACGCACGCACGCACGCACGCACGCACGCACGCACGCACGCACGCACGCACACACACACCTTCTTTTTAACTTCAATAGGCCGGGTCAATCTCACTCTGTGACACTCACATATACTCGTTCATTCCCCTTGTGACCCAAAGCAATTCCCTCCTTTTCCCTGTGAGGCGCTCCCCTCCTTTTATCCGCACTCTGATAGCCTGAGTCATTCCCTTGGCCCTTTCAGACGTGTAAATACACTGTGGGCTTTCTGTGTTCCCCTGACACACACACACACACACACACACACACACACACACACACACACACACACACACACACACACACACACACACACACACACACACACACACACACACACACACACACACACAGGGGGATGGGGAGGATAGAAAGACAAATGGCCTTCTGATCCTGTTAACTACGGTACAGCAGAGGGGCTGGCTGTGTTACACTGGGTAATTAGACTGTCAATCAGGCAATGTGTGTGCGTGTATGTGTATGTGTATATGTGTGTGTGTGTGTGTGTGTGTGTATGTGTGTGTGTGTGTGAGAGAGAGAGACCTAAAGGTTCAAGGAGAATACACAAAGAGAGCAGTCAGGTGAATAACTGACCTTCAGATTGACCTTTTAGAACCCAACCCAGGGGGGACAGAGAGAGGTCAGCGCAATGATGCCTGGGTTATGGAGGAGAAGTCAAGGTGAACAGCACAGAAACTGTTACTGTATTTTGATAGCCAATCAATTCTTACTTTTGAGAGAGAGCGGGGGAGAGAGGGGCAAGAATAACGGAGAGAGAGAGAATAAGTAAGAGACAGAGACTTCTACAGTAGTTGCCAGTGGCCTCTCATCTGGCATTAAAAGAAGAGGCTTGCTAATGAGTTTTGATGAAACAGAGAGGGCAAGAGAAAGGGAGAGGGAAAGGGGGAAGGGATGTGTGTGGGGGGGGGGGGGTATATGTTCCAATGGTACCATTCCAATGGGTATATGTTTGATACCAACCATTCCATACCAATGGTATATGTTTGATACCATTCCTCATTCGTTTGATACCATTCCTCATTCCATTCCATGTATTACAATGAGCCCGTCTTCTGATTTATACATCCACCAGCCTCCCCTGCTATCAACGTATCCCTCTCTGACTTCCTCCTTCCTGACCTCGTCACAGCTCACAACTCCAAAGATGGCGTCCCTCTCTCTTCCCTCCTTCTGTGGGGTCCTGAGCTCTCTGAAACCACTGCTGTAAGAGACGGGTCCCCTCCCCTCCCCCTCTCAGCAGGAGACCTCCTTAATTAGAGCTAAATCATCCACTTAGTGAGAAGAAACCCAGTGCAACACCACAACCTGTGCGTCCCCGGGGGGAAGACATCGCATGGTTCCATTTCACTGACCCCAGGCAAGCAGAAGAGCTGCTTTTAATGATTCATTCGACTGTGTCCTCTCTGAAACAGTAGTCCAAATGACGCAAATTAAACCCTCAATTTATTCCATACCGCCCTTAACATAACTTACTGCTAGAATGCATTAATTCTTTATCAAAAGAAAACAACAGACAAATTAGTTTAGAGTATTTATTAATGAACCTTCTTTTTACAAGTAGGTGGGAGTCATTACGTCAAGGACCTGGGGAAGGCCGCGGTAACAACATACGGTTCTCTCTTTTCTCTCAGAGAGTCAGTATTGTGTGTGTGTGTGTGTGCCTGTGGTGTATGTGGGTGTGTGCAGGCGTATATGTTGTTGTTCTCTGGTGTTGTTGCTGAGTGGTTGACAGCCCACTCAGTTTCTCTCACTTTGTTAATGAACAGAGCGTCGGAACGGTGTTTGGAATGCAGCGGATGCTTCCTCGTTAGTATCCCTTGTTTTCCGGAGGAGAGCAGAGGAAATGCTTGGAGCGTTGGTAGATACACACACACACACACACACTCACGGTACACACACACTCACAGTACACACACACACACACACACACACACACACACACACACACACACACACACACACACACACACACACACCTTACACCCACACCTACACCGACACCCACACCCACACACACACACACACACACAGTCACTCTCACACACACACACACACACACACACACACACACACATACACACACACACGCACGCACACACACGCACACACACACACACACACGCGCGCGGAACAGCTCGGAGCCATGAGATGCTTTGCCAGCACATTAATGATCAAAGGAAACATGCCTTCGTATGAGAGCGAACCAGACCAACTCTAAATTGCAGAGGAGATTGTTGTGTATTTGGAACGACGCTGAAACATTTATGAGCTATCATCCATTATAATGTCTCCCAAAACACAGCCTGAAACTCACTCACAAAGCAGGTTTCTACCGCACACACTCTCTCATACACACTCTTTTTCTCTTTCACTCCCTCTCTATATCACTCTCTGTGTCACGCACGCACGCACTCATGCACACACACACACACACACACACACACACACACACACACACACACACACACACAGACACACAGACACACACACACACATACACACAGTATGTATGTCTTAGTCATGGTCAAGACTACTCAGTGTCCCTCTGTCAGTGGTAATACAGTGTGAAGATGTCCTTATATGGGCAGGCACACATGACATAACCCGACCTGACCATGGAGGAACCTCTAGTCAAGGTTGGTGGACCAGCGACACAGAAGCCGGTTCAGTCTGATTGGATGCCAGAAAAAGACTCTGAGCTCTGTCTCAGTGGCCAAAGGAGTCTCTCACACTCTCACGGGGTTGAAACAACAAAAGAACAGAACTCTTCGTTGAACTATGAACCTCCTTGAAATATCAACACACGCCCACATAGAGAGTATTGTAATATCTACCAAAAGAACTGTGTGTCTGTTTACATCCTAACATGGTTAGCTAAGGAGACAGGGAACAAAAAAGCTGCAGATCAGCCCAACATCTGCCTTTCAATTATCCCTCCATTCCTCTCCTCCCTCTCCACCTCGCTCCGTCTCTTTCTGTCAGGTCA
>NC_139659.1:6631226-6633726 GCF_951799395.1 Argentina silus
TACATGTAATAGACTACCTCAGAGCTACAAGTTGACATACAAGCTCCAAAGGAGCTCTGCCCCTGCCCCATCTCTCCTGGGGGACAGCACTCACAGCTGGGTTACAGGAACCAGAGGAGTGTGTGTGTGTGTGGGGGGGGGGGGGGGATCAAGGGGCTAAGTCACATGATACAGTTCAACCTCTGTGTTCCCCCCATTGATAAGACATTCAGACTCTTGTACCACAGATCTATGCTGAGAGAAGATGTGACTATACAGCACATCTGGTGTAGTGGGGGAGGGGGGGGAGGGGGGGGAAGGGCCTCAGCTCAGTGACTGTACACCTCTTCTCTTCTGACTTCTCAACGTGGGGTGTGAACCTCCGCTGTTAGACAAAGAAAGTTGAGGAGACACGCACTCCAGAGGCAGAACCAGCGTCAGCAGCAGTACAAGGGGGTTATGCTACAGTACAGTCAAGCCTTGTGTATCCCTTTCAGGGGACACAGTAGAACAGGCCCAGTTTATTACACTACACATCGACGCTCGGCTGACATGAAAGAAAAACCCTTTCATTTCTGCCCCTCCTCCCCAGAGAAGAGGGAGAGGAGGAGAGGAGGAGCAGCAGAAACTCAGGAGTAGATTAGATTCACAGTTCCCTCTGACAGACAGCGTCTCTGCTTAGATCTACATGGTGATTTGCGTGAAATGAGCAGTGGAGGGAGAGAGACAGAGAGAGAGAGAAATGTGGGGAACATATCCTGAAGCTACTGCAGCACTCTGGACCCCTTCAACATGACAAGTTCCTTCTGAAACATTCTCCACTCCTCGTGAAGCTCTTAAGTAGTGACAAGAAGGAGGCGAACCTCTGCCTTGGTTTGCCTCCTGGTGTTCAAGCCTCCTTCTCAAACCTGCATTCTCCTCACTCCCGCATTCAGCACTGTTATATCGAGCCAACCTAACCTCAACTGTTGGAAGATTACCCTTTAATTACCAGGTTATTACAATGCAATTACTGTGCAACAACATGAAAATGGCATTTTTAAGATGATACTGAGACTTCTCATTTCACTCATCTGCTTGTAGGATGTACAGTGCCATAAATCCCATGCATTGCAGTTGCAGCAGCGGGAGAGTAGAGAAGACACTAATCAACTATGCCGATATGAATACTGTACATCAAACCCCGCTGTCTCCGATGGCTATAGGGACAGAAGAGCATGACTTATAGTACAGAATCAAGATGGTTTATTCTAAAGAATAAAAATGGGTTATTTTTAGGGCTCCCTGTTTCATACTGCATTCTATCTGGGGCACTGTAGATGAGTGACGTTGTTCAGATGTCTTTGGCTGAGACGTATGTGAGGCTCGTCTCCTGACCTGAGCCCTGCTGTAGCCTACAGCACCAGCCTGACAGAAACAAGGCCAGTGATACTATCTACTGTACAGTACATGACTTTAAACACACATTTACCCCCCACAACACAAACTCTCCTGACAGCCCCCCTTCCATCCCTGAGCCCTGCTCCAGACCCCCCCCCCCCCCCCCCCCCCAACCTCCTCTTCCCCCCCCATCCACTGTGGCCGTTCATATTTCATTTGAAAGCAGTGAGAAACTATCCACCATAATCTCATTACAAAGAGAGATGGCGAGACCGCAGTGCCGCCTTGATTTAGCTCAACATTAATTATTCTGATCAGGTCTTTTTCAGTCTGTCTCATCCCCAAATCTCTTGGGTTTGGGAATAAATACACACGCACGCACACACACCCACACACACACTCCTAGGATTGGGAATAGTGTTCATGAAAGGAGCTGATGCTCCCAAACAAGATCATTCCCACACTAACATTCCCAAACTGGGAAGCTGCTTGGCTTGGGGAATACGCTGATCAGTTGGTGTGTGTGTATGTCTGTGTGTGTGTGTGTGTGTGTGTGTGTGTGTGTGTGTGTGTGTGTGTGTGTGTGTGTGTGTGTGTGTGTGTAATTGTGTGTGTGTGTGTGTAATTGTGTGCGAGAGAGTGGACATGAAATAGGCAAAACAGTGTGTCGGGACGAGGTGAAAGTTGTTGCTGTTGTGAAAGAGACATACACCTGTGAGAGGTTGGTAAGTTGTCGATGACACCAAAGACAGCTAACAAAGTTACCACATACTCTACCCGTCAATTGTCTCCACCTAAATCCTGTACCACTTTCAGATGGTTGTATAAGCTAAAAAGTATAACGCTGCCATAAGTTAGCGCCTTACAAGAATGTGGTGATTAATTTGTGGATACACTTCAACAGAGAGACTTAGAGCACTCGTGCTGAGGAGGTGGAGGCTGGGGAGGCGGTATAAGTCTTAAATCGGAGGCAGGAGTGTGGCTTTAAGAGGCTTAGCGGCATTGTAAGTAAACACATTATACCAGTCACATTGTTAGTTACAACCCTGCAGAGTATGGAACAAAATAAAAGAAGCAAAATCTCTCAAAACCCCTACTGGGCAAACACCAACACCACCCTATGGTTCCACTCTCACTGCAG
>NC_139659.1:6641226-6648726 GCF_951799395.1 Argentina silus
GGTCCCTGAGTGTCCCTGCACTCCCTTTCTCTCAGCAGGATTTCACGTACACTCCTCAGGGTCAGGGTGGCTGTGGGTTGGTCACCAGAAGACTTCTCTCTGCAGACGGGACAGTCCTGGGTCCCCCCCCGTCTCCAGCTCTCCTCCATGCAGGTTTTACAGAAGCTGTGGCAGCAGGACAGGAGCGCCGGCTCCCTGAATATCTCATGACAGCTGGGGCATGATAAATCCTCACTCCAAGGAGGAGAGACAGGCTGCCGTCCTCTACAGAGCTGTAAATTAAGAGAGTGATGCTGTGTAAGTGAGTGTGAGAGTGAGGGAGAGGTGTGTGTGGGAAAGAGGGCAAGGGTGGGAGGGAAGAGAAGAAATGACTCACATAGAAATTCAACTTTTGTTACAGTAAAAAAAAACAACTGGTGGCTTCTGACACTGGCACACAGTCACTGCCCAACAACCACACATTACAAAGGTTTGAATATTATTCAGACCAGGACAAGGCCTGCCTGGGGTTCCACCCCTTAGCTGCGGAAACCGATTTCAGCGTGACGATGTCAGAGATTTCAGTGTGGGCCTTTTTGAGTGCGGGCTATCCCTGTGCAAAACCACTTTGCGCAGGCCTGTCCGAGCCACAGTTAACACCGCAAAATAATAATTATTGTTTGTATGGTTTCATTTTTCTACGCTTGTAATGTGTAATGGTAAATATATTTTTACACTATACAATATAGTCAAGTAAATAAACATTGGCTTGAAATAAAGGATTGTTTTTTTCACTTTGCAAGAGAAATTAGGCAAGCTTGATGCCTGTCGACGGGGACAATCACCCAACAAACCACCAGAGTCAGTGACAGGAGGATTTTATTACAAACTGTCTTGGCGGGGTAATTTTTATTTCGATAATGGCTTTCCTATGGCAAACTACTGTCCATAGGACCCCTACGCCACCCAAGAGATGCACGCGGTGTGTGAAGAGGAAATGCAAATGCTAAGTGGATGCCAATTGGGACGACGTCACCCCACTGAAGTTGATATTTTAAACAGTTACGGTTAGGCCCCTGGTAATTTGTAATTTATTGTACAACTATTTGTCTGTCTTACATTGTAAATGTGTCTTTTGTCAATAAAAAAAGTATAGTAATAATAATTATAGGGTTCAGATAAGAGTTGGGGTTAGGTCATTATGGAGGATATCACGCAAGGGGACAACAAAGCTACAGTGATTGGGGAAGAAAGGAAGCATGATTGAGGTCAATATATATTAGTGCAGCAATCGACCACATTATTTGTATTTAGGCCGAGAGGCAGCATCATAACCCAAATACATTTATACTGTATGGAGGGCAAGACATGTCATCCTACAACAACCATAAAACAACACATTTCTACCACCGTTGTCTAAATAAGGCAGAGCACACACATGCATGGGAGGGTGAAGGCAGAGAGAGGGGCACTAATGATCTAACATCATCTCTCTCTCTCTCTCTCTCTCTCTCTCTGTCTCTCTCTCTGTCTCTCTCTCTCTCTCTCGTGCAGGATACTGTTGGAGCCTGTGGTGTTGAGAAGTTGAGATCACACACACACACACACACACACACATACACACACACACACACACACACACACACACACACACACACACACGTCTGCCATGTAAAGGTGTAAAGAACTTGAGGTCTGACTGGACCTGTCCACGTGTGAAGAGCAGCTTTGCATGGTACAGTGAAAACGTTCCACCCCAAAGAGAAAGAGAGAGAAAGTCAGAGGGAGAGGGGGGGAAGGATGACCCACTGTTAACGTACAGTATGATAAAGAGAGGTTAGCTCTCCGCTCATCCGCCAATCATCAATCAAAAATGCACCCTCATTCACGTACACACTCACACATACACACATGGGATGAAACATCATCAATATGAGCAGCAATGACACAACTTATACCAACACCACCAGGAAACACTCTCTGAAGACTTGCCAGGCTTGTGTAAGCGTAACCACTTTAATGAGTGATGAGTGGTGTGTGTGTGTGTGTGTGTGTGTGTGTGTGTGCCGGCGTGCATGACAACAAGGTCCAAACAGAAGTTGAGAGAATTATAGTCCTGTTTGGGGTTTTTTTTTAGCAGAAGAACACACACAGAGCAGAGGTTCAAGGCTGGAAGTGGTGATGTAATGCTGGTGTAAGCGGCTGGGTGTGACAGAGCGAGGAGAGGAAATAATGGAGGGCCAGGCAGTAGATGACAGACTGCTCCTGCTCCACCGCTCCATCTCTCTTCCCCTTTCCCCTGATGAAGGCTCTTGTTCTCAGGAAGTCAGGGAATCATTTTAGATCAGAGGAGTCCAAGGGCTGTGATGTCACAAAGGGCCATACAAACAACAATGTGATGCCACACAGGGCAACAAACAAAGTCACTTGTGATGAGTGTCAAAGACCACAGCTCACAGAGCCTATATTGTCACATAGGCTGTGTTTTCACAATATTCCTGCGATGTCACAAAGAGCCATAGAACACCTGTAAATAGAACCTTGGATGTCACAAAGAGCCATAGAACACCTGTAAATAGAACCTGGGATGTCACAAAGAGCCATAGAACACCTGTAAATAGAACCTGTGATGTCACAAAGAGCCATAGAACACCTGTAAATAGAACCTGGGATGTCACAAAAAAAGCCACAGAGCACCGCCAGCAAACAGAGCCTGCGGTGTCATGAACAGAAACAGAAACACCAGCATCCTCGTAAACAGGACGCGTTATGTAAGACAGTGACTAACTGAACACCCAGGAAGACAGAATAGAACCACTGGTTCTATCAAGCCCAGCCGTGCTGACAGAGAGCAGAGGGGCTGTCTGCCAACCACTGCAACGGAGCTAGAAAGGCCTTCAGAGACGAAAGCTGGACAGACATGTGAAGTGAACCCTTCACTGTGTTGTGACAGACCTTCCTTGAGAGCCCCCTCCGCTGTCCCCTGTGACCCTCTAGCATCTAACCCAGTGGTCTTCAACCCTGGTCTGGGAGCACTACTGCACTAGAGCACTACTGTGCAGGCTTTTGTTCCAGACCACTACTGATTCATACACACCTGATTCATATAGTCATGGTATAGTCAACGTTACACACACTTGATGATTGGTGATATTCTACACAAAGACTCCCTCTTTCACAGTATGGTGAACTGCCTCCCCAACCTCATCAACATGCCCTCATCTGAAACAGAAGATCAGAAACAGCCTCTCTGTTGACTCACCATCCTGCGTCTCAGCTGTTATTAGTTGCTCCAGGTCAGGGCAGGAGAATCAAAGCAGACATTAGAAGGCGCCAGAAAGTGGCCCTCAATGACGTGTTCATGACAAACAGGGCACTGTGTTCTACCCATGCACCCCGCTGCTCCCTATGGCGTTGATAAGGGTCTGAGGTGCGTTCGAGTGCTGATTAATGACGCGTGAAATAAAAACGCTGTTGGTGAAGAAATCTCAAACATGAACTTGATGCGACACATATCACATTATCGAGGAGAGAGGGGGAGAAAAATGATGAGGTTTCCATGGTAACGGCCAAGCATACAGCCCTTGGGTTTGGTGCCGGAGAGGGGGGGGGGGGGCAGAATGAGAGACGGTGAGAAAAAGAAGGAATGAGAAAGCGGAGAGTGAAAAAAGGATTTAAAAGTGAATTTACTCCATGAGTGCAACTTCATCACCTGTCCTTGTCTGTTAAATACTGGTATGTGGGGATAACAGTGTAATGCAGTGTAAAGCGGCACAGACCCCTAAAACAGTCTGAGATCCCCCTGATAACAAAGACCCCCCCGCCCCCACACACACACACACACACACACACACACACCCACACACGCACGCACACACACAAACACACACACACACAAACCCCCTGGCGAGTCTCTAGGCCCTGTGTGGGTACGAAACGCATGCAAATTAGTGCTCATATAAGGGATTCCAGGCAGAACAACAACACGTTTAATATGCAACATGGCAATATATCTATAATGTGTCCTGGTGCAACACTTGGGTTTCAGTTAGTTGTGTGAAAGGTGAAAGCCTCAAGGGAAACGCTTCCTGCTGAGTTGATATGAATATGAAATAGCCGCCGGCGGGTAGAATGTGGGTGTTCAAAAGACACACCAATACCAGTAGAAGAGACACGTATTCAGAACGCCATCAAATTCATTCCCTGTCTGATTGTATTTAATTCAAATTGTAATCATAGCTTTGCTCCTAAAGATTCTCACGTTATTATAACGTTTAAAAAAAAAAAAAGTCCAACTTCACTGAGTAAGATCACAAATACTATAATGTATACAGTACAATACTGAAACACTGTTTGCTACCTTACGAAAAGCAGCACCTATGACTCTCACACCTCCTTTGAAGATCTGGAGATTTGTTTTCTGCAAAGGATTTCCAAACTCAACAACATTATGCCAATGATGACAAATTATACAATTATGGGAAAACAACAGGTGTGAGCTAATCTAGTTGATAATGACAGGTGTAGTGGTGTATTCTATTGGGTTGACCGAACTGGAGCCTGCATGTATTGGATAGGGGACGGTAGTAGTCTGACGACACCTGTTAGGGAGAGAGAGAGAGCTAATCCCATAGCACCTGGCCTCTGTCTGCTGCCAAACTAACACACACACCGCACACACACACACACACACACACACACACACACACACACACAATGACACAAACACACACACATACACCATTGACTGCTGTGTGTTGTTCACTCGACCGACCAGACTGAACACTGAACACACACACACTTCCCAGAAGACTCTTAAATCTTAAAGGCACCATCAATAATACAGTAGGTGGGCTATTTGTGTGTGCATGTGTGTGTGTCTGTGTGTTGTGTGTGTGTGTGTGTGTGTGTGTGTGTGTGTGTGTGTGTGTGTGTGTGTGTGTGTGCGTGTGTGTGTGTGCGTGTGTGTTTGTTTATGCTCATGGCTTGTGCCAACCTCATTGTTTTTTCATGAACGCTTTTAACTGCATATTTACAACGCTTTACCAGGAACACATGTGCACGCACGGACACGCACGGACACACACACACACACACACACACACACCACATAGTGTTACAGATGACGGCTGGATTCATTGATACACACAGTCCAGTACACTGTAAAAATAGTGTGAAAGAACCCACACAATCAAATGAAGATTCCAATATGTGTCTCTATGATGATAATGCTAATGGCTCTATGAGCGCCCAGTCAATTCACTTCCCTGGATAAATCCAGCTGGATTGTTTATGATACTGGAGCCTGGTCACCAATCCATGATATAATGCATATAAACAAAAGCAACACGTGACAAGTAACATAATTCACGTACTATAAAAACTATTACTCAACGAAAACATGTAACATCATGTATAAATCAGTGAAGGGCTGATACATGAAAATACTCTTTAATTTGTTCAAAGACTTGACGCCTTTGGGTCACAAGGAGGCCTCAGCCTGCAGATGAGATGTTGGGTCATTAAGAATGCAGGAGATGGAGTCTGGAGAGACCTTTAGGTTAGCCTAGGTTAAAGACTACTGAGTTCTGGATCACTAGAGCTCTGGACACACACACACACACACACACACACACACACACACACACACACACACACACAGACACACACACACACACACACACAGAGTTCATCAGCAGAGTCAACATGATGAAGCACTTGTGATTGAGTGTCTCGGAGTGTGTTTCAGTTGGTCATCTAGCTTTTGTGTAATGTTCTCAGTTCTCCCCAATGCTGCACTGATGCCAAGTGTATAAATCACTCTCAGCCTCCTCGTGTACACACCAGTAGGGCAGAAAAGCATCCAATCAACTGGTACATTAGCACTGCACCTCTCCATAATGGGTTGTGTGTTACAGTATGTCTTGCTAAATCAATAGTTCATTTCAATTCAGATATTCAACTTGATGTGTTTCAAACATTGTCCCTAAACATCAGATTTGTCAGAGGACTTTGAATCAATAGCCTTTTTATAATTGGGTATTACACACTGTGTATTGTACAGTACATATTTCTTACACAAATGTAGTTGTTTGAATCTCACATTTTGTCCACAATAGTCAGAGCCTTTTTTAAGGTGTGCATTCTGCACAAAGCACTGTTTTACCAAATGCACCTACAAGAGACTAATATCATGCAGTAGATGTGTGAGTATAATCCTTAGTAGTACTATGCAGTAGATGAGTGTTCTGGTCAATAACACCAGATTTGTAGAATCCCTTTACATTCAGCCCCATTGGTGTTGTTCCAATGGGAAGACAGGGTGACACCACAACAAGCTACAGCAGCCCCATACAGGTCTGTCCCCCTCCCGGCTCCTCTGTCTGAAAAGTTGCCTTTCCTCCATCAATGTCAAATAAAGACTTCAAACTCTAATAGGGGCAGTAGTACTGACCTCTCTACCACACACGCGGACACACACGCGGACACACACGCGGACACACACACACACACACACACACACACACACACACACACACACACACACACACCATCTCTAAAAATCAATAAGCTGTTAATGGGGCTTCTGGTTGGAGCGTTGATGGGGAAATGGTTGAGAGGGCGAGGTGGAGAGGGAGAAATCGACAGAGGAAGAGGCTGAAGAGAGAGAGGGAGAGGGAGGGAGCAAGGGGCTGGGCTTTAAAGTAGGATTCATGACTTGAGCTGACACACACACACACACACACACACACACACACACACACACACACACACACACACACACACACACACAGATGTCCAGAGTTGCTACAGAGTTGCTTTAACACACTGTGGGCCTTTTGTTTCAAATAAGAGTCTCTTCTACTCACCCTTCTCTGTGTATCAATGACCCAATCTCCATCTCTCCCTCTCCCTTTTCAACCCTCCCTCTCTATCTCCCTTTCTTCCTCTCTCTACCTTTTCCTCTCTATCTCCATCTCTCCCCATCAGTCTCTGCTCCTCCTTCTCCCCAACCTTCTTTCTCTCCATCCCTTTCTCTTTCTGTCTACATTGCTCTCTTTCTCTTTCAAGACCAACATCACACCCTCACTGGGTCGCATCGGTGAACAGTAAGACATCCCATCTGGAATTCCATTTGTGAAACAGATCCAGGGGGTCACTCTAACCCTATGTCAACAGACCCCCCCCCCCCCAACAAAGGGCCAACAGGACATTCATACAACCCATCCCCACTACTATTCCTCACACCATCCCTCCCCCTTCATCCCTCCATCCACACTGATATCCCCCCCCCCTCCCCCACCCCCCATCAGAGGACCAACAGACCATCCATACTGCCCCATCCCCTTATCGTAGGGCCAACATGCCATCCATACTGACACCCTCACCATCTCATCCCCCCTTCCAAACATTAACTCACCATCCTCAATCCACCCCCCAATCACATCCCCCTACCCTCTCATTCCTTGTTTCATTGCAACCCCTCCGTCAGTGCCCCTGCCACCACTTTACCACCCCATC
>NC_139659.1:6653726-6661226 GCF_951799395.1 Argentina silus
AATGCCTGGTGGAGATGGTATGTGCCTGGATAGGGCGCTACTGGGGTCCCTGCCAAACAGATGAGCTCTCATTATTGTTGTTTGTCGTTTGGGGGGTGTAATGTTTACAGAGGATTTATCATGTCTGGGTTAGGGTTAGGGTTAGGGTTAGGGTTAGAGTCTTTTTGCACAGTTGTTGTGTTGCTCGACATGCAAACGCCTTGTTTAGACTTTGTACTCCATCAATCAATCAAGTTGTCAGTCAGTCAGTCTTAGTCTTGCTTCCCCACTGACTGTCTGTCTGTCTGTCTGTCTGTCTTCTCCTCTCTCCTGGCTCCCCCCTCCAATATGGCTGTCATGTTGGATGTGGCCCCATCGAGGTCCCGAACAGATGCTCTCTCTCTCTCTCTCTCTCTCTCTCTCTCTCTCTCTCTCTCTCTCTCTCTCTCTCTCTCTCTCTCTCTCTCTCTCTCTCTCTCTCTCTCTCTCTCTCTCTCTCTCTCTCTCTCTCTCTCTCTCTCTCTCTCTCTCTCTCTCTCTCTCTCTCTCTCTCTCTCTCTCTCTCTCTCTCTCTCTCTCACACACACACACACACACACACACACACACACAGCCCCTCTCTACCCGCAGTAGCTGGTACAGAGATCCGGATACCCGCTCACCAACTGTGTCTATCCCTGCCACATACACACACAGAGACACAGACACACACACATAAGCAGACAAATCACAAACACACGCGCGCACACACACACACACACACATACACACATCAGGATTTATATATCTTTGCCAGGCTAGCCTGGGGCTACATTTCTCTTCTCAGCTACAGCCTATATTATCAGAGCTAGTAATGTGAAATACAGAAAAAAGTCTGTTAATATACTATAATCCAGAGAGTGGTTAAAAAGGGATTTGATCAATGGGCGTCAGTATGCCATGGAAAGGACTGATAAATCATACACATAATAATATAATATATCTGAGGCCTGGAGGTTAGACTCACCTGGGCTGCCATTCTATCATTTAAAAGTGTGTGTGTGTGTGTGTGTGTGTGTGTGTGTGTGTGTGTGTGTGTGGCTGGTTTGTACAGTCTTTACTAAAGGGGAAATTTTAATGCCTACAGCACCCTTATGAAGGTTTCAATCTTCAAATAATCATGAATTAAGCATTATCTATTGAACCACCATTGTCCTCCAAGATTGGCTTACCATCTCCTACACAATTCAGTTGATTCTTATATTCAAGCACCTTGGTAGACGATGTGCGTAATCGTCAGTCGTCTTGTTCCGTTGCAAAGATAATTACACACAGTAACTGGCAGACAGACATAACAGTGGTATGGGAAATTCTGACATGAAGTGAAAAGGGCTTGTTTATGTCTGATGGTGATGAGGAGTACTTATCCTTGTGTGTGTGTGTGTGTGTGTGTGTGTGTGTGTGTGTGTGCGTGAGTGTGTGTGCGTGAGTGTGTGCGTACGTGCGTACGTAGGCAAGTTGATGTGTGACAGTGATGCATAATGCTCATCCTCAAGCCTTACACGCTTTTGTTGCCACTTTGTTGCTGTAAGAAGATTAAAGCCTTTTATAGAATTGAAAAAGCCTCGGAGACGCGATGGAGACGCGATGGAGACGCGATGGAGACACAGAACACGAATGTGTTTATTGATTAACAACACACTCAGGCGGCATTTCAGAAACGCAGGGTATACATCGATAAAATATTATTTCCATTGAATCTGTCTGAAAACTGCTTATACTGTTTATACTGTTTATATTGTATATATTGTTTATATTGTTTATATTGCTTATACTGTTTATACTGTTTATACTGTTTATACTGTTTATATTGTTTATATTGCTTATACTGTTTATACTGTTTATACTGTTCATACTGTTTATATTTTTTAGTTCTTCTATTTTATTTTATTTTATTCTATTTTAAAACTTATTGTTGCACTACTCTGTGGCACTGTCACTTTTGCATTTCACTGTATACTTGTATGCATGTGACAAATAAAGAATCTTGAATCTTGAATCTTGAATCTTGAACTAGTGGAGGTAGGAATCAGAGGACGGGCTCAATGTAATGCATGGAATAGAATGAGGAATGGTATCATTGTAATGCATGGAATGGAATGAGGAATGGCACATGTTTGATACTATTCCTCATTCCATTCCATGCATTACAATGAGCTCGTCCTCCACCAGCCTCCACTGTGCCCAGCCTTTCTGCTTTACATTGGAATAGCTTAATTTTGAGCTATCAAAGTCCATACTGTGAATGCATACACACTGCACAGAGTTCACCAGCCATAGGAACACAATCACCACTCAAACTGATAACCCATGTCAGGTCCCGTTTCCATGGTAACTCCATTACACTTAATACACACATGCCCTTCATGACCCAGAATGTTCTGTAACAACACCCCTGTGCCCTGTCACACACAGTACACCTGTCACACACAGTACATCTATTACAATGCATATAGTAACAGTAGCACTGGAGGCTGGTGGAGGTATCTCGATGTAATGCATGGAACAGAATGAGGAATGGTATCAAACACGTGTACAATTAGCCCGTCCTCCGATTTCTACCTCCACCAGCCTCCTCTGAA
Source organism: Argentina silus (assembly GCF_951799395.1). NCBI lineage: Eukaryota > Metazoa > Chordata > Actinopteri > Argentiniformes > Argentinidae > Argentina > Argentina silus. The sequence continues at coordinate 6,656,327 of NC_139659.1, forward strand.
CTGTAGGTATACTGCATCTGCTATGTTATCATTTCAACACAGATACAAGGTTTGTTGACTGAGTGAGAGGAGAACAGACATGGAAATGAAACACACACACACACACACACACACACACACACACACACACACACACACACACTCTAGCTGTCCAGAAGTATGGTTGGGGACCATGGCCATGAACACATCCAGGAGCCCTGTTGGCCCCCTGATCCTGAAGAAGAACGTTTATTAACATCCATTTCACTTTCGGGAGTGGCTGAACATCTTGCACATTCAGATTGTTCATGCACCTTGGTTGGACTGACTGCAAGGTAGCAGCAGTAGGCTAGCTATAGTTCTAAAGTTTCGCACAGATCCCCGTAATACAGCTAGCCTAATACCCACAACCCTGCTAAGTCCCTCTCCCCCTCCTTTCCTCCTTCTTCCCCAAGTCATTAATTAACTCTCTCCCTCTGCCCATGGTCCTCCAGTCACTCATGCAGAAAATGGCTACAATTAGCCACATTAACTCCTGCTCTGGGGACTGAAGAACACTGACTGGGTAGAGAGACTGGCTCAACTGTCAACATAGCTGAGTGGATGGGGCTGGCAGGGAGAGAGAGGGGAGGGCTGGACTGAGGGGGAGAGAGGGGAAAGCTGGACTGAGGGAGACAGGGGGGAGGGCTGGGCTGAGGGAGAGAGAGAGGAGGGCTGGACTGAGGGAGAGAGAGGGGAGGGCTGGACTGAGGGAGAGAGAGGGGAGGGCTGGACTGAGGGAGAGAGAGGGGAAAGCTGGACTGAGGGAGACAGAGGGGAGGGCTGGACTGAGGGAGAGAGAGGGGAGGGCTGGACTGAGGGAGAGAGAGGGGAGGGCTGGACTGAGGGGGAGCGAGGGGAGGGCTGGACAGAGGGGGAGAGAGGGGAGGGCTGGACTGAGGGAGAGAGAGGGGAGGGCTGGACTGAGGGAGAGAGAGGGGAGGGCTGGACTGAGGGAGAGAGAGGGGAGGGCTGGACTGAGGGGGAGAGAGGGGAGGGCTGGACTGGGGGGGAGAGAGGGGAGGGCTGGGCTGAGGGAGAGAGAGGGGAGGGCTGGACTGAGGATGAAGATGAGGGGGAGGGAAGCGAAAGCTATGGTACTGAACACAGTATATGCACACACACACACACACACACACACACACACACACACACACACACACACACACACACAGGACTCCATCATATTCCCTCCCTATAATTATCCATCCAGTATGTGATTGTTCATTAACTTTAACCCTCGCCTGGAAATAGCTACACACCCCATTATTAGTGGCTCCACACTGATCTCTCCCTCCTGTGTTTTTCTCCCCCCTGCCCCCTGTTTCTCGCTCTCTCCTCCCTCGTTCTGTCTGAAACTGTTTGAGTCTTAGAACCAAACGCCTCTTAAAACAGAGAAGCAAAGTACATTGTAAATAGGGCAGTTTCTGTCTGTTTTTGATTCCTATATTTGTGCACTGCGCCACTTTCTGCAGCATCCGTCTCTTTTGAGCAGACCAGACCAGAGTTGCTTATTCCACAAGCTTCCTGAGGTTCCGGGAACATTCCCAAATCCACCACAGAGAAGAGAAATCCCAAACCAAACACTCAGTGGTAATCAGGAGCATTCCTCAGCGCTTCTGTTTGGAAACATTGCATGGTAACCTCCCAGAAAATAGCACCCATAGATATGAGCACCCACAGAGGCCCTGTCAGTCAGCAGCTGGTCTCTGGATGGAGGAGGGTGGAACCCTGGAGCAGGGGAGGAGGGGGTGGGGGACGGGGCTAGGCATTGACAGGGGACCGGGGACGGGGGGAGGTGATATGGGGAAGAAGGGATGGGGGACTGCAGGACAGGAAGGGTGGAAGGAAGGCTGGAGGATTTAAGTTTATATTTAAGGGTTAGGTTGTGCACAGAGTCTGGCTTTTTATCATCATTACAGGAAACCCAACCCCCATCCGATGACTACACATACACTGGACATAGCCATCACTATCACAGACTCAGGTTGAAAGACACTAAAGCACACTTCAGTACACTTCAGTCACCCAGCCTCTCTCTCTTTCTTTCCCTCCTCATCCATCTCTCCAAACAGCTTCTTCCGCAGCGTCTCTTACCACAGAGAACAGAGGAACTTAACAGAATGTGTGTGAGAGAACATGGTAGGGGGAAAAGTGAGGGGGGAAATGAGGTCCGTTTTCGAGCTTCGCTGAGTTAGCAGAGTTGGTGGGCTCTGGCTGTGTGTGAGCAGATGTCTATGTGAGTGTGAGTGTGTGTGCTTGTGTGAGTTCATCTCCCAATTAATATCAGACAGTTAAGCCCACTCCACACAGTAGCTACTATCCTGCACCAAGGCTCATTAGAGAGTGTGTCTGTGTGTGTGTGTGTGTGTGTGTGTGTGTGCGTGTGTATGTGTGTGTGTGTGTGTGTGTGTGTGTGTGTGTGCGTGTGTGCGTGCGTGTGTGCGTGTGTGGAAATAGATGCTGATGATGTGCGCTTTTCTTAAGACGTGTTATCACACTCACTCACGGATGAGAGGCTGCAAAGTGTCTTCATTTGGCCATGCGCTCTCTAATGGGAGAGAGGGGAAGGAGAGGAGAGGAGAGGAGAGGGTTGGGGAGGAGAGGAGAGGAGAGGAGAGGGTTGGGGAGGAGAGGAGAGGAGAGGAGAGGAGAGGGTTGGGGAGGAGAGGAGAGGAGAGGAGAGGAGAGTGGAGGGTAGGGGAGGGGAGGGGAGGGGAGGGGAAAGGAGGAGAGGAGAATGGCAGAGTGCATGTTTTTTAAACCCCCACCCAACCACACACAAACACTCCTTACAGATGCTACTTACACCACAACAATGCACAGACCTGCTTTCCCTCAAAGCCTTCATTGTACTGCAACCCTAACTTGAAATAGTGAATAGCGCTTTAGGATTATTTGCTCCAATGGTGCATTTGGGTGGATTATGCTGTGTGCGTATGTGTGTGTATGTGTGTGTGTGTGTGTGTGTGTGTGTGTGTGTGTGTGTGTGTGTGTGTTTGTGTTGTAAAAGCCTAGTGTGATGTAGGTCACAAGAGTTGAAAATGACAGTAATTCTCAGTATGACAAAGCCTTAGCCGAATATCTGGCTATTTATAAGAGTGTGCTGGTTTTTTTGACTTGGATCTTTATTTGTATAACTCAATGCTGCTCTCTGGTGGTAGTCTTTCATAGTGCAACATCAAAGCCATAACGTGTTAATGTGTGTGCATGTGTGAGTTCATCTCCCAATTAATAGCAGCCAATTAAGCCCACTCCATACAGTACTATCCTGCACCAAGGCTCATTAGAGAGAGAGTGTGTGTATGTGTGTGTGTGTGTGTGTGTGTGTGTGTGTGTGTGTGTGTGTGTGTGTGTGTGTGTGTGTGTGCGTGCATAGGAACATTCAGTCTATAGCTGTTCCCCTATGCCAGCCCCTGAGTGTGTGTACGAACAGGGCTGAGAGAGAGGAGGGAGGCTACAGGGCTGAGGAGAGAGGAGGGAGGCTACAGGGCTGAGAGAGAGGAGGGAGGCTACAGGGCTGAGAGAGAGGAGGGAGGCTACAGGGCTGAGAGAGAGGAGGGAGGCTACAGGGCTGAGGAGTCTGGTACTGGACTGAGCTGAGAGGAGGCATTCCCATGAAAACAGGGGAGGCTGGTGGAGGTAGACATTTTTCTTCTCATGTAATGCACAGAATGAAATGAGGAATGGGATCAATTTCTACCTCCGACAGCCTCCCCTGCATGAAATTAACTCTATTTCGGCATGAATGTAATATCCACAGCCACAACCGCCCCTAACATTACTACAGCATGGGGTAGTGTCTCTCCTACCATTATCTAGTAGTTGAGCCCTCCTCTGTTGCCCCCCTCCTAAAAACATTGGCCTCTATTGGTTTCAAAGAGACATTTAGATGTTTGCAGTCCTGATTGTTATTGCCTGAGTGGTCTTTTAACAGAGTATGGCGGTTCACAGCCACACTGAACACGTGACGGGCCTTCACGGGTCTGTATGGGCCTTCATATGTTAATCCTCAGTAACCAGGCCATTTCAAAGCCTCTAGAATGACTGAAGGAAAGGCTCACTCAGATGTTAGTCATGCTGACAGACAGAGGACTGAGAGATCAGAGGTTTGGTCAAAGAGCGTCCTGTTGTGTGAAGGAAAGAGAGAGCGGAACCTTTCTTGCCTTCTAGAACTTTGTTCATTACCTTCTAGAACCCCATTTTTAACCTTTAACGAGAACATTCGTGACAGCATATCATTCTGAATCTGAGATACATCGCCTTCAGTTTTGACCTTTTATTATACATGATATCATGTTGGGTTCAAATGGCGCAGCAGTGTGTAGCACAGTGAATCTGCCTGTAATTGAAACACTTTCATATTTAGCTCAAAGATCTGTGCCAACCTGGTGAGTGAATCTACCTCTTCATAGGGCAGTAAGGCAGCAGTGTGTCTGTGTGTACCTCCGTCTACTGTCCCATGCTGTGAGCTGTGGTCAGAGTATGGCTTTATAAAGACTGGGAGGGAGAGAGGAAGGAAGTCTGTGCTGTGCTGGCCTGCCCCACTGCCCTCTGGGAAAATCGGCTTGTGGGCGGCAGCTTCTTTGGCACACAGCGGGCTCACACCAGAGAGACATGGAAGGCTTTGAAGGATCCGCCCAAGTCTCCAGCACCATCAGCTTGCTGCAAGTGGCATGTTCAGGAGTTTGGGGTTGTGGTTTTAACATACAGAAGATTGCAATTAGTGATCCATACATGTTGTGGCTCATTCTTTTTTTGGCTTGAAACATCAACATGGTTCTTGTTTTTATTAGGTTGAACACAAGAAAGTTCTTTCCGTGGGACACGGGAATAAAGCTTAAGGACCTCATAAGAGTGTCTTGAGACTCAACTGTGAGTC
>NC_139659.1:6668726-6736226 GCF_951799395.1 Argentina silus
ATACGTTTTTTACCTGCACCACTATAGATTGCAAGGAAGGACTGTGCAAAACAATAAAAAGCTGTGCTAGCTAATAGCCCTGCAGGGTCGCTACACTAATATCTACATTAAGATAATGGATAATGGATCATGAATATCCATTGATTTTATCTTTCTCAAGGGTGTCTTGTACGTGAACCATGGAGACGAAGTGTTCTGGTCTTGTGTACTTTGGGCTGTGTCATCCTGAGACAGAGCTTGTGCAATCTGACTGGACGGTCCATGCGTTTGGCCTTTCTGTAGTTGGGCCTCCTGACATTGAGCCTTGAAGCCTCTAGGTGGCGCCGTTCCTCCATGTCGTTACTATTCTTCTTCTGCACCAGCTGGGGGAGAGGGGCCTTGATGAGACCAGCTGTACAGCTGAAGGCATAACCAAAGAGAGAGCTTCTGTTATTGTAAATTCAATATAAGATGTAAGAAACTAAAATATATTCAGGGACTCAATGTTAAGAAGTGTGTGTGTGTGTGTGTGTGTGTGTGTGTGTGTGTGTGTGCGTGTGCGTGTGCGTGTGCGTGTGCGTATGTGTGCATGCATGTGTGCTGACTACTGACCTCGTCCCTTCAATGCAGTCCTGTGGCAGACTGAAGCAGGACTGAGAAACGTACTCCAGTAGAACAGACTGCACCCCACTCAGCTCCTTCTGCTGACACAGACCCTGGAACAGTCTGAAGGACACGTCACGGTGAGAGATGAGCAAACATAAAAGGACCCCCCCCCCATTATGTACACAGAGATATGGAGAGTCTAATCTCTGGTAATCTCTGGTGCACGTGTGTGTGTGTGTGTGTGTGTGTGTGTGTGTGTGTGTGTGTGTGTGTGTGTGTGTGTGTGTGTGTGTGTGTGTGTGTGTGTGTGTGTGTGTGTGTGTGCATGCTGCTTCTGCTGCCCTTACTTGTGTGTGTTGTGAAACATTAAGCAACTTCGCCATAACTGTCTGACAGCGAGGTGAGTGTGTGATCTTATCCAAAGTGACTGTAACTAACTGATTATGATACCCAGTTCAAGCCCATGTAGTCACGTGGTAGTGCAGGTGCCGTGGTGGAAGATGCCATGTTGTATCAAGGTAACTATAATCACCTGCTAGTACAGTTGCAGTGGTAGAGGATCCTAGGCTCTGGGTTCTGAAGGCCGTATCTCTTCTGCTGAGGAAGGATCTTAAACCGGCACACATCCAGGTCTCTGTACACCTCACACATCTGCTGCTTCCCTATAGAGAAGATGCAGAGAGAAATTGTGTTTTCGGGGCAATAGGTAGATAAAGGATAGATAAAAGACAGACATATAGACAGGCAGGCAGGCAGGCAGAAATATGCAAAATGATCAATTGGTTGATATGCATAAAAATTGGTTGATATGCATAAAAAGATACATCTTCACACACATCATGTTTTCTACCGCGTTCCCTCCCGCGTACCTGTGTTTGTTGTGTTTTGCTCAGGCAGAGGCAGGGCATTAGACAAGGTGGGTTTGGCTGAGGATGTGGTCCTGGGCTTCTGGGTAGGCAGGGTGTTCTCCCCCACCTTACTGCTCACAGACATGGATGCTGTCTCTGTCTCCTGTGTGCTCATTTCTGAGGTGCTGGTGTCTGCACCAGGGGTGAGGGTGGGGCTGGCTGCAGAGGCAGAGGAGGAGACAGCTGGAGAGGCAGGGGCTGAAGTGCCAGCGGAAGGCCCAGACGTGGAGGAAGCCACTGTGACTGACGTGCTGGTCTCCTGGGACCCTGTGGTGAGCTCTGCTGGAGTGGTAATGGTGGTGCTGATAGTAGTAGTGGTGGCAGTCATGTTGTCTTCATTACAGTCTGGGTTGTCTTCATTACAGTCTGGGTGGGTGGAGTTATAGAGTGTGGGAGGATGCACCACAGCATAAAGACTCATCTCAGACACCTGACATCTATGACAGAAAGGTGAGTTAGTGTTCATTAGTGTTGTCGTTGCTGTTAACACATTGCATATTGCTACATCAGAGAAGTATATAATGTCCACTCATATCTGTTCTTATGCACTTTCACTAAAACCCAAGGTGCATTACAGATAGTGTAGATGTAGAGGGATTCAGAGCTGGCATAAGACAAGACTATGAATAGTTCCTAGTCTACTTTTTTTTTTTTTTGTCATTACTGCATTTGAAGAAGGGCATCATGCCATTCAAGTATACATCTCCGCCATTTGATGAACTTGCATTTTCTTTCGAAAGATTAAAAAGTTATACTTACATGCCAAACCAGTTTCTTTGTGCACACTGGAGTCTGTGGGAGAACTCAAAGCAGTGCAACTTCAGCAGGTTAAAGAAGGTATAGCCCACCACATCAGAGATGCTGTCCTGAGCATTCAGCAGACACCTGCGAAACCTACATTACAAAACACAGACATGTTAGCCCATATAATGTCTCAATACTTTTGTAATTAGGGGTCAAACAGGACCAAAATGTTCTCCTTTAGGCAGTAGACTATTGACAGCTACATCTTACCTGTTGTCGCAGTCACAGTGAGACATGGTGAAAATGTTGGTGTTGAAGACACCGTAGCTAGACTGAAAGGAGAGGATGGTGTCCTTACACTGGTCATGTTCACGGCAACAACTATCTGTCTGCGTAAACACACCTGCGACGGGTACATAGAGAAACTGAATCAGCATCAGGTATGTCAGCTGGGGATGTAGCCTAGCTAGAACAAGTAACTGGGAAACATACGCCATCACCAATTATATGCTGTCTTTAACAAATGCTAAAATGTTGGTATTACCTACCTAAATCTGAGTATGTAGGTGCTTTGTTCCCCGAGCCGCACCAAAGCGTTCCTGGTACAATGAAACCGCGCTTCACGCGCCGGTGCCTCATCATCCCTGGACTGTCACCGCCAACACTGGGATGCTGTGACAATAGATTGACGGTGTCATCAATACTTCGCGTATGCCTGCTTCCCGTGCGTTCTTCGCGCTCGGTGCCCATCGGAGAGGAAATGGCAACGCACGGGCTGTCTGGTCCGAGCATAGTTCTGATGTCAAAGTGCTTGTCTTGAGTCTCAGAAAAATCTCCCTTAGTCTTCTGACACAGAGACAGGTAGTTTTCTGTTACTGCCGTGTCGTCATTCCAAGCGCAGTTCACAAGTTTGCGCTCCCCAGACCAGACACTGTGGTAGAGGTGGTGAGATGGAGAGGAGTGGTGGTTCTTCTTGTTGTGTCGAAGGAAACTGTGGTGAGTCTCGCCATTCGACGTGATTTTAGTCCAGAAGCAGAAATTCTTAGCTTCATCAGCAGTGCTCAACTTTAGAAACGCTGATATTATTATAACAGCAAGGCATAGAGGGTATCTCATAGGCCTATGCATTTTCCGCACCAAAATGCACTTTCAGGCAATAGAAATTCAGCTTAAATAATAAAGTATGTGCCTGTAATATATAAATAAATGGAAATGTGTCTTTCGAATTCTTCTTCTCAGGGGTTGAATAAACCTACTGCAGAAAGTTGCTACACGTTTTTGCAGTACCCTGAAGTTGCATCAGTGATAAGCATCCACTATCGCACCTGAGATCCTCTGAAGGCTATCAACTCCAGGTGGTTTTATAAAGTGCGGGTTCGGGACTTTCCCATGGTTCCAGAATGATGTCAACATTCAGCACTTTGATGTGGCCGCGTGGTGTCTACTCCTCCCTCTCCCCATCCGCGCGCGCGCGCACACACGCGCCATCAATACGCAAAGATGAATCAATCATTACAATTACATCTGATAAGATAGCTAACATCCGGCATTTTATTGGCAAGTGATAAATGATTATTTAATTCTGAATCTTATGGACTTACAGTGGGGGAAATAAGTATTCAACACATCAACAATTTTTTAATTCAACATATTTCCATTGCAGCTATTCAAATTAAATTTAGACCAGGCATTGGTATTAACTCAATAAAACTACACGGCTAAAGAAATTGTAACACTCCAATCCATAAAGAAAAGTTATGTACAATAAAGGGGAATGACACAGGAAAGAAGTATTGGCAATTGATTAGGCCAGTCCAACCTCCACCTTTATTTTCTTCCTCTTGAACCAATTGAGAGTCTCCTTTTAGGAACATTTAGGAGTTGAGAAATCCGTCGATAACCAGTGCCATTACTATGCTGCTCAACAATCTTGTTGCGAAGGTCTTGGGAGAGCTCTTTGCCTCTACCCATCATGAGATGTTTGCAGGAATGATGCAGGAAAGTTTGGTGACAAATGATTTGTTTACTTGCATTCAGAGGTGGGAAACCCTTTTTCAAAGAGTGGAAGTACTTACCCACCAATATGCACTAAGGCAGCTGATTAGTGACATAAGCTGGTTTAGTGCTTTTTCTTACTGTGTTCAATAATTTTTTTCCTGTGTCATTCCACTTTATTGCACATAACTTTTTTATGGATCGGAATGTTACAATTTCTTTAGATGTGTAGTTTTATTGAGTTAATACCAATGCCTGGTCTAAATTTCATGTGAATAGCTGCAATGGAAAAATGTTGAATTAAAAAATTGTTGATGTGTTGAATACTTATTTCCCCCACTGTATCTTGTGTCCAATGTCTTCCTGTAGAATTTGACAACATGGCAGTCAAATTTCACAAGGACTGGTCTACTGTCATAGACATTATCTTTCACACAGGCTAATAATTTATTAATTTCAACTTCTGTTAGATGATGGTGAACGTGGCAACGTGGAGTTCAAGTTTAAACTGAAGGCCATGATGCGATCAGGTTCGTGAACTTTAACCTAGTTGGAGAAGACAGGAGACTCAATATGATTATCAACAAATGCAAAGTTCACTAAACTCGTGCCGCGTGTCTTGGTGGGGCGATTGGTGCAAACCTCACCTGATCGTACTTCATGCCATGTCACAAACACTATAACCTTGTATAACCCCTAGGTATACGGGCGTTTTTTTTTTTTTAAATGATGTTTAGGCCTACGTGTTACTGTAACTATTTGCATGCCCTCTTCTCACATAAGAACACTAGCTAATATGTGTGAATGTCAACCTTCTTCATATTTGAAAAGAAAAGTAAGAGGAGAAATCCATATTAAGCCATTTCAACACTCTCCACTTTATTGTTTAATTGTGCATTGCATTATTGTCGATGCCATGCAATCACAGGTCATTTCACATTTTAGAATGTGCATCGATCAACATTTCATAATTCACGATTTCTCTAGACAGGGCTCACTTTGTATTTTGTGAGCATTTATTGACTCTCACAGTAAGATGCAGGGCCATTCGCGCATATCAACATTACATTGTTTCATAAGCATTTCACCAGGCTTTGTAAATCCATTACACAGGATGGCTAAAATAATTACTTTGCTCTACATGAGAGAGAGAGAAAGTATAGGAGGCAGAGAAATAGAGAGAGAGAGAGAGAGAGAAATAGAGAGAGAGAGAGAGAGAGAGAGAGAGAGAGAGAGAGAGAGAGAGAGAGAGAGAGAGAGAGCGCGCTCTAAGTAAGTCAGTGCATTCCAGGTCCCAGTGGCTCTTGGATGAGTGGTACTGCATGTCATCACTTTATGAACATAAACAGCTAAAACTAATAATGTAAACATATTCATACATGAAATCCACATATGCTCCATAACATTCAACAGCTCCCCTTAACAAACAATTTGTACATACATTTCACTACTGAAATAAATGTGTTTGGTAGCGCAAACACTTATACCAAGCAGTCACAGCATACAAGTAGAGTATACAACACAGTATATCTCGTCATACCGGCACTGTAAAGTACTCAGTATAGGGGGTCAGAGAGAGGACATTTCAGGGGTTGGGTCGAACGTTGGTAACAGGCAATGTAACAACACATTAACAACAGTCTAAATGTTTTTTTATCCTGTCAATAACAATTTAAAATAATAATTTGACACCCTATTCAATCAAATCCGAATTCTGGGTTTACAGCATTTCTAACATTACTCTTTTCCCTACTGAAGTACCAGTCAAGTATCGTATTTGACATGATTAATTGTTGAGTCTGTTATTGTTTCACACTCTAAAAATTGTTTTGATGATAATCCAAATGTGCCGTCATGTACAGTAGCACAGTAAGGATGACCTTTCTAAACTCATCATAGAAACTGGAAATGATTGAAATAGGGCCTTGGTTTGCTTGGTCAGGCTGGCGTTTCTACTAAAAATGACAGACAGCAAATTGGAAGACAAAGGGATGTTTCATAGAGAGATACAGACGAGGGTAAATAAATACAATATATAGAAGCAGATCATATCTCAATCACTCTGGATTGTATTGTCGTTTAGTAAGACGTGCCAACGCTCTATCTTCTTGTCTTTGTTCTTGAGGCATTCGTACCAGTGCTTCAGACACTCTCCCTTGGCTGTGATGCCTAGCTGGCATCCCCCTGAAGTGGTAGACCAGACAAGACATTAGGCTCAGGATCAATTAGCTATTGGTCTTGAAAATGGAATCAAGGTAATACTGTACGTTGGGAATATCTTCTCCCAAAAGGTACTTGTTTTAATTCAAGTTCAAATAGAAGAGAAGATTATTCAAAGGCCTTATAGGAGAGATGCTATTGGAGGAGTTGATTAGCTCTCGCCAATTTGATCTGTCAAATATTATTCTGAATCTTAATTTCCCTGCCATCATAACTCACCAATGAAATCATTGGTTGTGCCCAAATCGTAGTCCCACACTGTGATGTCCAGGGACTTCTTGGCCAGTTCACCGTGCTTTACTTCATAGCTGAACTCCTGCAACACACAATGTATTAGAGTCTATCCATCTCAATAACACAGACTGCTGAGTCCAAATGTCCTTTAATGACATATTTTAAATGTAATATTTAAAAGATTATTTGGGAGGACTAACCTCATTGAACTCTGGGTTAAGAGTCTTCTTCTTGATCTGAGTCTTATTCTTGGCTTTCTTCCCCATGTCTGGCTTCAGATAGCTGTATGCAACACACACAGACAGAAGAGGTTGGACATCATGTCGTAACTAGCATGTTGGCTTGAAAGGTTGTTTTGAATATAGAAACGTTGGTTTGCTTCATCATACAAAAGTGAAGCCTCTACAAGGTTGGCGATGTTGGAAGGCATTAAGCACTTACATCTTGACGAAGGGATCAGAGTATCCATTGGAGTCCATGGAGGCCAGGTGAGCACAGCGGACCACACCCACTATCAGACGTCCCTGCTGAGTGCTGTAGGTCAGGGAGACCAGGATACGACCCCTCTCCTCAGCGTTATCACCCTCATTTCCCTAGACACACACACACGCACGCATACACACACACAAACAAACAAAACAATGATTTACACATGCTTCTAAGGGTATCTTTACAGAGATAACCTCTTGTCATATTGTACACTAGTGCAGTTATCTACTGTGACCATGTGCTTACGTTGTATACATAAATAAATACAAAATCCCTGTCCATGTGTTGCTTACCTCCTCCTCATAGAGAGCAATGCCCCGCACCGAGCTTCCTGTCCCTGTACGCTTCACCTAAGGGGGAGAGGAACTGGAGGTGAGGTCATGACCATCCTGATCATGGCCTGAACCCTGGCCATCAATCACAGGTTATCAGCTAATTAGGGGCAGCATTGTGAAAGTGCACTATATGAGTAGATGTGTCCTTAGAGAACTATTAATAGAGTATATGCTTAAATGTTCATTGATTTCCACACTTCAAACATTGGTCATGCAGCACATACTGGGGTCGGTGTTGTAGTCAGGCTTACCTGCACCACTCTCTCCAGGCACACATTGTAGTTCTTCTTCTCGTTGACCTTGAGCTTCTTCAGAGCCACACGCGTCTCTCCTATGAACTCGTTGTGCCCAAACTTGTCCTCATCACTCACTGACAGCCTGGAGGACAACAGAGTCTAGTCTTATTCTTGAAGCTTTGGGAAATCTTTATCAAGTAAACGAAGAGCCACTGAACCAAGTGGGATGATGTCATTGTAACCGTAACTGTAACTGTAAGATTTAAAACACCTCTCACCTTTTCTGTAGTGTTATGTACAGTACAGTAGCCTGTGGCAGAGGAGGCTAGTGGAGGTAGAAATCGGAGGACGGGCTCATTGTAATGAATGGAATGGAATGAGGAATGGTATCACCGTTCCATGTATTACAATGAACCTGTCCTCCGATTTCTACCTTCACCAGCCTCCCCTGCCTGTGAGGAATGGTTGATCCTGTCCTTACCGGAGTGTTTTACGTTGCATGTCGTCTTCAGTGATGCCATGGTACACCAGCGTCTCGTTCCACACAGGGTTGAGGGTGTTCCTCAGGGTCTTGGTGCGAAGCTTGTTAGACTGGGGGGACACAACCAGAGAGAGATCCTCATATGATCCTATGTGTGCGTGTGTGCGTGCGTGCGTGCGTGCGTGCGTGCGTGCGTGCGTGCCTGCGTGCGTGCGTGCGTGCCTGCGTGCGTGCGTGCGTATACGTGTGCGTATACGTGTGTGTGTGTGTGTGTGTGTGTGTTTGTTGACATCTCCCCTGAGATTGAATGAGAAACAAAACCAAGAAAGAAAGTTCCAGACAAACAACCATGACCGCCGTCCCTGTTCCTGTCGGCCATGCGTGTGGTGAAGCTCTGTCTGTAAATTACACATCATCAGAACTCTTCGATCATCCTGTGTGACAGCCTATAAACCTATTCCTCTGCTGCCAACTATAGTTATCCTGTACTGTAATCATATACTGTAACACACTTTTCATAGTACCATATAGTAAGCACAGTGATGAGTGTCAGACATAAAAAGATAAGTCAACATGGACAAATCACAATGTGGATATAAACAATGACTGACACAGGTCATAGGCTGTATTTAGTCCTTTTGTAAAACACTAGGGGACGGTTTTTCTCAGACACAAATTAAGTCTAATCTTAGACTAAATCACACTTTCAATGGGGATTCTCCTTTGAAAATACTTCAGTCCGGGACTAGGGTTTATTCTGTGTCTGGGAAACTGGCACTAGATGTACTGCTTATCTATGTGCTGTACACGTATGGCTTTGGTCTCTCATAGTTTACAGCAGAGATCTACTGTAGTGAACAGAGGAAGTTGAGCTGATAGTTACTGCACCTTACCTTACTGGCTCCAGGCAACAGGTGCAGCTTGACATAAGGGTCAGCAAGTCCATTAGAGTCCATAGGCTTCAGACCCTGATAGAACAACAGAGGAATACCAGCTTACATGAAAGACTTCATTATGTGTGTATGTGTGTATGTGTGTATGTGTGTGTGTGTGTGTGCGTGCGTGCGTGCGTGCATGTTCGTACAGTACCTTGGCCTTAACAATGTTGCAGTGCAGGGCATTGCTCTCCAGTTCATAGTGAAGACTGAATTCAAAGGAGCCCAGAGTGGCTGACAGACAGAAAAAGAATGACAGATCAGTGAAATTTAAAATAACAGAGATGGAGGCCATGTGTGTGTATAGCATGACTTGTGTGTATTTTATTGATCTTATGAGGGATCCCAACCATATTTCCCACTGGGATAATAAATATTGATTGTTACATACAGTATACAATTTGCAGAGAGACGAGGTGGAGGAAGAGAATTGATTAAAACCAGTGAAAGGAATAAACGGGTAAAAAGACCTGAGTGATGACACACAGGGTGAGAGAGAGAGAGTGTGTGTGTGTGTGTGTGTGTGTGTGTGTGTGTGTGTGTGTGTGTGTGTGTGTGTGTGTGTGTGTGTGCATGAAACAGAAACAACATCATCAAAATGGAAGTCCGTGTTGCAGGCCCTCTGCTAGACAGACCACACAGTAGGAATAGATATAGCGCAATCTTACTAGAATCATCAGAGTCGTAACTGTCATCTTCCTCCACAGGAGCAGGAGCGGGGGTGGGGCGTGGTGGAGTAGGGTTAGGGGCAGCAGGGGTCCAGGCAGGAGCAATGTGGGTAGCTGGGATGTGGACGGGGGGATTGGAGGTAAGAGGTTGTCTTTTCTCCTCGATGGCTGGAGGTGTTCTCTCCTCTTTCTGGGAGTGTCTGTCCTCCACCTCTGGAGTGGTGGCTGAGGGAGAGAAATACAGGTGCTTAGTCAGTCACCCCTTTGTCACAGTCTGAATGGACATTTACACCTTGTTTTAAACCCGTTTTAAAGGGCTAAGGGCTTGCTACTGTGCTACTGTATGTCCTCGAGCACCACTTATACTTCAACACAATCAATGTGGTTTGAGTGAAAGGATTGATAGAGGCAATGCCATGCAATACCATGCTAATAGAGCAAGCATTTGGTGTGGGTAAAACAACAGCTAGCATGGGATATGAGGAGTCAGACCACTTGTGAGGTATGAAACGTGTCACAGATGTTGTTGGGGTTAACTGTCCTTTGAAGCTCACCCTTAGGGCTGACTGTGGTAATGGGGGCTGGCGTGGTCCCAGGTGCCCTGGCTGGTGGAGGTCTGGAGGCCAACACAGGTCTCTCCATCTTCACCACAGCTGCAGGGCTGGACTGGCCCTCACTAACACCCCCTGCTGTCTGACAAGAGCTACCTCCCTCAAAGCCATCGGATTGGACTGGAACTAGTGAAGATACATCGACAGGGTAAAACAGAATTTCATTTTACATTATTTCTGTAAAACATTTATTCAATGACTGTAGATGAGTCAATTAAGAACACATTTCACAGACTTGCATACATGGATAACACTCACTGTCTTCCTGTTGCTCATAGCTGGGTTCTATGGAAGGGAAGATGAAGATGAAGAGTATAAATGTTCCCCTCTGCTACATTTACGCACTTCATTTGTAATGAGACAATGACACCCAATGGCATATGACTCTGCTCACCTCTACTCTGCGTCTGATAGCCTCTAGCTTGCTTCTGCTCTGCTGGATCCTGTGTGCCTGGGGCTGGCTTGGCAGCGTACTTGTTACGGGTCTCAGTACCAGTCACTCTGGGCCTGGAGATGGGCAGGGGAGCAGGCAGAAACTGCTGAGGCTGACCCTTAAAGAACCAGGCTCCAGACCGCTTCTGCATCTGCAGACAGAGAGAGAGAGAGAGAGAGAGAGAGAGCGAGAGAGAGAGAGAGAGAGAGAGAGAAACAGAGAGAGAAACACACAGAAGAGGAAACAGGCATTTGTGCTTATTAGGCTTCTCTGACAAGGAATTGTGTTTGCTGCCACTAGAGGGTGCTCCCGCACTATACAATATATAGTATACACCAGGGGAGGCTGGTGGAGGGAGAAATCGGAGGACGGGCTCATTGTAATGCATGGAATGGAGTCAGCATTACAATGAGCTCGTCCTCCATAGAGTACAAGAGCGCAAATGCAGAATTTGTCTTATGAAGCATGGCCTTAGTAAACACAAATATAATAGTCCATGGGTCAATTGCTGGCATCCAACTAGTGAACTGCATATGTCACATACTGTACATTTCAGCGGTGCAGTAATAGAACAGACAATAATATTTCTAGCCACAAAATAAACTTTTTTTTTTTTTTTTAAAGGAATAGTAGTAGCGTGAATAACAGATGAGTTATCACTCATTTGATTGACAAGTAGAGCAATTTAATAAAGGAGTTATTTTTGTTACCCTGAGGGGTAAATTTCACCAAACACAATTGTGTAACTGAGTGACTAAGAAAATCCAAAATAAAGAGTGGATGTATGAATTATCTGAACCACTGAATCCTCCTTTCCCTGTTCTCTCAACACATTTTGGTTTTTTGAATGGATAAACAAGGCAAATACAGCTAGAGGGGTAGTTGATTATCTGGGGCACTGTACTGCATTACTGCCATACAACATGAGAATATCTTTGGTTGAGCATTGAATATGACTGATACTACAACTATGTTTGTATCTTCTTCTTCCTTTCCCTTCTCTGTCCCTTTTCTTCTTTCTCTTCATCTCTCTCTCTCTCTCTCTCTCTCTCTCTCTTTCTCTCTCTCACCTCTTGATGTTCACTGCAGATCCTACAGAGCCACACAGAACAAGACCGGCTGTTGCTCCGAATCCCACATTTACTGCACATGTGCTGAAGGCGAAAACACACACGCACGCACACACACACACACGCACACACACGCACACACACACACACACACACACACACACACACACACACACACACACACACACACACACACACAGAGACAGACAGACAGACAGACAGACAGACAGACAGACAGACAGACAGACAGACAGACAGACAGACAGACAGACAGACAGAGAGACAGAGAGACAGACAGACAGACAGACAGAGAGAGAGATTGGTCTCTGGAGGCAATGCAGGTGCACACACACAGATTACAGTTCAGAGAGCATTAACCTTTACTGACAGAGTCCCTCCTGCTGAAAGCCACAAGAAACTGAATGTGAAACATAAGACAGGGCAACACACACACTGGGTGTCAGAATGGGTTAGAATACAGACCATGTGTTGTTTCTCCCCATTAGGCATCACACTTATTCATCCTGTGGACACTTCATCCAGTGTGTGGACTTTAGACAAACATTCAGTAAAACATCTTCAGTAGAGTTTACTTGTTCTACTGTGTGTGTGTGTGTGTGTGTGTGTGTGTGTGTGTGTGTGTCTTTCTACATTACCTTCTTGCATTGAGCACAGAGCACAGAGCTGACCCCCAGCAGTCCAAAGGTCTCCCCACACAGCAGGCAGCGAGACTGCCCGTCACCACATGCGGTCTTCTTCATACTGTCCAGACGAGTAGCCAGGCGCCTAGAGAATACATATATACACACACACACACACACACACACACACACACACACACACACACACACACAGTCTCGTTCGACACATACTAAAGGTACACACACACACACAAATAAATATCAGACACACTCACCCAATCCGCTCCTGCTCTGTGGCTTCCATCATCTCAGCGCGCGCAATCACGCTGTTGATGATCTCCTTCTCCTCATCTGTTAGCTCCTCCCCTCGCAGACCACTCGCTGAATACATCCTCTTTACACTCCTGACAAAAAACACACACTTTATCTTACATCCTCCTGGTATATGGGGAAGAGAGGACACTAAAATGCTGGGGCTAAGTTCTTTACATTGACAGCTGAGGGCAGGGTCATGGTAAGAAATATGTTGTTCGATTGGAGTATCACAAGAACATTTCAAGGTGGGTCTCACTCTGTGTTCCCTCACTCAGCGTATCACACGCGTATGCACGCCCACGTGCAACACACACACACACACACACACACACACACACACACACACACACACACACACACACACACACACTCTCTCTCTCTCTCACCCTGTGTGTCATCACTCAGTGTATTACTCGCGCGTACACACACACACGCACACACGCACACACACACACTCTCTCTCAGCCTGTGTGCCATCATTCATCTCATCATTTCAATCAACCTATACACACATTCAATTATGTCTACAACATCCTGTCTGGTAGAGAAGGAACATCATGGGTGATGATGACACTAGAAAGTATACAGGTGTTGCAGAGGTGGTGAACAAGGTTTCCTAGGCTGACGTGGTGACATCACTTAACGTCATCTTCACCGTAACATAAAGTCACCTGTCGCCTCGGGAGCAACAAGCCAGCATTTCAGTGACGGCTACCTCTGGAGAGCGGAGCGTTAGTTGGAGCATGGTCTTGAAGTGTGGAAGTTCTGTACACGCCTCGAGATATTTCCGTTGAGCAAAGTCATGCACATCATTATCACTGGAGAGAACTTTTATAAAGTAGTGTGTCCTCAACCCCATGGCCTGCTGTGGAGCAGCCCCGGGTCCCTCAGCTGTTGCTGACCTTTCACTCAGATTAGCTGACCATTTAGTGCATATTCCCATGTGCTAATTCTTCTCTATGAATGGTCCTCCGAAGGAGAGGGACCATTTATTGTTAGTTCCTGCTTCAAAAACAGTTGAGTCATCTTGATTATAGAAGATAACTCTGCTTGGGTGGGTAGAAGCCTTTAAGCAGACAGCACAGGCAGCAGAACGAAGTCAGCAGGACACTTAGTTAGCGTAAAAGTTGGGGATATTATGCATTTGTGGAAATCATGGAGGTTGTGGGTCATCTGACAGATATTCATCATTGTCATCATTGTTTTCATGTGTATCACCAGGTCACCCCTACTGCTCTGATGATCCTGACATTATGGATGGATGCTTTCATCGTCACTGACATTAAACCATCACTGAGTCAATCTGTTGGTATGCCTCTTTTCCACATGGTTAGGTCTCTCTCTCTCTCTCTCATCCCCTGTGCCCTCCCTCTCTCACTCTCCGTTCTGTCCATTCTGTACTCTCATAAATGTTCTTCCCCTGATGATTGGAAATGTCAAGGGTTGCCTTGACAGCGGGCGTTGTGGCAACCTGACTGATTGCTGTCATTGTGTGCGTGTGCGTGTGCGTGTGTGTGTGCGTACCCTTGAGGGGTTAAGGGTGAGTGAAGGAGGAGGGGCCAGGGGGAAAGGGAACATTCCACACACACAGACACACACACAGACACCCACACACACACACACACACACACACACAAATTCTCTCACCCTGTGTGTCATCACTCAGCGCATCGCACGCACACAGGCACACACACACTTTCTCTCTCTCTCTCTCTCTCTCTCTCTCTCTCTCTCTCTCTCTCTCACTGTGTGTCATCATTCATCATATCATTGGGGTACCAGCACCACGTGGAAATGATACAATGATGCAGATAGAAGATAAGAGAGAAAGGGAGGATTGGATTCTGAAATATCTGTGGTGGCCTGCCTTCAAATCGCTTGTTCTTCTTACATGATTATCAATATTACAAGGTACCCTTGTCATATTGAGCAGTGGGCAATAAGGACTTAAGATGCCTTATTAAGAGGTGAAGCCTGACCTCAGTGGTGAACAATACATACGGCTAAAGGATTTCATTGTCATTACAGTGAATGGTTAAAACATTCAAAATGGCTAGATAGACACACACAGGCACACGCATGCACACACCATACTGAATTGGCTGTTGACCTGGGGAGTCAACGCCCTCTACCAATGTATATGTGGTCTCTACAGGGATGGGGACATGACACTATTATCTGATTCTCAATGTCATCCACTGAGGAGGAGGACATAAACCGCTTAGTCATGACAGCACATCAATATGAGCCCTTGTTCCAGCCCAGCTGAAACCCTAGCCCCCCACCCCCACCCAACTATCTCACCATCCCCCCCTCCTACCCACAGACACACACACACACACACACACACACACACACACACACACACACACACACACACACAGGTATTAGTGAACTTCTCACTAGCTGAATCTGTGACACAAGCTAAGGAGACTAAGATGCTGAGATCAAAGCGAATGCGGTGACTAATGGGAGTGAGTTTTCACTCTGTGGGAGGACAAGCGGGAGAACGTCAAACTGGGCTAAAAAACAACAACAACAACAACAACATAAATCTCCAAACCCGATGCTGCTGCATATTACAATAGTTGACAAGCTTTTAGAATAATCAATCACATCATTGTTTGATTATATTATCATTTTCTAAATGTCCTTGCTAATGGTACCTAGAATAAGATGTTTAAATACAGTTCGTCAGGGGAGGCTGGTGGTGGCAGGAATCAGAGGACGGACTCATTGTAATGCATGGAATGGAATGAGGAATGGTATTATCAAGTCACACAATCATACTTTTACACTTGTCACCCCAGCTGACGGACGTCCCACACTCTGTTTATAATAGTGTTAGTTGTCAGAGGGTGTGGAGGAATGAACATCTGCTCTGATCTAATAATACTGATAGACCAGGGTCCCACATGAGGAAGCCAATGGGTTGATGGCAACTCCTCCTCTGTTGACCTATTCCAAGGGCATGTCATCACTGTAAAGACATTTGTTTGATATACGCTCTATCTAATAAAACTGGTTGAACGGAGACCAAACGACCTGCCGGAGGGGGTGTGTGTGTGTGTGTGTGTGTGTGTGTGTGTGTGTGTGTGTGTGTGTGTGTGCGCGCACGTGTGTTTGTGCGTGTGTGTGTGTTTGATTTAAGCTCCTACAGTAATGCAGGAGTGAACTGAACAATCTCCAGGGAGGCTGTACATCACAGAGGAATAAATCTCTTAAATAAAGAACAAAGCAGTTATAAAGCAGGAGAAGTGAAATGAACACTTCAAAAGACACAGACCTACCTACCAGCCCTCTGCTCTGCCCACTCTTATACTCTTGTTTTCAAAGGCATCAACAACATATTTCAGCTTCTCAGTAGCCAGTCTAAGTCGCAGACAGATGCCAGGAAGCAGTTAGGTAGAGAGAACATGCATCTTGGGGAAAGAGAATGAAGACTGTATAGAAGGTGGAATAACTTTCTGTTTGATTTATTTTCCAACCCAAAAAAATAAAAACGTTGTTCACATCTGGGTTGGGTATGACTAGGGGAGTATAAAGAGCCAGGTGGTGAAGGAAGGGAGGGTTGCATAACTGTATGTATGTATGTATGTATGTATGTATGTATGTATGTATGTATGTATGTCTGTCTGTCTGTCTGTCTGTCTGTCTGTCTGCCTGTCTGCCCTCTCCAGTCTCTGTCTGTCTTCTGCAGGCATCTGGGAAGCTCAGTAATGGCAGGTCTGCTGTGGTCACAGCCACTGTCACAGCCACTGTCACAGACAAGCACACACATGTACACATGTACACACACATTCACACACACACACATTCACACACACACACACACACACACACACACACACACACACACACACACACACACACACACACACACACACACACACACACACACAATGCGCTGAGAGAGAGGACCTGTCATAGGTTGTCAGTGGCCCAGGGAAAATCATTGCAAATTGACTTGAAGTAAAAGGAAACAGAGGCATTTTAGCCCCACAAGACTTGTGTGGGCTGACTAAGGGCTCCGGGGCCACATACTCTCCTTACACACACACACACACACACACACACACACACACACACACACACACACACACACACACACAGACACACATACATTGGAAGCAAGTGTGTGTCCTGCCAGCGGGTAAGGAGGTCTGACAGATTGCGTCATACTGCTGTTTTCCTTTGATGCAGAAAGGCCTTCCCATCTCCATGTTATGTTCTTATTCGTCATTTAAGAAATAATGACATTCATGTTGGAAGAGTAGGTGAGAAATATGTACATTGTAATATGAAATATGAACAGGAATAATTCCACAGACAAATTATATGGCATTAGACATCAAAGTCCTTAGGTCACAGGCAAGGTTATTCATCACGCAAGTGCTCATCTAACCACCTCCAGTACACTGAAGGCTGTTATTTATAGAACAGGGAGGATTCCCTCAGATACCCCTTCATCTCTACCAGACTGGAACATTCCAGAACTCACTCACTCCCTCCACTCTCCACCTATCCACTCCACCCACCACTCATTCCTCTATCCTACATTCTATCATCTCATTCTCCATCCCCCCATCTCCCTCCATCTTCTATTCATCCACTCCTCCACCCCCATCCATCTCCACCCAACCCTCCTCTCTCCATTCATTGCTCCACCCACCCATCCTTCACTCCAATGCCTCCATCCATCCATCCATTCATCCACCCATCCATCCATCCATCCATCCTCTAACTCAGCCCACTCCCATCTCTCCATCCTTCCATCCCTCCACCCTACTATCCCCACTCCATCCTTCCACCCCTCCACCCTACTATCCCCACTCCATCCTTCCACCCCTCCACCCTACTATCCCCACTCCATCCTTCCACCCCTCCACCCTACTATCCCCACTCCATCCTTCCACCCCTCCACCCTACTATCCCCACTCCATCCTTCCACCCCTCCACCCTACTATCCCCACTCCATCCTTCCACCCCTCCACCCTACTATCCCCACTCCATCCTTCCACCCCTCCACCCTACTATCCCCACTCCATCCCTCTCTCCTCTCCTCTAATGTGTCAGAGTGATGAGGAAGCAGCTTATACAGCTTAGCTCTCGGCTTGTAGAGACCCATCACTACATACTTTATCCCCTGTCTGATGACTCTCTCTGGGAAAGATACACACACACACACACACACACACACACACACACACACACACACACAAGGCACAGCCCTGCCTGACTCTCTGGTGGAGCCAGCAGACACAGATAAAGGAGAAATGTTAAGTCTGCAGTCACACAGATGGGGGCTAAAAGTCCTGACGTCACAGCGCTGTCGAGAAACATCTCCCTCTCTGTGCCCAAGGAGGTGGCAGGCCAACATACAGGTTTTTATAGAAGGGCAAAATCTTTTTTAGATGAAGTGTCAGCTCACTGTGACATAAGGAGGTTTGAGGGATGGAGGGAGAGAACAGACACACGCAGACACATGTAGACACACGTAGACACACACACACACACGCACACACGCACACACGCACACACACGAGACAACCGAAGACACAGGATACTATTGTGTATGTGTTTATGGCTGTACAGTATTTGCCTTAACCCCAGGGTTTCTCACTATTCATAGCAAAAGACTAATTAGTGCTGTATGACTTATTCATAGGTGACATTATCTATTAATTGACTTGTATTCAGCAGCTGTTGATGTACAGAGATAAATATGAGTAAATAACAAGTGTAATATCATAGAGGGAATGTGGGGATAGAGAGATTAGAGATGTTTTTTTTATGTCACTATCACTCCCATTAACACCCAAAGAAATGAGAAAGAGAGGGAAATCAGCAGTTGGCGAGCCATGTGTGTGTGTGTGTGTGTGTGTGTGTGTGTGTGTGTGTGTGTGTGTGTGTTTGTGCTTGACCATCTGTGTTTGTGTGTGGGGGTGGGGTGGGGGGGTTCATAGCCCTCTATGGCAGCTTCAGTATGAGAGCAAAGGCTCATATGGTGTGTCACACTGTGTGTGTGTGTGTGTGTGTGTGTGTGTGTGTGTGTGTGTGTGTGTGTGTGTGTGTGTGTGTGTGTGTGTATGTCTATGGAGGATACACCAGGGGCAGCAGTCAGTCCACCACACTGGGAAAAACACAACACACTCCTGAGGCTAAGAAATGTGCTTGCTCTCTCTCTCTCTCTCTCTCTCTCTCTCTCTCTCTCTCTCTCTCTCTCTCTCTCTCTCTCTCTCTCTCTCTCTCTCTCTCTCTCCCCCCTTTTCAATATCTGTCTCTCCCTCCCTCCATCCCTCAGTTGTACAGCTCTTGCAGCGATATTTGTGTCTCAACCAGTGCAGCTGAGACTTGATATCTCAGGGAGGGGACAAATTGGGAGCATGTTCTTTTCCTATAAAACACCCCTTCTGAGGTGATAACCCCCCTCAGGTGGTTATGGAGGGGAGATGGAGAGATGAAGGAGAGGAAGGAGGTCAGGAGTGGGCGGACGTTGGATCCCTACAGACATGCCATTAGACAGGATGTACTAATCATCTTCCCTCTTTCACCTCCTCACCTATCTTCACCCAGCCACGTCTCCTCCCTCCATCTTCCCTCAGCCAACCAAACACAATCACAACTCTGCATTCCAATACAGAATATCATAGTGTCCTTACCCTCACATCCACAAATTAGAATTCAACTGAGAGGGCTGACTAGAACTAAACCATGCTGGAGACTGCTTGGAATGTTGAACCATACTGGTGTGACCTGCCCTCCTATTCTGAATTCTCTGTGGACATCATAAAGTCTCTACTCAGATTCTGTCTGGGCCTGCAGTTATCAACCTCCCATATAGAATATTAATAATATGTATACACAGCTGGAGGATGACACACATAAAACATATTAACAATATGGTTCTCAGTGGAAACGTACATGCTTTGATTATTCTCTGAGGGCATAAATAAAATCGCCTAATTCAGCTTCACGCAAATACACACATGCATGCACGCACACATGCGCACGCACACACACGCACACACACACACACACACACACACACACACACACACACACACACACACACACACACACACACACACACACACACACCACCCTTCACGGCTGAACACTCCAAACATATCCATGGTGCTTGGCTAATCAATCAACCCTGGTGACACTCTGGTTTGCAGAAGCACATCGGCTCTTCACACCCCTTCCCCAGAAAGAGAATCAAGGGGAGGAGCGAACAATAATGCTTCAGCTGCAGAACCAAGGAAGGAAATCAATTACTGTACGTTTCCACCATGTCAAACTCAGGAAACGCATTCAAACTAACTGAATTGACTGAAGTGGGAAAATCCTTATTGAAAGTAATGGGAAATGTCCAATTTATACATTTCAATGGATTGCTTGAATGGATTAGGTTGAAATAGAGTTGGCCCCGATCCTGACCCCATTTAATGATCAAGGGGACCATTTCTCTCAGTTACACTGGAGTAGGGGGTTGTATGAAATGAGTGAACAATGACCCGATCTCTCCATCCTTCACAACTCTCCTCCTTCCAGATGGAGGGTACTGACAGAGAGCCACACCAAGCACAGACAGCTTGCCCTCTCCCAAACCATTACAGCATCTGCACATATCTCTCACCATGGAAACCATTTACAGGGTGATATACTGTATGTCTATTGTGTCTGGTGCAGCCATTGTGAGAAATACATCAAACGTTCTGTCGAAACACCCGCTCTCCACAGTACACAGTAGACAGTGCACACACATCTTTTCTATAGCCCTTCGCACAGACAGATTTGTCCACTAAGAGAGAAAAGGCTCGAATGTGTGAAGTATTTCCCCTGAGTTCAGCAAGCGGGGGTGTGAAGTGGTGTAAGTGCTGCTATGGATCTCAGCACCTAACCCACACCAGTCAGCACCTGAGATAAAGCCACACACACGCACGCACGCACACGCACGCACACGCACGCACACGCACACAGAACAGTTCAATGAGCCTGATAAGGGATCAATAAGCCCTATCACAGGGGATTACAGAGAGCATGGGAAAGTGGAGGTGGTCAATGCAGCTGTGTTCTATAGGGAATATTTACATTTACCTTCTGGTCATTTAGCAGATGCTTTTTTTTTAGCAGATGCTTTTTACAATAAGTAACATTTTTTACACTTTTGTTTAAAGTAAGTGAATCAACTATACATCACAGTCAACATAAGTAAAACCTTTGATCAGAACAAGTACCATCGGCAGTCACAGTGCTGGAGAAAGAAAGAAAATAACTAGTTACTGTTTTTCTAAAGATCAAGTAATGCACAATAGGGTGTTAGGAGATGGAAAGGTCTGAGGAGGAGGAGCCCAGGTGTAACCTAAAGAGATGTGTCTTTAGTCTACGAAAGATCGGGAGAAGAGTCGTGACTGAGCATGAACATGGGATTAACTAACATTGCCGCTGACCTCTACCCACAACCAGACAGAATACAGGATAGCTGTTTAAAAGATTCAGTCAAGTGTAAAATTTGAACATACAAAAATATACTCACACTCACACACACACACACACACACACACACACACACACACACACACACACACACACACACACACACACACACACACACACACACACACACACGCCACTCTCACTCTTCCCTCTCTCTCCTCCTTCCTCTGAACTCACCTTTCTCTGTTGCCACTGTGAGCGGCCACTCTCCCTATAAGAGAACCCGCACTGAAACAATGGCTAGACAATGTCACTGACACTATGAGATTTAGAAGACCTCACAGTAGCTGAGTAGTCACCAGTCAATGTCTCAATTAGCTTGTCATTGTCTCAAGCCAACAATGTACAGTAGTGTTGTCGAAAACAGTATTTAGTTAACAGGTAAGACTGTGGGTCTAGTAAGAGGGAGGCTTAGGGGGGGAAATACTTTTGTTTAGCAGACAATCTGGACCCCTTGAGAGCCTTTTTCCACTCTTTTAATCCCTGCAAGGATGAGTACACAGCACACAACACACTCAATATTCCCAAAGCAGTCGACTGGATCAGGTTACACAGAAAGGATGTCATTAGTAGGCTGCTTGGTTACATTTTAATATGATGAGGAAGGGAAGAGCATGACTCAAAACTGCTACTGTACTTTATGTATAGTATATGATAATAACACATTTACATCACTCGCATAGAGCCAAATAAATTGAATTTTCATTCAAATGTTTTACTGTCATCATTTTTCAATTCAAAATAAATTATATGTTGAGTTTGCTGATGGCAATATGCTGTCCATAATATTATGATGTGACGCGCCGTCTTCGGGTATACTTCAAGTGGTTTAATAGTGCAATCTAAATACAATGCTCTTCACACTGTTTTCTTACCTTAGACTTGAGAAACAGAGGAGTTTTTCGTATTTTCTCGCAGTGCTTTTGCTCAGTCGGAGTGGAGATAGTTTAGCGACTGGGATACAGCGTCTGGCGCTCCGAACCACTGTCACATCATCTATAGAAGCGCTCTCTCTCTCCTCCGCTCTACTTTACTCTACTCTCCCGCGAGCGACCTCCTCTTCAACCCCCCACCCCGCCTCCGCACGTTCTAAACGCGCGCTTGGAGAGAGGGGGGGGGGGGGGGGGTATGGCCTTTTCTAGTATTGATTCTCAACAACTGTTGTTGTTGTTGTTATGTGTAGAGGCTGACTGGCCTACTGCATGTACAGTAGCCTGGAGAAGGCCTATATAAAGCATACGGTCGTGCAGTTATGCAAATGATTTCTAAGCCTACTGTATGGCCTACCATGACGCATAGCCATGTTGGTATGACGTTCCCTTGATAGATGGCTCTAACTGTGCTTCCCCCCAGGGTTTGCACTCATGGTGCCATATGGGAGTGCTTCCTAATACTACAACCAGAATGTCTATATTTAGCTCCATTATCCCTCAATGCATAACACAGCTGCACTTATTCAGTGCAAAATAGGGCTGCAATTCCAATAGTCTACTATACAATTCGAGATTATTTTTAGTTATTCTTATGTACATGAATTAGAGCACGTCTTCTATTTAGAAAACTAAGAATAGAATGACCATGCACTGAACCCAATTTTGAAAGTAAAAAACCAAGATGTTAATAGTGACCGCAGTCGCCGCCACGTGGCAAGTCTTCGTCATGTCAGATAAAGGCCTACAGTGCAGCATCTCGACGGTACATTGACTACCTAATTGACCGGGAATTTTGCTGGCTATGGTAATTAAATGCAAACGAATTATAAAACAACCTTGAATGGCCAACGAGAAAATGTGTGGTGTGTAGAACAAAAGAAAAGAAACATGAATATCTATGAGACACACAACTCAGGAGCAGAGAGGGAAAACTGTTTTTTTTTTTTTTTTTCATTAAAGACAAAAAACAGTGACCAGACTGAGATTGTTCAAAAGCAGTTGATTTATCCTTAAAATATGCAGAGCAAGTAAAATCATACACAACGTTGGCAGCTAAATCACTGGTGGCTCACCCTGATTAAAGACATTCAACTGACAAATAGACCTGACACATCTATTTGAAATGACAGGTTCCCTAATCAATTAAAATCACCCGTGTCTGTTTTCCCATCTAGCCTTAGCCAATAGGAACACAGCAATTCTCAAACAATCAACACTTGACTGCAGTGGATTGAAATTGCAATCATTGAATACAAAAATTTTGTAAATGACTTTAAACAGAAATACACTTGCTCATTACTGTTTGGATTAATTGAATTAATGAAAATTGGGAATCTTTGGTGAAGGTCCTCTCCTTCATAGCTTAAAACTAAATTTCAATGCAGTTCTCAGGAAAATCCACCCCCATAAGGAATCACATTGAGGGGAGGGATATCTTTCAGTGTTATACTGCTCTATCAGATTCTGCGGCTTCCTCTCTGTCTGACTGCTACTCTGTAGGGCCTGGGAGACTGGATTCCCCCAAATACAGGTTTGAGGTTTGGTGTCCCAGCGTCCTCTGGCCATAGGAACCGAAAGTGACGTAACAGAGTGACCAGGATGAGGAAGAGTTCCATACGGGCCAACAACTCCCCCAGACACACACGTGGACCTGGGTGATGGGGGGGGGGGGTAAAGAGAGGAGTCAATGAACATTTAGGAGATCAGCAATAGCATAGAGACAAGACATACATTAAGACTTGAGTAAGAGGGAGACACTAACACCACTATCACATGACATTCACCTGCACAGAGACGAGAGCGCCTCATCAGAGGCCATGAAGTTGGACTGTAGGTCTATTTGCTAGTAAAATACGGGAGATATCAATTTCATTGTTTTGATTCCTTTGGTCTCATCTGGAGTGGTTTGCTTGTTAAAACACAGTATTTGCCCAGCAGTGTCTGACATCTGACTTTTCACACGTTTACTAAGCAGCAGTTATGTAAACACCTCATAACTTACATAAGCATATGCAGACACCTGTAGATTCACGCAAGCTGCTGAGTCCCTCTCAGCGGAATAAGAATATCAGTATCCTTGCCCTGTATTGTGACATAACCAAGTTCCCACTATATTACCTTCCTTTATCTGGTCTAGGGGGAGGGGTACGTAATTAAATGATGTCATTCTTACCTGCAGAAAACACCAGAAAGGCTTCAGGCTTCACAAACTGTCCATATTCATCAAGGAAGTGGGCAGGGTCAAAGTCATAAGGCCGCTCCCATTGGCTGCTCTCAAAGAGCACAGAGGTGAGGTTGGTAATGATGAGGGTGCCCTTGGCAAGAGAGACAGACAGACAGCGGGAGGGAGGGAGGAAGGGAGGGAGAGAGAGAGATGTGATAGAAGTGACAGGGAGGGGGAGTGAAAGAGGGGGTAAAGGACAGCTGAAGGATAAATGCCAAATTCATGACCATGAAGGTCATTTTGTGTGTGTGTGTGTGTGTGTGTGTGTGTGTGTGTGTGTGTGGTAATATCATTTATCACCCTGGGTATATTGTCCAGCAGAGCAATGTTGGCCAGATGCTGCCCCTTTGTGTGTGTGTGTGTGTGTGTGTGTGTGTGAGTGTGTGTGTGTGTATGTGTGTGTGTGTGTGTGTCTACCTCGGGGATGTCATAGCCCATCATCTTGGTAGCCCTGGTAGTGGAGTGAAACACCCCTAGTGGAGCAATGTTGGCTAGACGTTGTATCTCGTGAATGGTAGCCATCACAAAAGGCATTCTGTGTCGGTCCTCAAATGAGACACTTGCCCTCTCCCCCAGGACACTGTCTAGCTCTCTCTGACACTGGGCTGAAGGGATTGAGAAAGAGAGAGATAGAGAGAGAGAGTTGGCCACGGACAGAGCAATTAATCCTCTTTGTCCCTTTTTGGAAGCCGCAAGGGGAGTGATTGATTGACAGTAACTTATGAAAAACAAACAAGCCAGACAAATGTCAAATAGTTAATGTCAAACCACATTACTGTGAGGACACATGCACAATATGTTCAAATCCAGGGTCAAATCCAGAGTGACTCAACTGGTTTAGCCTACTGAGCTAAAGCCTTAGTTTTACAAAACCTTTGCGGGGGATTAAGAATCCCATGTATAGTGTGCATTTATGTATGTATGATTCTGTGTGTGGACAAGACTACCCAACCATATGTGCCTGATCAGATACTCACCCTGTATGTGTGTGTGTGTGGCGAGGTAGAGTATTGCTGAGAGTATCGTGTTGGAACTGGTGTCTGTCCCAGCGAAGTGGAGGTCCAGTAGTAGCATCACCAACTTCTCCTCATCGAACACACACCCCTCTGGGTCTCTCTGGGAGGGGGCATAGAAGATCAAAGATCACAGTCAGGACACAGGTCATTTTAACATAATGGGCACAGTTAGAAACTGTTCTCCAGATACAGTTCATGCCACAGGTTGGCCCTCAAACACCTTTTCCATCTCGTCTAGATAGCAGTCTATGACATCGCGTGGCTCCCCGGGTACACGTGTGTGTTTGTGCTGCTCCACTATGGCCATGGTGTGTCTCTTCAGGGCTCTGCAGTTCTGAAAGGCCTTCTGGAAGGGCAGGGGCAGCCGCCTCAGGAGTGGGAAGGCGTCATACATCTACATAAAGAATACATTATACTAATGGCACATTCTTATGGGAAAGTGTGTCATGTGTTCAAGAAAAGTAGGGGGGTAACTGGAATTGGCTGAAGTTAACCAGCAATCTTATGTCCTCACTAGTAATGGCACCACTGTACAGTGATGTGTATACTGTACATATGAGCAATGGTCATAATAATGGTCCCTTATGTTCATGGTGCTTGTGAACTTGTTACTCCCTGTTCTGAACTCACAGCAGCCCAGGGTCCGTTGGCAATCTGAGCATTCTCCTTGAAGCTGTTGATGATGAAAGACAGGACTTTGTCCTCATAGTCGTAGCGTTGACCAAACAAGACAGAAGAGATGATGTTGGATGCAGCACTATGAACCAGAGTCAGAGGATCTAAGGAGCTACCTGGAAAAAAGACAAAAGTAACAACTTCTCAAGCCATATCATCGTATTGCATGGAATTGTTTTTCTTTTTACAGTTTCATATGTTTTCTCTACTCCATTTGTACCTGCAGTGGCAATCTCAGGTGTGCAGATATGTTATATATTAGTGTTTTACCACATGAAAGTGGTTAATAGTACTATGTAACTGCCTGTGCTTACAAACCTGGTATTCTAAAAGATCATTCCATTGGATATTTACCCAGGCTCTTCTCTAGGCCAGCACAGATGTGAGCGGTCTCCTCCAGGATCCTCTCCTCCATGGACCTTTTCCCCAGACCAAAGATCTTCATGGTGGTCAGGACGAAGCGTCTGTGCTCCCTCCACACCGCACCGTAGGTCCCCATGATCAGACCTCAGGGAGGGCAGCAGGGACAGTTGAGGCAGCCAATAAGGCTTTGCACTCTGAGCATTCACCTCAAACCACATTTTCTTACTTTACTTTATCTTGCAGTCTTGGCGATTACCTGGTAAACTACAATGTAGCCCACACTTCTTCCTACCTTTGTTCTCGGTGACGTGGTTGATCATCATGCCCTGCGGTCGTCCAGCAAAGTCTACCGCCCGTGTCACCAGTGCCTCCCTCACAGCCTGCAGACCATGTAGCACCACTGCAGGCCTCCAACCCAGGTACAGGCTGTACACCTTACCATAGCATTTGGACAGCTATGATACAGACAGACCATGTTATCTTGCTGAGCAAATGGGCTTACAGCCCATTTAGAACCACTGCATGCAGGCCTCAAGCCCAGGTAAAGGCTGTACACCTTACCATTGAATATTGGCAGCTATAATAAATACACTATATGAATACCATACCTGGTCAACTAAAATAGACAATGCATACACCTACTGTACCATAGCAACAGCTGCAATACATAATACACAGATTTATCTACAGTAAACACTGGACAATACAGACTACACTATAGTGCCTGAAATACTGCTGCCTACAAAAAATAAAATGTTTCATTGATCATATATGTTGAAGACAATTTTGTAAAGGTGTTGTTAAGAAAATAGACCTCCACATGAACACAAAGTAGTCCCTACCTCATCCAGGTCTCTCATAGGATCCTTCATGCTCAGCTGCAGCACATTCCCAAATATGGGAAGAGGCAGCGGACCTGGTGGAAAGTTCTTGGGCCTCCGAGGCCTCAGAAGAATCAGGAGAAGAAAGGATCCGACACAGAGGAAAAAGACAGTTCCCACCATGATAGAGTGTATAATACACACTGAACCACCACGTCTAGAGTGGGATTAAGAAGGACGTTTAAATTTGGTTGTCCTTGTCAGTTCCACTTGGCTCTCCAGTACCTACAAATTTTCGCAACAATAACAGTCTAATCCTGCTTCATCTAGGCTTCAGTCACCTCACCCCCTGTATGGAACCCCACCCTCCCCGGCCACAGGATCAGTGGTTGCTCAACAGTGCTGGCAGGCTTTCACAGCTAAGGTATTTAGCTACTATTGCAGGAAAATAGAGGATCAATATAAACTGCGTTGTTATCATTAAAGGCCCACGTGTTTCAGCATTAAAGCCTTCTTCTAGTGTTTGTTCTACAATTCATGCACCTTGACTGGATTGTGAGGTAGCAGTAGGCGCAGTACCTTTTCATTAACGCTCACTCCCACCCACCCAGTGTGGAACTCAAAGGATTTCATGTTTCCCCTAGACACCGATCAAAGGTCAGTGTTGCTGTTTTATCTCCACACTTGGTAAGGATAGAACTCGGGATTTCAGGAAGGTTAGTTGATCCTAGGTGTGTGCCCTCTACCTGGAGCCATTTTCTCAGGCAACTAACTTTCACATTTAACTGAACTCAAAGGGAAAATCAGATGCATGATGACAAGCACTTCTTTGAAGCCTCTGGTCAAACTGGCCCTAAGAGAGGCAAAAATACTCTACTGCAATGCAAAGTCTGAGAAAATCAAGAGAGAGTGAAAAATGGGGGAGGTAGAGAGAGAGAGAGAGAGAGAAAGAAAGAAAGAGAGAGGGGGGGTGGGGGGTGTTAGGGAGAGGGGGATGGATAGCCCAATACCCAAATAACCCAATTCATTTCCAGAAATGCAATATGAGGCGTGAGCTTGCCATTTATTGTTATCAAGAAAGTTAACATGGTTACTTGCATTGAAAGTCATACAATACAATAAACCTCTTAAGCTTTTGAGATAACTCTCACTCCATGTCAGGGGGAGAGCAACTGGATTACACATACAGTATATCTTATTGGCAATTAGATATGTTTAGTAAGTACATTCTCCTCTACAAGATATCCATGTACAATATACAAGTTAAAAAATATAGTTTGTTTGTTTGTTTGCATTGAGTTCAACATGTTTCCTTTTTCATTCAGGATGACAGAATTCACATTAAAGTGTTTGGGGTTTTTAAGTATTTAAGTCCTTAAATGGTAGTGAAACTGAAGAGCACTGGTTTTTCAAGAGTATAACCAACACACATATATACACTTATGCATATGCATAGGAGGCACATCTATGCATGTAAATGCTTACGTGGTAGAAACATACAAGAAATTAGAAAGCCGTTCCATGATCAGAGAAAACAACAACAAAAGCCTTTAGAGAAGAAGACCAGGCATTGAGGAGCAGGCAGCTGAAACAGCAGTATTCTCTGAACACACACATACACACATCCTTTCATACCACAATACACAAAACAACACAAGCACTCCACAGAGTGTTAAACAACTCAACTGTGCACGCACACACATTCTACAGTACAATAAACGGGCACACTACATACAGTACTCTGGATACTAGATCCCCGAACTCAGTCAATGGGTGGTCTCCACCCAAGAGAGAAAAAATAAATCATTTTGTGATGTAGCAAGGCATCCTCAGAATCCAGCCCAGCTGAACCGAGCCCAGCAAGAGTAAGATGAAGTTGCCCCTAAGCACTGATATAATGTCAGTCTTGTGTTTCCCTCCCCAATGGCTAAGGTTAGGGACTTGGGAAGGATAATCTGATCCTAGATCTGTGGTTAAGGGCAATTTGTACTCAGACCCAAATGACTCAGTTCTACTCCTGCTTAGTTTCTCAGACGACTAACTCAGGTTAGGATCAGGATTACTCCCTCAACAGACTGCAGTTTCTCAAAGGCCTTAAATCAGTAATCAAATGTGTCGAAGTGCAGAAAGCTGTTGGAGAAAAACTCTAATGTTACACATTTGAAATGAAGTGGAGAGATTACTACCATGATAAAGCACATACAAAAAATATATATTAGATGAATGCATCAACCTAAGAATCACCCTTCCAGAAGATACTGTAGTTGACAAAAAGCACTTAATGCACTCTTCTGTATGAGCAACAGAGAGTTATGTGGTTTAGTGTGATACAACCAATGGAAAAGGCTGAAAACTGCACCTTCAACCGCAAAACACATGTAGAATCAGGAGAGTTGGAACCCAGTCTGTCTAAAACAGAGATATATTATGTGAATGGTGCTTTTGTTTGTTTGTGTGTGTGTGTGTGTGTGTGTGTGTGTGTGTGTGTGTGTGTGTACACAAGAGCGTGAACGGGCACTTTGTTTATACTATCAAGTCAATTCCAGCCAACCAACACATGGCCTGTGGAGTCGACGACATCCACAACAACAAATACTTAAATCGCCAGAGTAAAAAAATGTGCGGTCGCTTCTCGAAACAGTGACTCTGAAAATTAAGTTCATGTGGTGCTTCACAAGTATACAACAGGCATTCATCTTTAAAAAAAAAAAAAAAAAAAAAAAAAGAATGAAAAGAAAGACAAAAAAACATAATGTATCATTATGCTGTTTAAAAAAAAAAAAAAAAAAAATATTATATATATATATATATTAAAAATGTTTTTGGCAGCCACGCTTCAGTGAAGAGCCGGGGGTAGCTGAAATTAAATACCCCACCCCCCTGAAAAATTCAACTGCAACCCCAACAGAACACCCCACATTAGCAATTAGTGGGGGCCCCAAGGCAAACTGGGGGATGTAGTTCTGGGCACGATGGCTATACAACTCCATCAGGGGGTTCAAGGCTTGGGCTTCAGCTGTTATGTTGTTACGGAAACGTGGCGTTAAGGACATCAGGCGTGAACTTGGGAATGATAACTAATGAAAACTGAGTACTAAAGTATCACCACACACAGAGTGAGGCAAAATAAACATGATATCAACATGAAATTAACAATAACAAAAAATACATTTAAAAAAAGCTAAACAAATGCATCCCCAACAGCCTGAATGGTTTAGTTAATCCACTGGGGAGTTCTTATGTGACACAATGGGAATCTTGTTTGAGGGTCAACAACGAAGATAAGACGGTCTTCGCTACAATACTCAGAATTCTTCATTCAGTAACAGAATACATCATACAACACAGTGAAAACAATAGACTCAATACCACTGGAAAAAGTCCCTTTTTTCTCTGCGAACAGGGTCCCCCTTCTTGCCCTCATAAAAAAAAAAAGGTTGAAAGGGCTGAAAGGGAGATTGCTGCCCGGCTGAGACGTTTGATGAAACCATTTTTGTTTTTGGCACAGGCCCTTTTCTCAACTCAGAGAAGCTCTCAATAATCTCATTACTTCCCAATAAACAATACATGTTTCTTTCCTTTGGTTAATAAAAATAGACAGATAGACAAATTCATGGCAAAAAGGAGAGATAAACAAAGACAAAGACAAGTTAGCTAGGTTGTTTTCCTCTGAGGAGAGCACTTGCTTGTTGCAGCCTGGGTCGGGTGGGTCTAAGAGAAATCTAAACCCAAGCTGAGGTTTAGTGGGTGTTTAAGCTTGTTACGGTTCTCATAGGCTCTCCTGATGGTCACAGTGGTTCAAAATGGGACTAGAGGGCTACTGTTCATTGAGAAAAAAAGAAGAGGCAGAAGAGGAGGAGGAGGAAGGGTCAAAGCCCCTGCGTTGGTCTCTGATCTCTCTTCGACCTCTCTCACATTTTGTTTTTGTTTGAATGTTTTCTATTGTTCCATGTTGTCGTCATGATCCCGTCTCAAGCGTTAAGGTGCGGCTGGCAAAAAACATTAACAGTCCTGCAGTAAGAGAGACAGTTAGAAAAAGTGAAATTTTTCTCCCTCACACACACCTATTGTAAGTGTTTCTATGTAAATACAGCAGCCAGAGACACATCTAAAACTTTGTATTTACAGATGTGCAAGACATTCAGTTTGAATCTACTACACAAGAACATTTATTGCTCTGGTGAGGAAGGCTTGACCCCGAAACGCGTCCACAGTGACTGCTGATACGTATTAAATTAGCATTTATTTGTCTTTGAGAGTGCTAGTCCTATTGTTTACTTATTGGATCAAGCCTGGGCTACAGCCTTACAAAGACACATTCATCAAAACTATACTTTTCCTTTTCTTTCTTTTTTTCCATACCTGGGACAGGGACAGCGTTAGGGTCAAAGTTGAATCTCATCTGTAGCTCTTCTGCTGCTGCATTAGCCCCACATTCTCATACACTCTTGAGCTGTCGTCCCTCATCCTACACATACACACACTTTAAAATTCAAATCAAACCAAAAACTACACAGTTTTATATGGGCTATTTCTTATAGTAAGTAGCACTGCTCCAGCACCTGTTAATAGTGGTCCTCTGTGGCTCAGTTGGTAGAGCATGGCGCTAACAACGCTTAGGTTGTGGGTTCGATTATATTATATATAATACTCACTCGGTGCAGGTGGGAGTGGGGATGGGGGTGCAGGGGGGTAGAGGGCTCTGGTCTCCTGCAGTCAAGTCAGACAGTGAGTACTTAATGTTGGTGTACTCTCTCCCCTTTATCTTACTCTTCTGTGAGAGAGAGACATGGGAGAGGGTTAGGGGGGTGAGAGAGAGACATGGGAGAGGGTTAGGGGGGTGAGAGAGAGACATGGGAGAGGGTTAGGGGGGTGAGAGAGAGGAGCACACATACGGGCACAACACATACACACACAACACACACACAACACATACACACACAACACACACACACACACACCTGTTCCTCCACTATGCGTCGTTGCAGTGTCTCTATGTAGTGCTGTACAGCCATGTAGATGAACCTGTACTGAGCCTCTGTCTGCACCATCCCAGAGCGCTGGGAACGAACCATCTGGATGGTCTTAGGCACATCGATGTCACAGTCCACTCCTACAGAGAAGATATGAACAGTATTTATCCAGGGTTCGCTTCAGTCTCTCTCAAATCTAAATTAAGCCATCTTTACACATACTTTTTTTTTCACTCACCTTTTTCTCTGATGACATCGATAAGGATGTCAATCACTATAAACGTTCCTGTTCGACCAATCCCAGCACTGGGGAGAAAAAAAGAGAGAATACTAAGAAGTGTGTGTGTGTACGAATGTACAGAGACAGAGAGAGAGAGAGAGAGAGAGAGAGAGAGAGAGAGAGAGAGAGAGAGAGAGAGAGAGAGAGAGATTGAGTGAGTGAGTGAGTGCTGTACCTGCAGTGTACCACTATAGGCCCAGCCTCCAGTATGCTCTCCTGTTTCAGGTTGACCTCCTCTAAGAAGTCCAGTACTCCGCCTGGGTCTGTAGGTACGCCATGGTCCGGCCAGGCCCTGAAGTGGTACTGCCACACCGTACGCTCAGTGTTGCCCTGGAATTAACATAAACACACATTCACATACTTGCACTGTGCTACAAAATCTGCAAAACACGCGGCCCACAAGGTGCAGGTCTGGCCACCTCTTGACTAAGATGCACGCACGCACGCACGCACGCACGCACGCGCACACACACACACACACACACACACACTTCTTACCTGCCCAACCTTGGACAGTTTGAGCTCTCGTAGGATGTAGTCATGTGCGGTGGTCTCCTTGACGTTGCGAACACGCATCGCCCCGTACTCCTTCAGAGCTGACATGTCTGGCCAGTACTTCACACATTTACTCTACAGGAAGAACACACACTCTCTTGAACAAATGTTTCAGGGGTAAAACAAATATTGTAAAAAATTATAAAAAAGCTAGGGCAAGCAAAAAGGCAACATACAGGCTTTTTAGAATCCATCGAGAAATCCAGTAAAGAGTGATGTGTTACCTTGCCACGCTCCACCTCCTTGGTGGTCATGACGATGACTCTGGAGTTCTCCTGGAACACCATCCTCCAGAAGTCACTGATGGTGTTCTGCAGACAGCCCTGAGTAGCAATGTAGCTCTTCTTCGCCTTGGCACTGTTACACTTGGACTCCAGCTCCGGCTACACACACACACACACAGAGATAACAGTGCATTCGGAAAGTATTCAGACCCCTTGACTTTTTCGAAATGTTTTATGTTACAGTCTTATTCTAAAATGGATTCAATTCATTTTTTCCCCCTCATCAATCTACACACAATACCCCGTAATGACAAAGCCAAAACAGGTTTTTAGAAATGTTTGTTAATGTAAATTAGCAGACATTTCTAAAAACCTGTTTTGGTTTTGTCATTATGGGGTATTGTGTGTAGATTAATGAGGGAAAAAAATGAATTTAATCCATTTTAGAATAAGGCTGTAACACTGAAGGGGTCTGAATACTGAAGGCACTGTGTATGGCAGTGAATGACACACAACAAGACCAGAGGGCTTTTCACAGCTCCAAACAGTGACAGTTCCTTTCAAAAAGCATTCTCTAGTGTTGAACCAATACCATTTTTTTGCAGCGCAGAATAAAAAATTTTGTAGCTGCTCCAATTTCTAACTCTGAGAGACGTATTAGGACGAAGAAAGACTACTGTGATGACGGTGTGAGTGTGTGTGCGTTTGTCGGGATGTGGTAAAGTTTGGTTACCATGATGTCAGTTACCACCATGATGAGATTGGCGTTGATGTAGTCAGAGCCCTGCTCGTTGGTGTCCCCGTCATTCAGCACCACGCGAGTGTGGTCGACTAGAGGGAGGGAGGGAGGGAGAGACAAACTGTCATTTTATGCTCTTGATGATGCTTTCTAAAATGACATGAATAGATACAATCATAGTATATAAAAATGTATGATATAGAGGAGGAACTGGGTCAATGTGACTCACAAGGCAGGATGTTCTTGTATCGGTTCTTATTCTTGTTCTCTGCTCTCTGGCCCTCCTTGCGGCTGTACAGCAGCTTACACTCCTGCTGCTGCAGGGTCTGGGAGAGGGTGGGGGGGGGGGAGTTAATGTCACAAAGTTGTTTTCCATGTACTTGATTACCTGTAACCATTGATATATGATGAACAGTCTGGTTGGTCTTCCACCATGTCCAACCCGTACTGCCCAGTGGTCATTGCAGACAGGAGACACAGTGAGGAAATGATTGATCATGACTCTTACCTCAAACTCTTCCCAGAAGCCCTGTTTGACCTTGTCCGTGGCCTCGGCCAGTTTGCTCAGCTCCCTTACTCGACTCTCAATCTCTGCAGCGTTAATACGAGTAGTGTTCAGAGGCTGAGGAGGGGAGGGGAGGGGAGGAACAAGAGAATGGTTTCACAGGACGGTCAATTTAGATGAAGACAGGATCATGTGTGAAAATTGGTTTGTAAAGTGATCCAACCCATCTGCACTTGTCTCTTACGATGACATTATTCCCAGGCTAAGGAATGCACGTTAGTGGGTGTGGGGATCTCACTAGTCCCCAGACTGAGGGCATACCTGTTTGAGTTGCAGCACAGTGCCCAAGGTCTCCACCATGGGGTTCTTCTTATAGTGCTCCACCAGGTCAGTGAGGGAGTCAAACTTCTCCCCTCCACCCACATCATACTTCAGGTCATGCTGGGAGACAAAATACAAGCTAAAAGCACACCCGTAGCCAAATCATAGTCCTAAACTATCTACTGCCTAGCTTTCAGGGAACTCAAGGCCAGACAAGGGTCACATCCTATGCCAGTAATATTCCCTTATCTGTGATACACTTAGTATCACAACATACCAGACACGGTTACATATTACATCATATTATGAAGCCATTTCACAAAAAGTTGTGTCATTCAGTGCAATTCACACACCATTTCCTCCCTCAAAATAAACATTAGCAACAGCTCAAGGACGCTACTACACAGGAAAGAGGAGGGGAGGTTGGGAAAGAAAGAGGGAAGGAGAAAAGAAAAGGAGAAGTGAGGTACCTGGCAGCGAATCATGACGTGTGTGACCTTGGGCTTGTTGTCGCTGCTGTCTGTCTTGTCGTCCCCAGTGCGGACGGAGAGCACAAAGTCCCCCGGGTGGCTCTGGCTCTCTCTCACCAGGAAACTACCATTCTTCCCTTTCTCTGTCAGCAGCTTCTCAGCCTCCCGGCCAGACAGGTGGCCATGGAACCACCTGGGGAAGGGATGCAGAGTTAAACAACGCCTTCCTTCACACAGCACACACAACACACACCTTGTGACAGTGACACAATGCTTACCTCTCTGAGGTGGGATCTGCACAGTTGAGGGGGTACTTGAGCTCAATGACGTCTCCATTCTTCTCCTTCAGCTGTCCATGGTGTTCCATGTAGTACTGCACCAGCTCAGCCAGCGTGGCAAACTTCTCCCCGCCATACAGGTCATAGTAGTCCCCCGTGTTTTGTATTTTAATATGGGTGACTGCTCCATTCCGCCTGGAGAAGACAACGTTGAGCAATGTAACACAATGAAAAGAAGTATGTTGGTCTGAGTAAGTGGTCTCGTTTTTTATTTTTTTTTCAACTAATATTTTTCTTATGCGAGGCACCACCAAAACTGTATCCACTATTTTGCCTTGAACTATCAACCGGTTTTAGGATATTATTCATCCAGGACAAATCTGTGATCTACTTTACAGAGGAGTCTATATCTATCAACCCAAACAGTTCTAGGTACTGTTTAGCCTGTCTGGTAACCAGTCACTCACCTGACGGACAGTGTGAAGTCTCCAGGGTTACTCTTGCTGGGCCGAGCCAGGAAGCTTCCGTCCACCCCACGGGTCAACAGCAGGTTCTCAGCCTCCACCCCTGTGATGTTGGGGTGGAACCACCTGAAACAAGAGCGACAGCAACATACCTGGGTGAGCCACCCATGACCAGTTATCATGACCATGGCACATCCGTTCTCTCTCTCTAGATTTAAAAATCTTCATTTCACTCACGATTTTCAACAGGAAAATCATGGCAATCAATCTTGCCATGCATTAGGTGGCATACACAAATATAAATACACTTTTCTAGCTGCTTAATGAAAACAAACTGCGTGCACTTCAGATAACAACTACCTAATAGATGAATACTTTGTTGACCCTCAAGGAAAAATTCATTTGTGCCAGTAAGAACAGCAGATGAACCACCCATGACCAGTTATATCACAACAGTGGATTGTCTGTCCTTATCTAGGCTTGCATTTGTTTCATCATAATTCCATTGAAAATGTCAGTGAGTCATCCCTACTCCTTGGATTAGGTCTCTTGTCTTACAATTGTTAGATAAGACATCATAAA
Source organism: Argentina silus (assembly GCF_951799395.1). Classification (NCBI taxonomy): domain Eukaryota; kingdom Metazoa; phylum Chordata; class Actinopteri; order Argentiniformes; family Argentinidae; genus Argentina; species Argentina silus. Next base: position 6,705,551 of record NC_139659.1, read on the forward strand.
TCACGACAATCAGCTTTACAGCTACATGTAGTATATGTATGTTGTCGCTGTTGAAAATGTAGGCTAAACAATTGGCACCTGAATATACAATGGTCAGAAGTGTGATCAGCACAATAATGAAAATGAGGGAAAGAGGATATTGGATTTGGGGATGGGCCAATGTCAATTATGCATGACCTGCTAGGGTTATGTCCTGTTTGGTGATGTCAGTCATAACATCAGGATTTCCTGACTTACCAGGGAAATGATATAGCCTACGCCTACTACATGTTACTACTATAAGTGATATAGAACTTGTTCTAGGTACTAAACAGGGTTGGTTGTTATTTGCATTTCTATTTTCCAGACATCTGGGATAGATGTATTGATCCACCGGCTACGGCTGTCCCAGCTGGCCAGCTGTAACTGACAGCGAGTTAGCTCCCTTCCCCCTCTCAATGGTAGCCTAATTGTCTTGCTAGATTTTTCGCTATAAAGTAGGGCAGCTAGGTAAGCATTTTGGCAGCATTTCTTTGAGCTAGAACGTCCTCAATCATTGTTAATCGTGTGCACCTACTGCACTGGGGGAATAACTGGCAAAAAGACATGGGATTCAATACAGCTGCTGCGCACTGCACTGGATTTCTCGGATGTTCATACATTGCCCAAATAAAATAACTTAGCATGCTAGCTAGTTAATGCTAACTGAATTAGCTAGCTTCAAAACACCGGGAGGCCAATAATAAACACTTTTCAAAACACGACTTGGGCCGTTAACTTGATAACTAATGCATCCACTATCGGGATAGTCTGAATTCAAACAACCCCAGTGCAGGATGGCATCATCAGACATGATTGTTTTCCCCATGGTCAGTGCCTACCTCCGAGATGTCATCTTTTTTTCAATCCTCGCTTCCTCGCTCTGATTAGTTCCTGAAACAGGCTGGCTTTTCCAACTATTGTACTATTCTTCCACAGACTAAGCCTAGCAAAAATGCTTCATACGGCCCAGAACCCGCTCAAAACGGGTACAAAAACATGGACATTCGTTGGAAATTTTAACAGCAACAAAAAGTCCCTAGGCCTCGGCCCCGGAGACTTCAGTGCGAGTCGATTGTTGGACGTCACCAAACATGCGACAAAACATACGTTTCCCCTTTGCGCACGCGCATTGGGTTAAGGTCCTGTTTGTACTCAGTTATGATTTTTGAACTGTCCAGACCATTATTTGTTATTTATGAAAAATGTAAGCAAATCCGTTCCTGGGTCAGATCCTATCAATGGTCAGATTTTGAGGGGCTAGAAGACCGAATACAGTTGTCATTATATATGTCATTTTGTATAGACTCACTACTGCTATAGATATTTGTGTCACTATTGTATTCTGTGCTATTGTTGTGGTCCTGTGTTATTATTGTGTTCTATTGTGTTTTCAAATAGGAGAGCTTGTCCTGTATCCCAGTATGACAGTCCACTTTTACACTTGTATATAACATTTTCCCTTAGCTGAAACAAATGTATTTTTGAAGATCATTTACTCATCAAATTAGAGCCCACTGACTGCATCCACAGATCAGTCAAACATTTAGTTTAGTTATCACTAAAACAAAAACAAGTGCTCGTTGCCAGTCTGCTAGATGCATTTAATAGCTGTCAGAGTTGATATTTGTTGTTGTTGTCATTTGCACATCCTCCTCAGTTCAGGTATGGAAGTCACAATTGTTCCTTTATTTATTCAGCATGGTGAGCAAGTCTATGGTTTTCTCCTAGGGGTCAGTAAGGGGTGCCCATTTTTTCAAACCGCGGAGCGCTTACTAAATTTGATCCTCCTTGCATTCCGTTTAAACCCTTACGTGGCAGTCTCACACTGAAGCTAGCTAACTGGCTACGATAGGAAGTTTACACTCTCCACCTCATTCTAATTTGAGTTTCCTAGGAGCCCTCTTGTGCGCTACATGTACAATCTTATGGGATATTTGGAAATACGGGCATACAGTAAATCTACAATCATCACGTAACGCTTGCTAATTCAAAAACATGTTCACTGTTTCGGAACTCGTTGTCCTTCTAGCTGTCTTATCTGCCACAGCATCCGGCTACTTCGTTAGCATAGATGCTCATGCCGATGAGTGCTTCTATGAACGCGTCAACTCCGGAACCAAAATGGGCCTTATGTTTGAAGTTGCAGAAGGAGGCTTCTTGGACATCGACGTTGAGGTGAGACATTGTGATTGATTTGGTTTAGCTTGTTGTTGGCATGTAGGAAACTAGCTGGTGATCAGTGATGTGCAGCTTATTGGTAGCCTCACAAACCAGTCAGTGCATGTGTCAGTCCCACAATGTACTAATTGCCTTCTTTCTGACAGATAATACGTCATATCATAAATATTGTTTTCTTAGTTATTGGGTAGTTCGCTAGTTGGCTCACATTGGCATCATATCCATATGGATAAAGCACAACACGAAGTTTATGTATCGATAGCTGTCAAAACAGCTGTCAAAAGATATCCCCAATCGTTGACAGCTGGCTAGCTGCTGCTTCACCAGTATATTTGAAATTGCTGCTTTGTTGATTAAATCCATATACTTTGGCTTTACCTCAGGTGCAAACTCATCTATTTTTTTACCATATGTTGCAGACATAACATGACATGCCCCCAACGACTGTGTATGAAATGTACTGTGAATTGACATATTATTGTCTCCTGTACAGATAACAGGACCTGATGGCAAGCAGATTTACAAAGGAGACAGAGAGTCCAGTGGAAAATACTCTGTGGCAGCACACATGGATGGAACCTACAAGTTCTGCTTCAGCAACAAGATGTCCACCATGACACCCAAGATCGTTATGTTCACCATAGATATTGGAGAGGCACCCAAGGGCCAGGACATGGAGACAGAAGGTGTGTGTGTGTAAAGCTTTACATTTCATTTCCTTCAGGATGAACAGATCTTATTTCTGGGTTATTAGATCTCTTAGTCTCTTTAATGGTGTTTCTTTCTGTTGTTCCCTTTGCTTATGGTTCTACATCTCTCTCTTTCTGTACATTGTCTTGATGATGTTGGGCACTCTCTTTCCCTCCTCATAGGTGGTGACAACTGGGATGGTAGGGCACATGCCACATCAAAAGCTACTTTTGCCAGTGTGGCTCAGCGCAATGCACTCAGCTTTCCTCTAACCTATGCCGCTGAATGGGTTTTCTGAGTGTATTGAAACCTACATGTTCAAGTTACTTGCTGTGCATTTTGCTTGGGAATGATGTGAGGATGGTGTGCAGAAAAGATTTGTTTGTGGGATCAGATTGTTTACCTTGTTTTGATCATGACAACACAGATAATTGGGACAACAATCTTGAAGGTGCAAAGTTTATCAAGTATAAGCCTCTGAGAAAAGTTAACGATTTTCTGACTAACTTTTGATAGGCTATGAGATGTGTTTTTAGGTCACAACCACAACTTTGTGAGCAGTGTGCCTTTTGTTCTGTATTATGCATGTCGTTTTCACAAAAATGTAATTGTGTCTACTCTGGTCCTTACTGGTTGGTTCTCTGTTCTGATCCAGCCCACCAAAACAAACTGGAGGAGATGATCAACGAGCTGGCGGTTGCCATGACTGCGGTTAAGCACGAGCAGGAGTACATGGAGGTCCGAGAGAGGATACACAGAGCAAGTGAGTCACCACACACACACACACACACACAAAAGCACACACACACACACACACACACAGAGAGAGAACTAGTCCTGTATTCATATGTGTTTGCTGTATTCTAAGTATATTTGATCTCTGCCCTGTTTTTTTCCAGTCAACGACAACACGAACAGCAGAGTTGTGCTCTGGTCTTTCTTTGAAGCTCTGGTCCTGGTGGCCATGACCCTCGGACAGATTTACTACCTGAAGAGGTTCTTCGAAGTGCGGCGGGTGGTGTAACATATAAAATGTTCCCCCTGTGTGTTCCTGTTCCATTGTTTTCTCCGGCACCAAGACAGCAAGTCACACCTTGGAAATAAGACTCCGGCAGATTCCAGTCAAAGTTTTTGAGTACAATTTCTTTCTTTTTTTTTTTTTTTTTTTTTTTTTTCCCCCTTTGTTCCATCTTTATCTATGTTCTTGTTACCGTTGTTTCTGTTTTGAACTTACAACCTTTTAAAGATCTTTAGGTTAAAGTCAAGTTTGATTATCATTTCTTATAATGCTGAGGAAGCAATTCATTTGGTGTGAGTTGTTTCATGCAGCTTGGTCAACTGCTACTACCAGCCAGTCACTAGCCAGTGAGGTTGTCCGTCTGTCTCTGATGATGGATGTGCTCTTTTAAGTAACGTTAGTGAGATGGAAATGTGAATTTAAAAATGCACTCTGATGGTTATGAGAGAAGAATGTATCCCATATTTGACCCTGTTTCGGATCTTACTGTAAAGGATATGATAAAGTAAGTAATTTAGAATATACTGTATGCATCACCATAAGATGAGACACCTGGGGCCTATTCAGAAGTATGCGATATAACAGAATTTTAAGTTAGAAATATATTGTACAGAACAAACATGCCTCTTCTCTGTCATGTACAATAAACAATTGTCAGCTCTATACATTACATTTCTATCTGCAACATTTTATTTGTTGCACCCTACTGAATGTTCCCTCTGAATACCTGAAGGAGTTTTATTGTGGTCTGGGAAATGGACTACATTTTTTTTTTGTTCCTGTTGTGATTGATTCATAGCTATCCATGGCACATAATGCTTCTCTGAATCTTGGGCAGTGCAGGGAAACATTTATACTCCCATTTTACTACGGATGGGTTCCAATAGGTAGGTTAGTGTTCTTCAAAACAGGTCTTTGGCATCCACAGGATGAGCAGGCTTTTGAATCTAGCTCATCGCTAATACAACGGATCCAATCTGCTAGTTGTCATCCTGTGAGTCCTGAGAAGCAGCATTCAAGAACACTGCAATAGGTTATATTGAGTGCGGGTGGGGGGGGGCTGAAACAATGTTATGATTGCTGGTGTGAGTTAGTTGCTTCTACTTTTTTAGACCGATACAGTAGTAATTTGGGGTGGTGGGGGTTTAATTTATGTGATGGTAAGCAGTTTTGTACTTTTCATTTTCTGGTGCACATTCAGTGGGATGCAACATAGAAGTATTAATGTATAGAATGGATATGGCTTTGTCTGTTAGAATACTGTGTCCAGTCTGTTGTCTATACACAATGTATATCTATCTGCAATGCAACATCCTAAATGTTGAATTTTACTGAATATGCCCCAGTTTTGTACTTTGCATTTTTCTGGTGAGCTCAGGCACTGCTCACGGCACAGTCACTGCAGTAACTCAAGTGACTGCTGATGAGGAATTTGGTCAAGTGACTCATGGATGTCATCAATGAAATTCTGCTGAATGGATCTGTAAAAATGTAAAGTTAAATGCTTGTCAGTGGAAAATGATCCAGGTTTAATAAACAATGAATAACAATATTCTTAAAAAAAATGTTTGTTTGTTCACTGTTTTTTAAATATTATTTCCTGATTACTACATATCTGTATTCACTTGTATCAATAAAGTCCAGTCAAGTGCTTTTTTTTTTTTTATTATCCCAAGAGTGGGAAATTAACAAAAATCACATGCAACACTAGAAAAACAACATGATTCCAGGCATATACAAATGTAGGCCATATTTACAATAGAGCAGCACAGAGGAGAAAACGGTCAACATGAAATATTGGAATATCAGCTGACGTGGTGATCTCCACCATGCGGTACGTTCTAAGGTACTTCCGCAGTTTCTACCCGGACTGTAAACATCGATGTGCAGGAAATTGGTACAGCGTGGAGGGCTGAAGAATTTCCAACATGGAAAACACAACTGAAGGAAAATGGGCTAGTTTACCTGTAAAACTTAACGACAATATTATGCAAACCCTCGATGAGTTGGGATTTACACACATGACACCAGTTCAGGTACTACCATAACTTCATTGTTATTGGTTTCTACTAATGACTAACTAGCTCGTACCTATCTAGCTAGCATGTTCCCCAGTTTCTCGACCACAATAATGATTCAGTTTTTTTCTATTCCAGTCAGCCTGTATTCCCCTGTTTATGAGGAATAAAGATGTGGCTGCCGAAGCGGTAAGTGTGCATTATTTACGATATATTTAGAGAATATAGAACAACTGCCAGTTAGCACCAGGACAAGATTGGTTGCTGCCTCAAGCCACTGGGGAGGGAAGTCTTCTTCAAATTGCCACCCCCTGACCTATTGACTTTTCTCGTAATGCTTGCAGGTGACGGGGAGTGGGAAGACGCTAGCTTTCGTTATCCCCATCATTGAAATTCTTCTTAAGCGAGAGGACAAACTAAAGAAATTGCAGGTAAGGATTTGGTCTGTTAAAGGGAAAGTGGATTTTTGATTATCAATGCCTTGTCAATTGTAAAATTGCGTGACTGGGGTGGGGAACAATATAAGTGTGAGTTATGTTATTTTTTCTGCAGGTTGGTGCCATAGTCGTTACCCCCACCCGAGAACTGGCCCTTCAGATCAGCGAGGTGATGGACCAGTTCCTCCAGAAGTTTCCACAGTTCAGGTAGGTGGAGAGTCAGGCCCTCAGCTGAGGCGACAAGGGCCTATTCTTTTGGGGGTATTCCAGAGCCATTTGTACAAACTCTGAAAAGTTCCAAGAGTACTAGATCTTCCATATGAATGGACTATAATTGTGTTTTAACCTGAATTGGTGTTTTAACCAATTTCAGACAGATTCTGTTGATCGGAGGAAGCAACCCTATAGATGATGTGGAGAAATTCAAGGAACAGGGGTAACTATGTTCTCTCTGAGGGTTTTGTAATATGCTCTTTTGTAGCTCTGCTACCTGACTTTCTGCATTCAACAAAACTTAATCTGCTCTCACCTATCAGTGATCACAAGTGAAGGCAAGATGAGGAGAGGAAGCACCCTCTGTCTGTCTCTCTTTCAGGGCCAACATAGTGATTGCGACACCAGGTCGTCTTGAGGATATGTTCCGGAGGAAGGCGGACGGTCTAGACCTGGGTATCTCAGTGAAGAGTCTGGAAGTTCTGGTTCTGGACGAGGCTGACCGCCTGCTGGATATGGGCTTTGAAGCCAGGTACAACACAGTACAACACATAACACTATGACTGTCTTGATGAATCCAGGCAGCTTAACATTGGCTCCAAATCCAGCTACATTATGATACAGTGGTATACAACACAAAATGCACAGATGCAGATTAACCCTGGGACGCTGGATCAGGCAGTTAAAACAAAGATGGTTTTCAATCTGATTGTGCCTACTTTTTCTGTGGCAAAAAGTCCTGACAAAGCCTCTCTCTCTCCAGTCTGAATGTCATCCTGGGGTACCTGCCTAAGCAGCGTCGTACAGGCCTGTTCTCAGCCACTCAGACCCAGGAGCTGGAGAAGCTGGTGAGGGCTGGCCTCAGGAACCCTGTACGCATTGCTGTTAAAGAGAAGGGCGTGGCAGCCACCAGTGTACAGAAAACCCCTGCCAGGCTCAGCAATTACTACACAGTGAGTATGACACACCAACTCTCTCTCTCTCTCTCACACACACACACAGAAAAATCACACTGAATCTAATTTCATACACACTTGCATGTTATTTTCTTTTGACATAAATGAGAGGCATAATTATTTCCCTTTGTTGTTGTGCTTCATCAGATTTGCAGAGCGGAGGACAAGTTTAATAACCTGGTAGCTTTTCTCAGACAGCACAAGCATGAGAAACAACTGGTGTTCTTCAGGTACTAAAAAACATATGCATACAGCCGTATCACTGCAGAGATGATCTTGAAACTGCTGTGTGATCATGACTCTTGGTACTAGTGACTGTGTTGTGTCTACAGTACCTGTGCGTGTGTGGAGTACTTTGGCAGAGCCCTCGAGGTCCTGATAAAGAATGTCAACATCCACTGCATCCATGGCAAGATGAAGCACAAACGCAACAAGATCTTCTCTGAGTTCCGAGCCCTGAAGAGGTGAGAGGAGGAGTGGTTCACCTAGGTTATCAGCTCAATTAGCTCAACTGATGTAACCATCACACATCTTTGCATTAGCTTCTAGACGACTCTCCAGGTGCTGATAACTTTTTCTTTTACTGAGACGTGAAGAAAATGTGTGTGCTCAGCAACGGTGTTTGCTAAATGATTGCAATGTTGTGTTGCAGAGGGTTAAATGACTTGTCTAATGTTGTGTTGCAGAGGGTTAAATGACTTGTCTAATGTTGTGTTGTATTGCAGTGGGATCCTGGTGTGCACAGACGTCATGGCAAGAGGCATCGATATTCCAGAGGTCCACTGGGTGCTGCAGTATGACCCTCCCAGCTGTGCTAGGTATGGAGGCAGGGTCACAACCATGTCAGCCAATTAGAACTGTATTATCATAGGCAAGACCCAATCATAAGGATAGAAATGAGAAACAGAACCTCGCAACAGGACAGCATAAGTCAAGGGCCCCCATAGCTCCAACTCCCATTCACTAACATTAGCATTGATGTTACCAAAAAAAGTGGATAGACCACAGGTTGGTTGAAAAAATAATTTGCTCAAGTTTAGTTTGCTTCCTCTCTCCCTCAGCGCTTTTGTACATCGTTGTGGACGCACAGCACGCATTGGTAACCACGGAAACGCCCTTGTCTTTCTGCTACCAATGGAGGAATCCTATGTCAACTTCCTGTCCATCAACCAGAAAGTGAGTATGGGCAATAGATTGATGGATTAATTTATTCTTTGTTAATAAATGCTACAGCAAAATGTGTATGAGATGTCTCTCTCAAACCCTAAACTCTAATGATAAATAGTGAGTGCCTCCAGAGGATGCCCCTTTTTCCTCTCCACCCCTCTCTCTTTCTCTCTCCTGAGGCTCTATTGGTGTCAACTTTAATAAAAACATTTTTATCACTGTTGACAAATATACATCCCTACCCCCTATTCCCAGTGCCCGCTCGAGAGGATGCCCCCAGTGAGTGATGTGGTGGATGTCCTGCCCAAGGTGAAGACCCTGGCCCTGGCAGACCGCGCCATGTTCGACAGGGCAATGAGGGCCTTTGTCTCCACCGTCCAGGCCTATGCCAAACATGAATGCAGCCTCATCTTCAGGGTCAAAGGTCAGAATTAAGGAATCCCTGTTTTACATACTCGGTTCAGATTCACCTCACGTAGTCAGATACTAGTAAGTAGTCAGATTATTTTAGAGACTCTCAAACGAGACGAGGTTGTTTGTTTGATATTGTTGTAAGATTGATTATACTGTACAATTGTCTGAGGTGAATAATAGCATCAACTCCTTCTCCTGTCATCATTGGTCAGATCTGGACTTTGGCTTGTTGGCACAGGGCTTCGCTCTCCTGCGTATGCCTAAGATGCCTGAGCTGAGGGGGAAGGAATTCCCAGAGTTCAAAGAGACCACCGTAGACACAGAAACCATCCGCTACAAGGACAAGCAAAGGGAGAAGCTGAGGCAGAAGATGCTAGCTGAGCTGAGGGAAAGGGGACCTCCACCCAAGAGGCACATCATGAAGAACAAGGCGTGGTCCAAACAGAAGACCAGGGTGGTCCGCAGGAAAAAGTCAGCTGCCAAAAGGAAGTTTAATGAGGTACATTTCTTGCTTTTACCCATTGAATCCTTTTAAAGTATTGGACAGGGCCCATATGCATAGAAAGTAGATGACTCTTAACCAACCCTTTGACTGTCAACAGGGCTCAGATGTGGACGATGAGGACATGAAGGAACTGTTGAATGACACTCGTCTGCTGAAGAAACTAAAGAAAGGACAGATCACTGAGGAGGACTTTGAGAAACAGGTCACAGCAGTAAAAAAGACCCCAGGTAAGAAGGCAGGGCCATCACAAGAACCGAGTTCTGGGGGAGAGGACGGGGTATGAAGACTCTTACAGGCAGTGTGCCTCTCATTGTAGCTGTATTGCCCCCAGCCTGAAGGAACATGGGTTCATTTGGATTCTATGGAACATTTTTATATCAGAGGCCCTATGTTGGGAAATATCCTCTAATATATGGGACAGGAGTAGGACTACTCATGGACTTCCTCAAACTTCACACACATTTTAAAGTGAAGCATCTCTTTTATAACTCACAGTTCACAGCACATCACAGTTCAAAACACAGTTTTGAGTACAGCAAATCAAACCACTGATTTTGTAGTTATGGACAGTGTAAAGTCATGTCCACTCATTGCTCACTTGTCTTTTGTAACCATCCATAAAAATGTAAAAAAAATAAAGTTACATAAGAGTTTTAAATAAAAGTCTCCTTTTCATGGTTTTTATTTAGCTGTTGTGAGGCACTATCATAAATAAAGCTTGATGAGTTCGTCGCTGACTGCAGAGGGGGTAAGGACCCCCAGGTCAGTGAATAGGAGGGTGATGAGGGAGGGGGGGGTGTAGTCGATCCTGGGGTGTTCTTGTGACAGGTCCTGTACAGTCCTCAGGATGTCAGCCTTGTACTGTGGAGGACGACAGAGGAACAGGTACGATCAAATGAGGCATTGGTGAGATGGTGCCGCATATCTTGAGAGAAGAACGGCTTGAATAAACAAGCCAACATTTCAATACAAGGGAGTTATCTTATTCTGAAGCACTGACAGGCTGACTTGTATGTTTGGCTAAAAACAGACATAACTGGTGATAAAAGGGGAGGACAAGGTGCATTAAATAATTGTTTTGCTATGTGAATTATTAGCGTTTACTGTGTAGCTATGGAAACGTGTTTGACCTTGAACCTGTCTGGAACGTCCTGCTGGTTGAGCGGGTACAGACGGACGAACTTGAAGCTCTCTGCTACCACATAGAAGGGCTTGTGGTGGACTTTTGAACACACCGCCATCTGATAGGTCCCAATCTGAATATGGCAATGACATAAACACACAATCATTAGCACAGCAAGACATACTATAATCATGGTTCAATTAAGACACATGAACTATTAGGGCTGGTCTGAAAGTGCCCTGGTTTGTTATAGGACTGCCAAGAAGGGTTGCGATCTTTAAGTTAAGTTCACAAACTTCACATCTGTAGACAGACTGTAGGGCTCTCGTTCCCAGGACTCACCTTGTTGATGATACCTCCACTCTCTACCACTCCCTCAGCACCTACGATAACTACGTCAATCTTTTCCAGTACACATCTGCAGGAGGGGGAAGTCATCATGCACATACAGGGATTTACGGTCATGGTTAACACAAAAAACAGTACCATGTGGCTCATGTGGGAATCAAACACCAGCAAGTGAAACAAGTAAATTGCCAACCAAATGAGCATTAGGAACTCACTGTATACCATAACAATACCAATGACATTCTATAAGTTATACAGTATCTTTTTACGTTCTATAAACCTCATCATTCCTGATGCACAGAATTGTGTTAAAACCTAGACTATAAACAATAGACTGACATTTACCCCACTGCTGCATCCAGCACTACTGTCACAGGAACATCGAGTTTTCTCAGGGCTTCTGCCATTTGTCGCCTGAACATGACAGACACACATATCAGACAAACTGAGTGTGTGTCGCTTTGTCTGTCTTATGAGTGAGTGTGTGCGTGTGTGTGTGGTCCCCTCACCCCGCTGTGTCTGGTTGGGACTCCGTGACAAACACTGTAAAGCGTTTCTTCTCTGTTGCAGCTTTCTCCAGTACCCTGAGGACCACCCTGGAGAAGGAGTGAGTCAGGATTTTCTGTGAGGGACAGAGGGACAAAGCAGGGCAGGGAGAGTGATGGATACAGACAGAGAAAGCAGAGATAAGGTTTACAAACACAGGTAGACATGCCTATTAGACAGAGTGCAGGCACACACACACACAGATGGTCATAGTTGACCCAAGATGGATGCAATTACACACCGCCCCGTCTTTGATGAAGGTATGGCACAGTTTAGCCACCTTGGTTCTAGACAGAGAGATCTTCTCCAGGAACAGCTCTCCTCTCTCCTCCATCACTTTCTTACAGCATAACAGATCCTGAGATAAACAACAGGAAGGAGACGCCTTCAGGACACAGCCACCATGGGCTCTGACCTCTGGTGGCGTGCCTGGCCCTGTCTGTCTGCAGAGGTGTTGCTGCGTGCGTTGTAATTTTTTCTGTTTCACAAAATAAACCAAGACAGTACATGTGTAAATGCCGGGGATCTGACATTCATTAGTGAGGTCATTTCTAGACGTGTTATTGAATGACAGCAATCCTTACCTTGTGTGAAACTGTTTCGTGTCAAAAAATGTTTGTTAATGTGCGTCTGTGTATATGCATACTTTCATGAAAATAATGTCTTGTCACAGCCGATTTCAATATCAGGCTGTGTCTGAGCGTAAGCCCCCTGACCTGGTGTTCCAGTGATGTGAGGCTGATGAAGCGTAGGAACAGCTCCCCTCCTGAGGAGACAGCTACAGAGGAGTCCACACCTGTCAGGCAGTCTATGGCCCACGTCAGGCTCTCCCTCAACCCCAGGATCGTCTCACCTATTGGGAGGTGTTGGGTGGGCACACGGTATTCAGGAACACGAAAGGCTGGTTGTAATCCAGGTGTCAAATTACATGGAGTGCTGGGCACTCTAACATATCAGGGTACTCTCATTAACATACTGAGATGGGCACTCCTATAAGAACATGAACGACTAACTGGACAGTCAACAAAGTGCATGTTGTGTACTGTAGGTCTAACGTGTTTGTACACATATGTTGAGCACTGCAATAAAACATCAATTTTGCCGTAAATGACCATGACTGCACAGAATCTGAATGTCTAGAAAATTAGACCTTTGTGTCTCTTGAGGAGCTCCAGAAGGGTGCGGATGGCTGCCACGGCAGACGCCATATCTGGGTCTGTTCTCACCTGGGTCCTGAAGTACTCCACCAACTCTGACAAGAGACGCACATAGGGATCACTCTTTTCATGCACACATGAGAAAGTCATTTGCAATGGTTATGACACCCATAAACTATTATTTTACACGTACCTTCCTCGTTCATTTTGGGAGAGAGCAAGTCTCAAATGCTAGGCAAACCAGGAGTGTAAAGTGTTTTGTGTTTTGCTTAGCTAAATGCTTTCTATGCTGTTTTGACAGCCCACGTCAACCACTACAAGCTTGTTCGCAATATGGCCTGCGATATTACAAAATAGCTTTTCACAATGGAGGACATACAAAAACAAGAAAGATAGAGAGAAGACACAAATTACTGAATACTAAAGACCTAATCCTTGCATTCAAAGTTTTAGTTGTCTGTCATAGTCGCGATTTGATGATGCATATGACGTAAAACAAATGCCCGTAACTTGTAGTTCTTAAGAATGTTTATAGTAGTTCCATCCTAAGCAGCCAACCAACCGCACTTTTTTGGATATTGCATTTAGGCCTAAAACGTGGATGTACTATATATTGTGACCAAGTACATACAACCACATGGGTGATTTGGCCCCAAAACAGATACATTATCTGTAGGCTATTCATTCAACCTATTAATTCAGCTAGTGTATCAGTAAAAACTAGTTATCACATCATTGTCATCGTCTAACATTTACATTTACATTTATGGAATTTAGCAGACACCTTTATCCAAAGAACAGCTGTCAGCTATTTTATCAGGGTCAATAAATATAATTTGGCCTATTAAAAGATAACATATACACCAGTCATCCGTTTTGGTGGGTTGAAGATAAAACTGCTTCACGTGCTTCCTTGCGATTTTAGGGAAATACCCATAGGCATAGGCGTTTAATAGGCAACAATATAGGCTCTGTGGTATGTACACGGTGCTTTAGTTTGAAAAATGTTAATAACTTTAAGCCTAATAATAATATATGGTTGGGTTGGGGTAATAAAGGGATACATGTCCTTTATTGTGGTTTATGAACCAGCTCTTATAATATTGTGGTAAAAGTGTATAAACCAGCCTATACGCCTAGGCCTACTCATTAAATATTATCATGATTTGTTCTTTATCCATATAAAATATGAACACGTCTGTTGTTCTTCGAAAATAGTTTATTCTAAAAGTTTCAGGCAAAGTTTTCTTCAGTTGAGTGCACCTCTTTGTTCTCCGATGTGGATCGCACAGCGGGGAAACAGTCAGAGCGCCTCTCTTCACTGTGCAGCTGCGGGCGACTCTCCCTATCCACTCGGCGCAGGCGCGCTTCCTCCTATGCGCGCTCTGTGCTGAGTGTTTGCATTGTGTCTGAACTGCCGGCGAGCTTTAAAAAATATTATACCCACCGCGGCAATGTCGGGCAGGTCGGTCAGAGCCGAGACCCGGAGCAGGGCGAAAGATGACATCAAGCGGGTTATGGCCGCTATTGAGAAAGTACGAAAATGGTAAGAGAGAGGAAAAAACCGTTCGTTATCTAACATGAGAAAAGCCTGGCTTGTAGGGGGGAGGAGAGTGAGAGAACGAGCGAGAACGAATGGAGATGGAATTGATAGACGGGTCATATTGAGCGGAATTTAGGACAGAATCTACTCTCGACTCACGTACGCCAGGGCGCACTCATGCGGTGTGCGACTGAGTCGTAGAAAAAGTACCCCAAAAGATCTCTATAATTTTCCCGGATTTTCTATGAAGGTTTAATGTGGGTTGAACCCAGAAGCCATTTCGTTGCAGTCACATGAAGCCATTCCTTTCTCCTGCCCGCTGTCGTGCTTATGAAGACTGACTGTTTAGAGGCTTTGGAACGACGCAAATCACTCAATAACACCCACTTCGGAACTATATGACGACGGCGCTCTTGAGTCAGAGTAGTTTTAGTCCGTCTGGAGTTTTAAATTAAGCGCTTTGAGTCGCCCTTTAGGTCGAATAGAGATTGCGCACGGTGGGGGTTGGGAGAGGGAAGTACAGTATAGTGCATGGCTGAACATGCAATGACTCAATCTGAAGAGTTTAGAAATACAATAATCATTTTCTGAAGCTTACAAATATCACAAAATATTTTTTATATTATAATATTGTTATAATGATTACTACATATCAAGATAACGTGTATTTCCTGAAATACATTATTTTGCTAAATTAAAAACATTGAAAATGTTGTGCTTCCCTTCCAACCAAGTTTGCGTTTAAAGATTATTACACATTGAGAAAAATGTTTGATATTGCCAAATTAAATCAGATACAATTTTTCTCATTAGATTTACAGTGTTAGTCGCTCAAGGCTACTTGATTTTATGTATAAAAAAAAGAAAAAAAAGAATCACAATTGTAACAGAGCAACAAGTTCCCAATTAAATATGTTCTAACTTGAAACGGTTTGAACAATCACTATATTCTTGCTGTTGTAGTTATTTAGTATTGTGTTTTGTGCGGACTCAAGGAAGAGGAGCTGTTTCCAAAGAAGCTGATATGAGTCCATATGTTTAACCATATGTTGGTGTCTTTATTTTTCCCATGAAGGGAGAAGAAATGGGTGACTGTTGGAGACACTTCCCTGAGGATCTTCAAGTGGGTCCCAGTGACAGAGCCCAAATCAGATGACGTAAGTACCTATCTTCCACCCCTCCACTATACCACCACCCCATCATGTTAACTGTAACTCAGTGTCACAAGTAATACATGACTGAAATGGAAAACAAACTCCAGTAAAAAGTGACATTTAGTCCTAGCATAGATTACTTTTTCTTAGGGTGACTGATGGATAGATGATTCACTTACTTAGACAAATGTATTTGTTGTAAATCGCTTTGGATAAAGGCGTCTGCTAAATGCCGCAAATGTAAAACATTTCTTTTCATCCTCACCTCACCTGTCTTATCAGTCACCTGTCGTAGCTTTCGGTCAGTTTGCCGATTTTAAAGTTCACTTTTATTTGAGTTTGCTTTGCACATCATCATCCTCATGATCCCACATCATGTCCTTGTGCTGTACTTTAACCACATATATTTTCTCCTCTGTATTTTAGAAGAGTAAGAATAAAAAAAAAGGCAAGGATGAGAAATATGGGTCCGAGCTCACAACTCCAGAGAACAGTTCCTCTCCGGGGATGATGGACATGATCGGTGGGTAGACCCCAGTGTGATGTATGGTCAGATTTTCATCCTTCTTAGGTTCTTATGGTAACATAAAGGCTCCATCTCTCTATCTTTCAGATGACAACAGCAACCAGAGTTCCATCGCTGACTCCTCCCCAGTGAAACAGGAAACTAGCTGTAGCACTAGCCCCGCCCCTGAGCCCACCGCCGTCCCCCAGCGTGACAGCAGTGAGGCCAAGAGGGACCAGAGCTCTGACAACAAGAGGGGTGAGTCTTACGTACACACACACACACACACACACACACACACACACCAATATCCGAACAGCAGGAGGGGTGAATTACATAATTGTAGGCCTGGTTTTGGATACACTCCCTATAGTTCTTATCTCTTTCACATTCTTTCTTGCAGATCTGAAAAGATTTGGTGTTAGCAGTCTTGCACTTGCTCTAGCTAGCCCTGGTGAAATACACTCAGAAAAGTGTCATTCCCCATTTGGTTTTAGTTTGCCTTATTCCCTGTTCGGCTAGCTCACAGTGAGAGGGAAAGGGAGGAAGTGGGTGGGAGGGAGAGGAAGAAAAAGAGAGGAATCTCTTGAGAGAGAGAGAGAGAGCGCTTCTCTTTTGCACTGTGCTAGGAGAGAGAGTGCAGCTGTGACCATGTTTGGCCCCTCAGGGCTTCAACTGCCAACTGTCCATCTGCCCTCCCAATAACAAGAGCATGGTGTAAAAAAGAAGTCTCTTTCTCTCCCTTTACTCCCTCTTTTTGCTCTCACTCTCTCAGCAATAGAGAAGTCTGTCCCTCTATTCCATCCCCCCTTTTTTCTCGCTCTCACAATCTCTCTTTCATACTCTTTCCCCACACACATTCTCTCTCACACCTTCGCTTAAAGGGATAGTTCACCCAAATTACAAAATCATTTGGTTCCTTACCTATGGAAAAGGACATATTTCAATCCACACTTTGGTACTGTCTATCTGGTTACTGTAACTAACAGCTAATTGCTAGCATTTTTAACCAACACCCAATGCAAGTCAATAGACCCCATGTTTAAAATAGATAGATAGATAGATCCCAGAGATACTTTAGATCCCAGAGAAGATACTTTATTGATCCCAGAGGGCAAATTAAGGCGTTATAGCAGCTCACATTACAAACAACAACAACAAAATAAAGTGACAATAGAATAATAAAATAAATTTAACATCCCCCAGCCTGACTCTGATCACCCCGATCGATCCAGCCGGAGGAGGAGTTGTACAGTCTTATTGCGGCAGGCAGAAAAGATCTCCTATAGCGCTCCTTAGTGCAACGTGGTTGTAGTAATCTGTTGCTAAAGGAGCTTCTCTGCTCTGCCGTCATGTCATGCTCAAATCAACTTAGCCATTTAAGTCAAGTAATTCAGAGAATTTCAGATTGCTTGGGGTCCATTGACTTGCATTGGGTTTTGGTTAAAATGCTAACAATTAGCTGTTAGTTACAGTGCCGAGATAAACAGACCCAATGTGTTGATTGAAGTTTGTCCTTGTCCATAGACTAATTTCAGGGTAAGGAACCAAACATGTGATTTTGTAATTTGGGTAAACTATCCCTTTAACAGGATTGAGCTTTCGTGTTCGGAGAGTTCTGTGATATAGTTATACATCTCTCCCTTGTACAGATCTGTCCTGGCCTGTGTCCGTCACTTGTCCTAGTACGTTTCCCTCCCTACAGTTATGGGATTCTTTCTCTGTGGATGTAATTATTCATAGCACCACATGATGGCACTAAAGTGTCAAGAAAGGCCTTGCAGAAGTAACATGTGATTTCTGATGCGTCTTGTTGTTGTGATTTCTCCAGCAGTTAAGAGCAGCCCCTCCACAGAGACCTCAGAGAGAGCACAGAGTGCCAAGAGAGACAGCCAGTCCTCCTCAGGGGAGAAGGACTCTTCAGACAGCAGCAAAGCCACTCAGGTACTCTCTCCATGGCTCTCTCTTCCAACAGTCTCCACTAGTTCCCTTCCCTCACCTCCTTAGTGGCACCTTAGTAGGAATATTTGGGGTGCATTCTGTTCATTCTTTTCATTTGTTTTGTCTTGTAGGAACTGGAGGAGGAGGCCCCTCCCAGTAAGAAGAGCAAAGTGGAGTCTCCATCTCAGGACTCTGAGGAGAGTTAAATGTCCTGCTTCCAATCATTTCTCTCCTCCATCTTCCTCTGCTCCCTCCCTCTATACCTCCTCCGGTTGCTTCTCTACCACAGAGGGTGATTGGACATCTCCTGTCCCCTCGTCCCTCCCTCTCTTCCCCCGTAGGCCCCAACACACCTCTATCACAGAGGGAGAATGGACGTTACCTCCCTCACAGTCCTCCACACTCAAGATGCCAAGAGTTGCTATGAACCCATGCTGTAGTCCCCTCTATGACCAGGGGTGGCGCTGTGAGTCCAGGCCAGCCAAGAGGAGAAACACTGACCTGCACTTGTGACAGAAACACACTGATGGGATTTAAACCCTGGTGCCCTCATCAAACAAAGTAGGAGGAAGTTGACCCTAGACACTGACCTCAAATCTGTTTCATTCCCCCCCTCCCAATAGTTAAGGTTGGGATTTGGGGAGGCAAAGCTGATCCTAGATCTGTGCCTAAGGGCAACTACTACTACTACTACTACTACTACTACTACTACTACCACCACCACCCAGAGCCGCCACAGACCTCCCACTAATTCACCTGTTGTTCCAATGCTCCACGTTTGTGTTCAGATACTAGTAGATATTTTGTTTTGGGGTTGTTTTTTTTGCTCAGGAGGGTCAATGCACTGTTAAAGTATATCACAATCGACCACAGATAGTTTTGCTGCTGTAGTGGGTGTGTTTTTTCTCTCCATGAAAGTTTCTTCAGTCAGTTGTCTTTATTTAACTTGATCTTTTTAGAGGAGGAACACAATGGTACTCATCAAGTTTATCTCTCCCACAGTAGTGAAGACAGGCTTGTAGCATAGGTCTTACCTGGTGGTGTGCCTTGTGTTGGTAAAATGTACTTGGTAGGTCAAACTGTTTTAACTACATTTTTTTAGTGCCATGTTTTATTTGCCTTATGTTTTAAATATGTCAATATTGAGGTGACAATAATTGTTTCATTCAACATTTACATTCAACTACTAATGGCCAGTTGAGTTAAACATTGGTTACATTTGGGCAATGCTATTCTGATGATACCCATTGGAACTAATTTATGTCTTTAGTCAACCTGTTAAACAGGTTTGAAGATGCAAACAGTTGAATTTCTGTAAACCTCTGAAGGGAGAATGTAATTTGAGAATATCAACAGTTTCTGGCTATTCTGGTTGCCAGTCTGTTTCTGCTTTAGTCAACGTCTTTGTTGTTGTTAATGATAAAGAAGTTGGCTAAAGATGACACAGACTGGCATCCAGACTGTTGTCCTACTTGGAGTTACATTTGAACCTCTTCAAATCTTCATTCTCATTCTTTAAATGTAGTGCATCACTTATAATATTAAACCTATGAACCTTCGGTAGCTCTCGAGAGTCTTCTAGCTCAAGCTTTGGTTCCAATCCGTATTCAAGGTGCTCTCTGTGGGCTGAATCCTAACTTGTGCATGGATTGAACTCTATTTTTTTGCGCAAATCTCTCATAGACATCACTGTGTGATTTACACAAGTTAAGAGTGAGGATTCAGCCCATATGATCTCTAATGTTCAACCTCAAGCCTATTTGTATGTATTGATTGATTCGGGTGCAACAATTAGTATGGGTATTTGCAAGTGAATTCTATATCTATCAAGTCATCTTCATGTTACAGGAAATCAGTGACTTCAGATGGCATGATCTCGATAGGGCTATGACAGAGAATAACTTGATCAGATCATTTCAGTGAGTAGTACACAGCAAAACATCAGTCACGTGGAGAGAAATGAAATTTCAAGAAATCCAAATTGTCTCAGTTGAGAGGATGGCTTAGCATATACCTCATTCCCAGTCCAGCAGAGCTGGTACTTAAGATGCTATGTATTGACATAAACAGTTCTAAACAACATTATGTACACACTCAGTTAAAAAAAAATCACACTTTTATGTTCTAGCTTTCACCAGATTGAGCTGATTGCTTATAGTTTAACTCATAACTGTGTGTAAAAGCAAAAAGCTGAGCTGTGAGATCTGAAATCATGTAAGTTGTTTTGTTTTTTCTTGGGACCATGTTGTTTCAGTTTAGAATGATCTTGTACAGATTTATGGTTTGGTTTTGACTTATTTATTCCATCGGTAGCGCTTGGTTTTTATCATGTCCAATGGTTTTGTTTTATTAATAAAAAGTCACAAAACATTTTGCCCTCGATTCCTTTGTATATTTTAGGTTGCATAATCCCCTAGTGACGAGGTGAAGGGAACCAGCAATAACAGCTAGCTATTAGCACTGTGTACTAAATTGCTTCCCCTGCCTTTTCTTTTTGGGGCGCCGGAGGTTATTTAGCAAAACACTTTTCCTCCAGTTGTGTTTGCCTGCATTCATTGCCTGAGAGGACATGAAAAATGGAGAGGGCTATTTCTGTTCCCCTCATCCTGTGGAGGGTAATGGATCTAGAGATTAATGAATCATGAGCAGCTCCCATGCCCATAGTCCTGTGAGATGGAAAACAGGTTGTTAGTTAGGGGAAAGTGGTTTTGGCTGCTGAGCACAGAGGCTGTTAGGTAAGGCTAAACACTTGAAAACGCTCATCTGCCCTGAAGTTTTTCTCTTCCGAGTCTCATCAGACATGATTGGACAGGTGGAAGCAAAAACTTTACCACCTACCCATTCATGTCAATTAAGTGATTACATCAAGGGTCTAACCAACACTGTTAATGTGTAGACATTATTCAATTGATAAGATTGTTGGATTTGGATGACACTTTCATCACCAGTTAGTTGTTCGAGACAAAGTCAATACAACACAACAGAGGAGTATTTGTCTCATAGCATTTGTATTGAATCGTTAGGAGTATACAATACAGTACATAGAAAACTAACATTTGACATTACGGTCTCATCTGTAAAGGTTACAACAACAGTTTATTTACTACTTAGAAACTGTATAAATCCTTCATAGATGATACATTGATGCAAGGTATTACATACAAAACAGTGTACTAATTAGACATCACTTATTAAAGTATAAAGTCCACAATGTGCTTAAGAGTTAATAATGTCTTTACAAGTGTGTTTGTCCCTGGAGTCAGTACATCATTATCATACAACATGTCAACTTCCTTATCAACAGAGCAGAAAAATAAAATAAGCATTAAAACATCCTTTTTGTTCCATGGCACCGTGTGCACATTCTTCTGAAAATTGATATTTACAAAGACAAGTGTCATTGGTTAGTCACACCTATCATACACTGGGAGATTCAATATGATCCAAACTTGTGCTTAACTCTAATATGCATTTCTATACAGGTACTGTTTTTATGAGACATTACATAAAATACATAGGCAATACATAACATGTGACTAACTATGTACTATTCTGTTTGAATATTCAATATAAAATCAATAATTATTTGTTTTTTGTTTTTAGAATGGCAGTTTATAGTTTGTCCTGTATTCTAAAAGAGGGAGGTTTAAAGTGAGTAGTGCAATAATAGATTACTAGTGGCCTATGCTCTTTAGCCTTCGATTGTGGACTGTGTACCTGTACACATAGTGGTACTAGTACTAGCTTTTTCCCTGTACGAATGGCCCTATGGTCCATGACAGGCCCTGAACACACCAAGCAGATTCAACCAGACACAATCAAATTAACACTTCACCACCAGCTAAATCTTACCACCACTGTTCTAAATCTGATCACCTGAAGCATGGATTAGTCCATTGCCTATGGTTCCCCAAAATCTGATGTGAAACAAAGAAAACGTGGTACATTCAGTACGGTGGTGATGTATTATTAATAGCTCAATCCCCAATTCACCCAATGGTGAAGAAGGAGGGAATGTGTTCGAAAAAACAAAACGAAATATTGGGAAATCAGTCTAGTGCATCCAGGCCCTTACATTTTGGACATGTGCATCATCAAATGCCTTCCTTCTTGCCATGCCCAGTAACACATAGAAGCATCAGTTCCAATAGGAACTGAAGTCAAATACGAACCCATGCTGTACATAGAAACAGAAACAAAATGCACATAAAACAAATAACTAGTGCTGAGGACGGATTCCTTTTCTTTCTAACATCGATATTGCACCAAAGCAGCACATCTAGACATTTCTTTGCATTGTGTTCAGTTCAGCTTAAGAGAGAGTGAGTCTTTTGTGTAAGGGGTATTTTGTAGGATCTGAGCACAGAGGAGGGTAGTGACATACATAAATACTATACAAAAATACATAGAGAGGACCTAGAATTTGGCTGTGCAGGGCCCAGAATCAGGCAAGTGGAGGCTGGATATAAATGAATAAAAAACATAGGTATGTATAGGGGAATATAGGGACGTGGGGTAGGAGAGGGTTGGGGCAGGGGTAAGAAGAGGTTGGAGAGGGCAGTAGGGAGAGGTGGAGTAGGAGAGGGCAATAGGCGGGGTGGGGTAGGAGAGAGCTAGGGGCAGGGGTTAGAAGAGGTAAGAGAGGGGAGAGGGGGTGGGGTTAAAGAGGGATAAGGGCAGGGGTAAGAGAGGGGAGTAGGGGGAGGTGGGGTACAGTAGGAGGGGTAGAGAGGGGTGAGGTAGTGGGAGTTAAGGAGGGTCAGAGTGAGGGCCGAGAGTAAAGGAGGACAAAGAGGGACAGAGCTGGGTCAAGAGGTGTTGCAGACGTCTGCCGAGAAAGTTCTAGAAAGTCTGGTCGTCGTTGCAGGACTCGGTGGTGTGTCCGAAGGCCTCACAGATGTCGCAGTATGGCCGCTGGTCAGTGGGTTTTCCGTGGTAGGTGGAGTGGGGGACTGAGTCTGGGCTCTGGGCCTGGGTGGGACAGTCCTCTGTGTCATGGAGGTCGAAGCTGTCACAGATGTCACAGAACAGGCGAGGAAGAGCCTTCTTCTCCCTCTTAGACAAACCCTCCTCCAAACTAGGGGTTAAAGGACAGAGGAGAGGAGAGGTTAACAAGTTATTATGGAGTGCAGTGATTTATGGAGGGTAAAACAGAAGGCCTCCATCACGAGGAGTCAGTGTGAAATGAATGGCATTGAATGACATAGAGGCACTGTAGGTGAGGGGTTTGGGGAACCTATAGTGTGACCCACCCGTCAGTCCCGTCGTTGCCATTGAACTCTGCCAGAGCCATCTTCTTCAGCTTCACCTTCAGATCCTCATTCTTCCTCTGCAGGTCCACGATCACGCTGTTCAGGAAGTTGATCTGAGAGAGACAGAGGTGAAGGGAGAGAGTAAGGGAATGACATGTGACACGTGTGTGGGATACCATTCCTCATTCCATTCCATGCATTACAATGAGCCTGTTCTCCATTTCCTAGACAAACCTTACATACAACTAGCATATATTAGAAGTGACAAGAAGGGTAAGACTTTGAAGATGACAGAATTTGACTACTGCTCCCTTTCGTACCTGTCCCTCCGCAAACTCCTTCTCCTCTCTCAGCTGGTCCAGAGCTGCATCACCTGGGGGATACAGAACACACACACACACGAAAACAAATGAGGAGAGAGCGATACATGGTACTAGATACATGGTTCTGATGGTACTAGAAGGTTGGTACAGGGAGGTTTGTGGAGGGTCTGAAGGTCCAGAAACGGTGTCCTCACCTGAGGACGGAACTCCACTGTCTCCTCCGTCGGAGGCCTGCCTTCCCATGAGCCTCTGCTCCAGGCTCTGGATGCGGCCCTGTAGCTGGGCCTTGTCTCTCTCCAGGGTCTCCACGGCTGACTGCAGGGTCTTAGCCATGGCGTTCTCCCCTCGCAGCACTGCGATCTGCAAACACAGAGCAGATATATCAGCATACAGTAGATATGGAATTCATATGGCATCAGCCTATTTTTCTTGCTTAGTGTTTTTGATTTAAAGACGATTTAAGTGTGTGTTTGTGTATATATATATATGTGTGTGTGTGTGTGTGGGGGGGGGGTATGTGGGGTGTGTGTGTGTGTGTGTGTGTATACCTCGTTCCTCAGTGTCTCGAGTTCTCTGTCCTTGTCCTTAGATTTGTGGTAGTTTCTCTCCTCCGTTTCCTGATTAGAGAGTGTTTCCCTGTGGGAACAGAGTCAGATAACTGCTTAATACAGAACTCCACCCCACTCTGGGACTGTCATGAGCAGTGCAGTACTCTGGAACCAAATGCTGTCCTCAAGCAGCTTCAGGCTTGACCTTATCCCTCATATCGTTGTGGTAATTGATACGGTAATTATTTTGATATGGGTTATTTTTAATCCCCATCACCCAGCCCTATCTCACAACCATGCGCGTGTGTGTGTGTGTGTGTGTGTGTGTGTGTGTGTGTGTCTGTGTGTGTGTGAGTGTGAGTGTGAGTGACACTCAAGAAATTAACAATTTTGGGAGAAACCACATTAAAAAACCCAGATCACTCAGTCAGAACTTTGGGAAGTCTGTCACGCCCTCCACTTCCATCTAGCCTGTGCCAGTCTCTTTCTCTCCCGCCTGTGTCTGTGTCTGTGTCTGTATGTGTGTGGGCGTGGCTCCAGGCTCCAGGTTCTAGCAATCCAGTTCTTCATCATCTCCACCTGCTCGGTCTACATACCTGTGGTTCATCTTCTCATCTACTTGCAGTGTTTAAACCCCGGCTTCCCATCCGCTCATGGCCAAATCGTTTGCTGTCGTTACAAGTCAGTCTCGCTCTCGGCCGCTTAGCAGCACTTAGTTTCATGAAGATTCTCTGTGTCTAAGTATTTGTCTAACCGTGTTCTCTCTGTGCTACAGGACCACTTCCCCGTATCTGCCTGCCAGCCTGCCTGCCCGTCTGCCTACCCTACCTGCCTACCTGCCCTGTCTGCCTGTCTACCTGCCCTGACTACTGTTATGGAAAATACATTCATAGAACTGTTTTCAGGTTATACACTTTCAAATGACTGATACAACTTGTGTAAATACTGTGATTACATTTTCTCTTGCCGCACCTCTAAAGTTCTATAGCCATTGTTCTGAGAAGCACTGTATGATTTACCATATGAACAGTGGTGATTTCGTAGGGAGTGGTGAGGGAGCGCAGTAATGGGGAAACAGACATATCTTGCCCATAGGTGTGAAATGTTGAACGCCGATTGATCAGTAAGAAAGCGCCGATTGATCAGTAAGAAAGTCTCCCCATTGTTCATTCTCTCCCGCCCTCTCTCACATAAGCACAAGCCCATCAGCCGATAGCCTTGGCGGCGCCTACCATTATGTTTAAACTGTATAAAAAACAACCCTGATAATCGTCTCTTCAGACTTGTGCTGAACGGACCCCCGGATCTACGCTGGGCTGCTGTTACTCTCTTGTCTCTTGTTTGCAAGCAATAAATACCGGACTCAGATATTGTGGCTATTCAGGACTTGTTTCTTGATTCTTACCCCCGAAGAGCTGAAGTACAGAGTGGTAAATCCTAGACTTCCACCACACTACCCAGCCTGCCTGCCCTGCTAGCCATTCCACCCTGCTACTCCGTTTCCCTCTATTCCCTCATTAAAACCTGATTCCTTTATATACATGTCCTGACTCTGTGTCCTGCGCTTGGGTTCCTTAGCTCTGACCATAACAAAGTTAAGTTATAAAAGCACACTAAAGTTTCAATACAACAGACTTCACAACAAAGATTACAACAGTAGGAATCAGTTTCTGGTACAATACAATGGATTAACTTGAGTATGGACCTAGAGGTGTTGGCTTGACTGCAGACTTAAAATCACAACAGGGCAATGATTTAGCTTATCCTAAACAAAGTCTGTACTATAGGTACTACTGTAGATATAGATCCTCTATGTAGTTAGGGAACTATTGTTATTGTTGTTGTTTCTTTTATTTTTATTATTTACACTTCTTATTGCACTGTTGGAGGAGCCCAAGACTTAAGAATTTCATTGCCAGCGACTGCTCTGTAATTGTTGTGCATATGACAATAAAACCATCTTGAATCTTGAATCTTGAAAATCATAGACCCCCTCTTCAGGAATGCTATCCCTTCATCATCATTGCCATGTAAGTCACGACTCCAAACTGAATATCTACTGTCACCGGTCTACTGTCCTCTCCCTCCAGAGGAATTAGTTCTGCTGTAATTTTCTATTCCTAAATAATTTCCCTCTGGATTAAATAACCTTTATGACTTTTCTTTTCTCATCTCCTGTCTCACCATCTCCTCTCCTCTCAGCCTCCTTCTCACCCTCCTCTTTTTTTTTTCTCTCTCTTCCACTCCCTCCTTTCCTCTCCTCTCTCATTAGTGGTGTTAGTGGGATACACTAAGACAGCAGGTCCTAATCCTTTGATCACTGGATACAGAGAGATAAAGCTACACTAAGACGCTATTTCTGTACATACCGACTACATTTACAGACAAAACGCATTTACACCTACCTCTGATCTTCCAACTCAAAATAACTTCAGTTCAAATCAAGAACAGGACGTTGTGCCTTTTTGACAAACGACTCTGAAATGGCAGTGGGGTCAAAACTAGCCTTCCAAACGAACAGACTATGGTATATCTTACTCTCTTCATATGTCAGACTGGTCCCATATGCAGGGACAAAGCTCCCAGGCCTGGGCAGCGTTAGCTACAGTATAGCTGCCGTTCCTGTCTTATAACCAGTGTCAAGTCAAGCTTATCTTTAATCTACTGACAGCGAGTCAGAGGCACAGTAAAAGTATGACCAATGGATTCAAAGCTGTGCAAATGGAGACAGCATCTGCAGACTGATTCTCATCTCACAAAATGCCATCTGTCTCTGTGAGCTACTCTTAGTCTGCCGTATAGTATTCTAATCATTTTTAGTGGATCTAACATCAACTAAATCAAATGTGGTATAATACTCTTTATAGGACACTGTGAACGTGGCAAACTGTTGTGTAAATCATGTGAGAATAGATTAGATTGTGTAAATTGTATTCCAAAGTTGAGGTGTCTTACCTGTCTTTCATGTCGAGCTGTTGTTGACTGTTGTGCTCCTCATTGTGCTATAAGACGCAGACAGAACAGACACACACACACACACAGATAAAAACAGATTAAACCCCTCTCAGCTTTAAGAGTACAGTAACAGCATGAGGTCAATACTCACTGTGCCAAAACCTATTCAATCAAACCCCATATCTGGGTTTATGGGTGGAGTCAAAAATCATTCCACATCTTGCACTGCAAATATGCTTATTTGAACAAGCAGCTGCTTCTGTCAGGCAGTTTTCATTGAACAGGATATTTGAGCAGAAAAGTGTTTCAGTTGTGTCACCTCCTCAAGAAGCTGAGACTTCTGACTGGCCAGCTTCAGCTCCTCACTGAGAGAGAGGGAGACAGGGAGAAAGAGAGAGGTTTTATCTTTCACTGACAGTCAAAGGAATAACATTGCAGCAGAATTGAATGTAGGTGCTGCTCTGTCTAGTTCTCTGTGTTTCTCCATGTGTCACAAAGGATTACAATCTCGCTGTTGATCTGTGTGTCGCGTTCCAGATAATGACTGTCTGTACACATCTGTGCATCACTAACAGAGAGTCTGCAACGCATGGAAAAAGAGAGACTATAGAACGGAGAGATGGAAGAGGAGAGAGAAGCGGAGAGGAGTGAAAAAAAAATCAATATAAAATCAACAGGAAAAGTCAAGTGAATCTAGAATCAAAGCCATGCTTATCTCCAGGTCTACAGTATGTGATCCCGCTGGCTGCTCAAACAAAGATGACATCTACAGACTGATTCTTAGCACACAAAACCCCATCTGTCTCTGTTGGCTGCTCTTACAGCTTAATGGACTATTTCAGACATTTTAGAGGATTTGACAACATCTGCAAAATCCAATGTAGTTTACACAGCAGACACTGTGGTGTTAGGAGATTGTTTACTTGTTAGCCTACATAACAATAAAAAATCTGAAGGCTATTTATCTGAATTTGGATTTGCATAATCATCATTATGTCAGACATTCTATTTTCTCTGCATACTCTATGATGAGTTACCATGAGCTGAAAGGTTGTGTATGGACAGACTGCTTCGGCAGTTAAGTTGTCTCATCAGCAATTTTACAACGTGTTGGCTTTCACAGTACAATGAAATAATTGGAGCTATTTAGGTTAATATTTGGTTTGGAATGAATACCATGGGTATTATTGATTACAAACCATCTGAGGGGATTTAGAGTGGGTCTGCCCTTGCTGACTGTGCCTGGTCCCAGTCGTGGCTGGGCTGTGATGAGCGTAAAGGTCATAGCTAGCCCTCTGTATGTGTGACAAATGGCCCTGGGGGGATTCACCATAATCACATTCACCACGCTCTACTGTATCAACCACACCAACAGAGTTGGTAGGGTTCTTATACCATTTTGAACTAGAACTGGAAGGATCTTAGACTAGCCATTTTCAAAGAGGTTCGGAAAAGCTTACGCCAGTTAAATCGGAACTCCATGGACATCACTCAAATAGGAAAATCAAAACCAATCCAGGATCAGGAGCTAACTAAAGTCAAACCCACTGGAAGAACCTATTACAGTATCACTTCTAATCCAGGGCTATATTTAGGGCCCAATAGAGCCCAACTCACTGACAGAGTATATACACACACACACACACACACACACACACACACACACATACACACACACACACACACACACACAAAAGAGAACTAAGAGAACTGACTGGGACGGACGCAGCTGTTCTCCCAGACGAGATGTCTCTGAAGGCACAAAGCGGCTCTCACACACACACACACACACACACACACACACACACACACACACACACACACACACACACACACACACACACACACACACACACACACACACACACACACACACACACACACACACACACAGAAGTCTGAGGTCATGAGAGGAGCAGCCATGTTGGAGCCAGGCGGTTCTAGGAGGAGAGGCAGGATTGCATAACCCTCCCTGGAGAATGTGGAAGGATGCGTCTCTGTAAGAGGCATGGTGGAGGAGGAGGAGGAGGAGGAGGAGGAGGAGGAAGGGAAGCATGTAGAAACGCTATACATGCTGTATTTCTACAGCCATTGAGAAAAACCTACAGGGATGCATATTAAAGTCATACAGACTTTAGGAATAATGAGCCGCTACAAAGTACATTAGGTTAGGTCTCAGAGTGATTTCAGTTCCATTCTATGGGACACACTCCATCTTAAACCTCTGATCTCACTCCCCCTCCAGGATGCACAGTGATGTCTATAACTCAGCCTGTAATATCCATCTGTGGCTCTGACGTCACTGCTCAAGGCTTTGATGATTCATAGGAGGTGTGGCAGGATAAATAGGGGGCTGTCACTACACACACGCACGCACGCACGCACGCACGCACGCACGCACGCACACACACACACACACACACACAAGCGCACACACACACAAGCGCGCACGCACACATGATTACATGCATCCATGCACGTGCGCATAGAAACACATTCACTGATCTATTAATAGATCCTTATGTCATTGACCATATCAAAGAGGAACCGTGATCCATGTTCCATAGGAAAAAAGGCAGTTGATTTGTGTCTGCAACCCTCAGGCTCTCCCTGAGAACTGAAGATGAGGCAACACTGACCACATTAGAAGTAAGAATTAGGAAAGAATTAGTGAAATATGAGACTAATTGGGTGAGTCACAAAAATAAGTTTACTCCAATGTCTCTGCATAGGCTTCCAATGCACTGGTTCTAACCATCCACACACATTCCTAAGAACCACCAAGCATACAGTTTTGTCCCCCTGTGAGAATTGGGCCAGAAAGGGAAGCTGAGTTTGCATCTCCGGGTCCCACTGAGCAGTACTCCGGTGGCAGCCAAGGTAACTGTAATAGCATTTCCTTGTTTTAACACACGTTGGAATGCCTGTGCTGGGAGGCCCATAGAGCAAGCAGGAGAAACATCAGTCACAGGTACTCACATTTCCTTGCAGAGAATTCCGATGCGCTGGTTTTCCGAGCTGCTTCGCTCCTGGGAGAGGCTCAGCTCTTCCCGGTATTTGGAATTCTGCTCTTTCAGAGCCTCGAGCTGGAGGATGAAAAGAAGGAGAGAGACAGAAAAAGAACGATTTAGACAAACATCAAACAAACCATAACATTGGAGGATAAAGCCCTCTTCACGCTCCCCATGGTGCCTTAGTCACACACATTAATCACGTGTCTCTGTCATACTGTCTCTGCCCAACAGAGATGATGCAGCGGTGATGCCAGGAAGATAATGCCTTGAAAGACCATCGCTATTCCTAAAGCGCAGCGCTGGCAACGGAGGCGATAATACCATGTCAATGCTAATCAAGAATAAACTTGTCTATTCAACCTCTAATTGGTTTCTGTAGCCTGCTGAGACAGGAATCGTGGCGTAGATTTAAGCTCTGCCAAATGTACTAGATATCTCATTCAACAACAAGCTAATTATCACAAACGTTGAAAGCCTAACATCTCCAGGAAATAACAACAGCGAGACAGCGAGACACCTCCGCTGGATTAAGAGAGAACATGCGGACGGATCCGTGGTGTCGCGGTGCTCTCCCCTCGTGTCCCCCTGACGGTCCTGTTAGATGGACAAGTTCTACCAAC
This sequence comes from Argentina silus, assembly GCF_951799395.1. NCBI lineage: Eukaryota > Metazoa > Chordata > Actinopteri > Argentiniformes > Argentinidae > Argentina > Argentina silus. Next base: position 6,736,197 of record NC_139659.1, read on the forward strand.
AGTTGCTCATATCAAATAAACCAACTAACG
>NC_139659.1:6741226-6768726 GCF_951799395.1 Argentina silus
CTCTGGGTCTGGCTGTCTCTGTCCGCCTGCTCCACACTCTTCTCCAGCGCTGTGAAACCAGTTGTAGAGATACTGTAGCATCAACACAGTTATCACACACAGCTGCAACACCACTCAAATCAATACTAATTCACTTTGTATGGAATGAAGCGAGTGTGGAGACGTGGATGTTTACCTTGCATGGTTTGCGTTGTCTTCTTGTTCCCCTCCTCCGCTGTGTCAAGTTGTTGTCTCTAAAATGGTAAATGCACAAACAACGAAAAGTTCACTTCGAGAGCAAAACACTAAACTGCTCAATAACATTCTTTCTCCATGAGCTACCCAGGGAAGGATAACGACTTTCATAAAATATGTGAGGGTTGTTCACAAACACGGCCTTTTCACCAAGGTCTCCCTTCATCATAATGCCCGACCAAGAGCAAACATTTAAAAAATGAAACGCATTATGATTGGACAACCTAATAATAGCTAGCAAATGTTTTTTTTTGCTTTTACCAGTCAGTTGTGTGTGTGTGTGTGTGTGTGTGTGTGTGTGTATATGTTTGTGTGTGTGAGTGTGTGTGTGTGTGTGTGTGTGTGTGTGTGTGTATATCTGTGTATATGTGTGTATATCTGTGTGTATATGTTTGTGTGTGTGTGTGTGAGTGTGTGTGTGTATATTTGTGTGTATATGTTTGTGTGTGTGTGAGTGTGTGTGTGTGTGTGTGTGTGTGTGTGTGTGTGTGTGTGTGTGTGTGTGTGTGTGTGTGTCTCACCAGGTTGAGTAGCTGTTGCTCCAGGGAGCTCTTGTCCTGCTGCACAGAGAGAAGCTCCTTCTGTTTGCTCTCCAGTTCGACGCTGAGCTCACTGATCTGTAGGGGATGTACATGGCAGTGAGACCCACACACAGGTGCTGTATACTGGAGCACAGAGGAGCTATGAATAATGCACATGGTGTTAGCATAAATAAAGCCCAGGTCTCCAGGGTTGGCTAACGGGTCATAACAACCTCATTTGGAAGTAAAACTGAAGCAACTCATTTGGAAGAAGGGATATGACACAGATCAAATTCAACAGAGAGGTCAAAAAGTAGGTCTGTAAACAGGTATGACACGCACATGACCAGGGTAGACAAAGGTAAGGGTGTGAGACAAAGGGAGTAGGTCAAGGACAGAGGTTTTTGTGCCAACATGGCTTATCTATTGCTCGACAAAGCACAGGTGTTTTTCCAGACTGTGAGAGCCCCACCTTTTTCCCCTGAGACTGGGCCTGGGCCTTGAGGTTGCTGAGTTCCTCTGGAGACAAGGACAGAGCACCCTCTGTCTGCTGGGAGGACCTGAGTCTGAGCTGCAGCTCCGCTACCTCCCTCTCTAGCTCCATTATTCTGGAGCGCTCAGACACTGTAGCCACCTGGGGGGGCAAGAGGGAGGGGGCAGGGAAGGAGAGAGAAGGAGGAGAGAAATGGAGGAACGAAATATGGAACGGTTATAAACACGCATATCTGAATTTAGACCGGTGCCTTGCAAATGTGATTTAATAGGAACATTAGGAGAGGTCTTCGTCGTCCTTCTTCAGTGGATCCAGCTGTCCTCTTAATGCCTCTTCAGTGCAACAGATGGTAGGAAGTTGGCAGAGGTATTGGGTATTTGTAATGGGATCTGCGCAATCTAAAGTAACTCTCTGGTCCCACAGAGGAAGCAAAAAAAAACAATCAGAAGTTTCTGATAAAGATATGAAGAGCAATTCTGTAGGTACCCCCCCACCCCACCCCCACCCCCCCCCCCCCCCCCCCACACACACACACTGCATGATTGTGAGATCAGGCTGGGCGATAGGGATTCAAAATAACCCATATCAAGATAATTACCTCAACAATTATCCCAACGATATGAGGAACAACGTCAAGCCTGAAGCTGCTTGAGAACAGCGTTTGGTTCCAGAGTGTTTGGCCATGCGGAGTAAACATCATGGAATGCTGAATCCTTCCAATATGTGCACACAGCAGACATTCATATTGCCTCAACTGCATGATATATCATACAGATCTATATCATGATAACCATACACCATATTCACCCAGCCCTACTGTGGGATGTAAGATCAGGACATAAGACATCCATCATTACCCTAGTGTCCTCTAAGTCCCTCTGGAGTTTCTCAGCTTTGGTCTTTTCAAAGAGCAGGCTCTGCTCTAGCTCCTTTATGTGGGCATGTTCCAGTTTGGTCTGCGTCTGTTAGTAAGAGAGAGGAAGAGGAAGAGGAAGAGACGGAGAACACACCAAGGCCAAAGTGACATGCCAGCTTCATGCCACAAACAAGGATGGGACAAACAAACCATGATGTCATAGAATAGACCAGGAAGTATGAAGCACATAGGGAGCCAGAAGTTCCATGTCTGTGGGCAGCATCCCACCCCGTAACGCCCCAAAGTTAACCTCTGCACCTCTGACTGGATCTTTGGGTTGGATAAGTTAGTATCCAATCAAATAAATCCTAGGGACTGTTCAATCCAGTCAGTTTGGTTCCAGTTCGGCCCCCAGTTCCTGCTTCACAGAACCTTGCAATCGATAACATCATGGTTTAATCCTTCTTTCTCTGATTCCAGTGGCAGAGGGGAGGGAGGGAGGCAGGTGCAGGCTTTGTGACATCACCCTCTCCCATGAGTGAGGATGAATCAGAGAGAACAGAGGCGAGAGGTGGAGATGAAACGGTGTGAAAAGAGACATGGTGATGCGAAAGAGAGAGAGAGCACCCAAGTAGGAGGCAACTGGATGAACAGGATGAAAGAATAGGAACCAAAGAGTGGCGGAGGAGAGGATGTGATCAGTAAAAGAGCAAAAAAAGAATGACTGAATGAATCAATGAAGGACTGAAAATCCCAGATGGAAAAAAAACAGGAGCGAAGGAAAAGATAAATTAACAGACGAAGGACTGATTGAATGAATGACAGAATGCAAAAAGCAGAATAATTGAAAATAGCATCAAGTCTTAATCAGCCCGTCCAAAAGCCAATATCAAAAGACAAACGTTGACAGATATTAACACAATGCAGGGAAGCATTAAGAACTTCAAAGGAGCAGGTCTACAGGTCGAACGGATATTAATATAGATCAAATACTGTAGGTGTTCATGCAACCAAACAGTGTAGCCAACTGTTAATGCTTGTATACAAACCCTAGTACCCTTATTAAGGGTGGTCATAGATACATGTGGAACTATTTGTAAGATCGACCAAAATAAAATAATTCTATGTGACATGTGATGTGAAATAATGATCTGCCTGTTTCGATGGAATTCTGAAATGAGAGGGACTACAGAGTTATGACGTACCAGTTCTGTCAGGTAATTCACTATGTAAAATGGCATTGTCTCAGCTGAGCCGAACACAGTAACCTAAACAGTCATGTTGTGGATTGGGTGGAGGAGTAACATAGAGACTATTGTGAAAATATCACAATCAAATCAAAGCCATTTGTATTTTCTCAAAGTGTCTGTGTGTGTGCGTGTGTGTGTGTGTGTGTGTGTGTGTGTGTGTGTGTGTGTATGCATCTGAATCAGAGTAGTGAATCATTTTTTTTACCTCAAGGTCACCTTTAGTGATGCATGCCTCTTCTACACTGAACTGCAGATCCTCCACTCTCCTGTCAAACAGGACAACATACAAAATCATATTTCATCTTTAACAAACTGCTTCTGCACACTCACTCACTCACTCACTCACTCACTCACACACACACACACACACACACACACACACACTCACACTCACACTCACACTCACACTCACACTCACACTCACACACACACACACACACACACACACTCACACACACACACACACACACACCCCACCTCTTCTCCTCCTCCAGTTGGTTGAGCAACTCCACCTTGTCTCTGTCTGCAGTCTCCACCAGGATACGCAACTGATCAAGCTTTGCCTCCATCTCCATAGCATACTGACACACACAAATAAGAGATTAATGATGTAATGTAATCAAGAAGTGGTCGATGTCAGCAAAGTTAATGCTGTTGCTCATACCAGGAGGTGGGGAGACGTGTGTGTCCTCTCTCGCCTGTATGAGTATGTGTGTGTGTGTGTGTGCGTGTTCTCTCCGCTCACCTGGTCCTGTACATTCCTGAGCAGGACCAACTCTTGCTGCACATCGCCTGCATGGCTGGTTGCCTTGGCGACCTCGCCGCGTTCCATGTCTCTCTCAGCCAGGAGCTGCTCAATGTGCTGCTGCTTCTCCTTCAGGGCCTCCTGCAGGGCTGTGGTGCCAGAGATCTTACGAGCATACCGAGAAGATGTCTCTGTCAGCTGGGGGGAAGAGAAAGAGAGACGCACACACTCAGAAACAATGGGGAAGGAAGACATAGGGTGTGTGTGATTGTGTGTGTGTATATATATATATCTCTCACCAGGCCTGCCCGGCTGGGTTTCCCACTGACAGAGGAGGTGACAGAGCTAAGAGAGCTCATAGAAGAAGCACTGGGGCTACGCTTCAAGGTGGACCTCCTCCGGGAGGCCTTGGACTTGGCTGCGGTGCAGGGGAAGCCGATACGCGTCACCTTATGAACCGGAGCAAACAGGCCGTACCTCGGAAGGCACTGGAAATACCTGAGGAGGGGTGGAGAGAGGAGAGTGGAAACTTCTTCCTTTGTATAACCTTGTAAACTCCAACGCACATACAACAGACTTCTACTAGATGTGTTCTTGCGTTCCTTTTCTACTTGCAGATTACCTGTACTGACATACAGTGAGTAATTCATTTAACACTGTATGTTTGCTATGACTCACCTGGTTCCTGCCACAGCTCCATCGTTCTTGCCCAAGGGTTCGTCCAGCTCCACCCCACACCACTCCCCCTTTGCAAATTCTGTCTCGCCCAGGAACTTCACCACCCCCGCCTTGGTGCCGCCAACCTGGGCATAGGAGAGAGAGAGAGAGATGAGCACAGATCCAGAATCCAGTGCACTCAAAATGAGTATTACAATTGGGCCTCTTACCAGCACACGGTGTCCCAGTCTGAGCTCTCTCGTACTCTTCTTAGCTGAGTCTGTCTCTGACAGGTTGGACACTGACTCACTGGCCGTAAGGGTTCGGTTCAGTGGACTGGCTGTCTTCGTGCCAGCGCCCGAGACTGCTACATTGCCAGTGCCCTGGGCTGAAAACAGACACACCATAATGTGCCACATCCTATTTCCACTACAACTTTATAATAACGCTTTACTTTATCAAGGTAAACGTTAAGTTAAAAGTGTAGGACGGTTACCAGTGGCAGTAGCTGGGGTGCTGGCAGCAGACTCGGGCAGGGCTGACGTCCCCTGGACTGGGCTGGCCTGCCCACCATTGGCCTCTCTCTCTGGTATCGCTGTCCTGGATAACTTTGAGGGGCGGGTGAATATCCCTTTTCCATCCTCACATTGGAAGTACCTCACCCCCGCCACCGACCCGTCATTCTTCCCAATGGGCTCGTCCAGCACGATGCCAGCCCACTGGCCGGGGGCAAACTGTGTACCCCCCACAAAATGCACATAGCCAGGCTTGTTCCCATTAACCCAGACCTTCTCTCCCGGCTGGAAGTCCCCAGCTCCATCCTGAGTGGGGGTAGAGTCACCACCCGAGGACTTCTCAGGAGGGACAGGCTTTGGGGTGGCTGTAACAATAACAATGGGGAATTCCATTAATTTTATTTTATTTATTTATTTTATGTAACCTTTATTTTAAAAGGGAGTCTCTTCTTCAAGGGAGCCCTGCAATACAAGACACAATTTCATACAAAACTCCTCTGTAACCATGTTCCCTAAGAGCGAGATAAAATTAAACATTTAAATTGTTATCCACTTACACATTCATTGTGCATATCTAGTACTGGACTTTGTTGTACATTGTGCCTTGTTTTTCCAGGTTACAGTATAGTTAAATCTTGCGGTGTGAATATCTTGTGGTGTGGATTGGCTGATGCATGCATGTCAGTCATTCAGTGACTATGAGTTTCCATAGTGGGAAGGCTTTATGACAGCTGTGTGCCCAACACAGTACAGATTAGATTAGATTAGATTAGATTAGATTAGATTCACACAGGATTAGGATATTCAATTTCATGTAGAAGGAAGACACAGAACCCCCTGTGGATGGTTCTTACCAGAAGAGGGGGATGTCCTGGTTGGCAGCACCCCTGCTGGTCTGCCTATCTTGCTGGGGGGTTTGAGTCCGCTGGGTTTGCCTGTGCTCATGGTCCCTTCTCTGTTTTGGGAGTTGGGCTACTGCCGGACTCTTGGCCTTCTCAGGGTGGGGGGCTAGGCCTTCCCCACCACCCACCTTCCTGCTCAAGATAGAGGTAGGGCTGACCTGGAGGAACACAGCAAAACAAAGAGAGAGTGTTGTTTTATAGAATAGAATACAAACAAGCTGTGTCTTATTAACACATGAACAGCCTTAGCAGCATGCTCGCAATAAGTGGAAATGTAGCTTTCACTTTTCAGCTTTTTAGGCCTATCAATAATGAAAACTTTACATGCAATTCATAGACAAAGCTTGATATTTAGCTAACAAGAGGTCAAATGTGGCTTGTAATATAGCAATATTGCTCTATAAAATAGCAGGGAGGGAGGGTGAATGGGTGGGAGGGAGGGAGGGAGGGAGAGTGAGTCTTACTGGCCCCTTGCCAGGAAGGAGCAGAAAGAGTAAAGGTCTATGGAGCAGACCAGTTATAGGTCAAACACACAGCGGACAGGAAGCCAGGACATTCCAAACCCACTTACACCCGAGTACACAGGAAACAGCACTGTTGCACATTACTCACATTCCTTATAATAAAACAACCATAACATAACACCACATCATTCAACCAATGATATAACACCATATCATTCAACCAATGATAATACACCATATCATTCAACCAATGATATAACACCATATCATTCAACCAAGAGACAGTTTTACAGGTGGTGCGAGGGGAATAGAAGAGAGAGGAATACCCACACACTGGTGTTTTGATGTTTCCAGAGCAACTGCTAGTGTGTGGGTATACACTAGTGTGTGGGTATACACATGCTAAGCATGTGGGTATTCTGACGTATCAGAACAAGCAAATATTCAAGGGGAGTAGTCTTAATGTTGCAAGTGAATATCATGATGATTGAGACCAATAGCTACAACAGAGTCTGGTAAAAGAATTCTGGACTGACATGTTGTTCAGGGCAGGGTTGACGACAACGCTAAGAATGACATGACTAAATGACCTCAAATAGAACAGAATAGTCGTCCTTTATGGAGGTCCCTCCATTTGTCACCAAGTGTATTACTGGGGAACATTGGCTGATTGTTCCTTGTCTTCCCTAGAAAGGGATATACTCTATAGGAGCTGTTCCGATCTTGGATGCAGTTCAACACAAGTCTGGTGGTCATGTCTCTGACTGCATCATTAATGGTTTGCATATAGTGCCTCAAATATCTCAACACCCTTTAAATTGTATTGGGTTTACTGAGCCCAGCCCAGACATGTACAGGGCCATTTGGATCTATAACTCATCAAATATCACAGTGGAGAAGTGTGACTGTGGTGTGAGGGTGTGAAGGGGTTATGGTTGATGAACATGATAGTGTGACGGGCATGGATATGTCTATGGCCCCAACCCCTGAGGGAGTAGCCCATTTGGTGCTTTTCCCTGATTTATAGAATTTGATATCATAATACATGATGGAGATAAGAGGGGGAAAATGTATCATGATATAAAGTCAATAATTTATCCTTTAGAATCAAGAAAGTGAGGGGGATTAGAGCCATTATTTTTGTGAATAAATTCAATGACCTTTCGAATTCAATATCAATACCGAATTTCAATGGTAAGGCCAATCTCTGGCTATGATTTTGCGCCAAAAAAAAAAAAAAAACAGGCCTTGCTACGTAAGCATCGTCCGTAGTTTGGGACGCTCCTCACCTGCCAAAACAATGCGCGCGTCATGATGCTGCTGCCAAAATATGACTTTTGTTGTTTCTAATCTTATTCTCAGAAAGAAGCATTAATTTGTATAAACGAAAGTCGAGTCGTCGCTCCTGACAATGGCTTCGTTTCGAGAAACGAACCTTGCTGTAGTGTAGATGATGGTAGTCCTAGCTATCTTGCAAGGTGTGTCAAAGTGCTTGTCGTACTGCATGATCAACAAGACAGATTTTCTGGTCAAACAGTTTGACTTTTGATGACCTCTTCCCCTTGGCTCTCCTACCATAATAAGATTAACGAACGACTTTATACATTATCAGTCACTGCAACTTTCGTGATAATAACATCCATATGCTATGCTGTATCTGTATGGATGGGTACACACCTAATAATATCGACTCGTGACAAAACCAAGCGCTATAGCTGACTATGCTAGCTACTTTGGACTAACCCTAACCCCAGACAACACAATGACACAATGAGTTCATCAGAATATGAATGACTAATTCAGAAGCGGTTCTCCCCCTCAGTTAGCAAGTGCAGTAGCTTATACGCACTTCTCAAGCCAGGGTTGCTAACTTGGCGTAGCTAAACCAGCTAGCTGATGCCTTCTTTCACTCGCTCCCTGACGGAATTCAGCGAATTCTGTGTAGACAGTATCATATGGCTACTATGTCGCTTTGCCTTGACGATAAAAAAAGAAAAGGGTGAATGGTAAGGACAAATCACAAGTATCTACTTACCTGGACTACAGTCGATATATCGCTGTTTGATCGATGCAATAAAGATGAGTGTCCCAATAGTGAATTCCCTATCCCTGCCCCGTTAGGTTTTCTCAAGCAGCCCTTCCCTGCCAAGCCAGGGAGCGCCGAATGACACTAGACCGTGACGTCACCCGAGAGGCATCTCTTTCTGGCTGGTCTGAACTTTGTTTCTGCATCATCTATCCCAATCCTAAACAGTGGAAGTAGCAATATTGTGTCCAATATTACCTGTATAACTCCAGCCAGTCATAATTCGTTTTTATTTAAATACTGACACACTTATTTGCCGGTTACATCACCTGTGGTCTTTTCAAAACAATCTTCATTGTGCTTGTAACGTTTTTTGTTTGTTTTTACAGGGACAGCTCATAAAAACCGTTATTAGAGACGAAACCTTATCAGATATACCATCATATTTAACAACAAACCCATCAGACTTTCATTTGGAATGTCGTCCCAGAGGGAAATGTTTTGCTCACTGTGTTCTCAGCAATTTATATTCTTTGTGAGTAATAGGACAGCTGTGTCCCAAGCAGATAGGCATCTCTTGAGGATGCAAGAGACAACTTTTTTTTAAAGCATCACTGGAAATCTCATTCAAATTAATTGGGTTATTGGGTTATCACAATCATTCATGTCACTTTATTAATTGAAACTCATTAAGGACATACAGAGTAATTGAGGTCAGAATTTGCTTAATGTAGGCCTACATAAAAATCATTATTTATTCATTCATTTGCACTTTTACAACATAGTTAATTCAAGTTACAATCAAGTGTTGATTAAATATAGCAAGACAAGGGCCAGATTTACTAAGCATTTGCACTGTCAATATCGCTCAATAACATATCTAGTGCTAGGTACTATATGTGGAAAAAAGCAGGCTAAATCTATATTGTGCTGTACTGAAAGGAGCCAGGCTCAAGTCTGCATGATATTGTGAAAGACCCCTTGAAAGTCCTCTGAATCAGGTCCATGTACTGTACTGTGGCTCCAGTTGGAAGTTGTCCTTACCAATAGGTAGGATCAGCATGCCTTCCCCCAAATTATAATATTAAAATTCAAAACACACCAAGATTATTGTTTTGGGGCAACATCATGCTACCTGTGAAAGCTCAGTGTCAGACAATCCTATCTAATCTGAATCTCTGTCTGCCACTGTGGAGGGACTTTCAATCTCAGGAGAAGCCTTCTCTTCTTCCACCTCTTTCCTCCCCAGCAATTTGTTCAGAACTTTCTTTAAACTTCCACTGAAGGCAGGGCTTGAGAAATAGTATACAATGGGGTTGAGGACACTGTTAAAGTATGTGAAACACACCGAGGTGTAAAACGCCAAGTTGGCCATTTCAAAATACCCGCATTCATCATGCCAGTACTTCAGGATCCACACAGCAATACGTGACACAGTGCTAGGGAAGAAACAGATAATGAATATTAATGCCACAATCAAAACAAACTGAACAGCGCGCTTGATCTTTCCCCCGGTATCTACTGTTTTGTTCCTGAGCTGCCATGTAATGCAGATGGTACAGAAGGTAACAATGGCAGTTGGCAGAAAGAACTGGATGACATAGAAAGCATTGTGCCAGGTGGACAGTGCATCAAACCCCATGCAGATGTTGAAGCTTTCGCACTGTGTCCGGTTGTTGCGGTTAAAGAAATGTTCATTAGCTAACAGGTATCCAGTTGCGGCGACAATCAGAACCCACAGACCGAAGGATACCCACAGAGCATAGCTCAGGCCCATACGGTTAATTCGGCTCATTGGGTGAACGATCTTGAAGTACCGGTCGACAGCCACAGCAGTGAGGAAAAATATCCCAGCAGCACGGTTTGCTGCCAGCAGAAAAAGAAGTATCCGACACAGGACATCCCCGTAAATCCAGTCTTTGCCCCGTCTGTAGTAGTCAGCCCTGAACGGCAGACAGAATAGCACGATAGAGTCTGCCACTGCCAAGTGAGTGAGGTATACAGCATTAGGCTTCCAGGTGTCCATGTGGAAGATGAACATCCAGAGGGCCACAAAGTTCCCCATCAGCCCGAACATGAACTCTAGGATCAAGATCGGAGGCAGGAGCTTGTCCAGGATGGGGGATTCGAAGGCGCAGCAGATCTTTTCGGTAGTGTTCGCCATTTGGTCAATCAAAAATGGCAGAGACACTGTGGACTTATACTCTCTGATGCTTTTAAGAGAGCAAACAGAGATATGGTTCTCTAAGCTCCTCCTGAGGCCAGAGACTTTATTGTTTGCGCTCATGCAAACAGTGCTCAAATGCCAACATACTTAATCACATGGCGTGACACAGAGGTGGGGTGTCTGTGTGGACAGTGTATATGTTATCTCTTAAGGGGATGTTACCACTCCATAGGGATATGACTCTGAGTGTAAACACCATCTGTTCAGGGAGCAGGGCTTCGTTATAAATCTATTATGCTTCTGGATAGAGCACTCATGGGTATAAAAAATGGATCCAAAGGTCCCCAAAAACAACTAACCTAAGGCCACATAACATTCTCACTGCTAGAATAGATACAGGAAAGGCTCTTTATAATGAGCCATAAGTGATACTGTATGTAAAAAAAAAAAAAAAAAAAAGAAGAAGAAAAGAATCCAAAAACCTCTCACATTGATTGTATTCCAAAGCATTACATTTATTGCCTCAGCAGACTTTGTTATGGACCATGCCTAATACACAAGCTAGGGGTTACACTAATAATATAATTTTTTCATCCCTGGAGAATGAGTCTCATCAATTGTAGTGAACAGGATGATGTGTAACCTGATATCCTGCAATATGGGCCGAAGTTTCAGGACATCTTGCCCGTCTTCTGCCTAATGACATGCTTTACACAAGAACATACCGAGAAGCTGAGCGGGAAAGAAAAGACTAAAGAGTGAACAAGCGAATGAGACCAAAATTTATTACCCTATAGTTTGCTTGAGTGAAAAGCGTGAGGAATTCACATCATACCAGACCTTTGGCAACCAAGAGAGAAAGCAGCTATCAAGAACTGAAATATGCCAAGGGGTAGGCCAAGTCCACAGTTTCTATACAGTAAATAAAATAGATATAAAACGACTTCTTTTAATGTTAATGTGTACATTTGGCCAGGTTGTTGTTACATGTCGCATCCATTTCAGTAAAAGTGCACGTTAGGTCTTCACTTCTTGACTTCTCCCAGGTCATCAATGCTTTCGTCATCCACCTATGACAGAAAGAGATAACCAGAGATGGTTTGTTTGTGGCTAGCAATGTTAGGTAAGTCGATTGGCTGACACTGACTCATTTTCAAGAGTCAGGAAAAAGGGGAGGGAGTTGTTGTTCACAAAACATCAATTCTGCTTCAAACCAATCAAAATGAGACCACTCACAGCATGAGCTCCATTCAAACAGAATTGCCTACTAACAATTTATCCAGACCTCCAAGGAGGCGTGAGAACGTCATTTTGAGGTACGGCTACGCAACACTAGTGGAGAGGCAATACAAATGGCTTACCTCAGGCCACTTCTCTTGAATGACATCGATTATGTCATCTGTAAAATCTCCCTGAATGATGATTTCGTCGTCCGCTGTCACCGAGGCACCACAGGAGAACTTCTGAGCAAAGAATCTCTGAGCGTCTTTAAGGTCAATATCTGCAGGACACACACGCACACACACAGTAAAAAAAAACAAGACTATTAGTCTAGACTCTTTCATGAGGCATAGAAAGTAAAGTAACAAAGGAGATGATAGGGACAGCAGTCTTACCAAAGGTATTCAGGCCACACACCCGTGTAACGTATTTCTTCTTGGCTCGGGGGATTTTCGCTATCGAAACTTTCTGGGGGACGGTCTTCTTTTTCTGTTTGATTTGACCTCTGCCACCTGAGGAATGATAAGTGGTCATGTTTAAACTCTGGATAGCATACACGTGAGCCAAACTGTTTGTTTAAAGGAATACTTATGATTGACTAGAATCAGCCATATTAATTATCTGGTAAAAAAAGTCTTGAACAAACCTCTCTTCTGCTTCTTCTTCTCCTCTTCCTCACCAACAAGAGGCGCCTCTCCACAGCTAGGATCCTGCTTTGGAGCGTTCCCTCCGGGACCAAGAGGGGGGAAGAAGACAATGGGAGTTTAGTACAGCATCATTCATCATTGCTTTGTCCTACTCTGACACATAAGGGAGCCTGTCACATTCCATCAGATCTGCAAACGCCAAAGAAGATAGAGGGAGTAACGCCATTGTAGACCCATAGCCCTCCTGAGAGCACCTTTCGAATATGTGCTGGAACTTACCTACACTCATCCTGGCAAACACATCTGGGAAGTTCTTCTCCAGCCACTGTCTGCATTTGGCTGGCTCAGGCATGTACTCACAGTACTGAAGACACAGGAGGAAAGAAAATATGTCATACACAATATCATTGTTGCATTCACTCCCAAAATAAGATTTTAATTATTTAAAAAAAAAACAACACACAAATTAGTGGAAGAATAATTTGGGTGATGAGGTGTGAGGTTAATGTTGGCACAATTTAACAAATCGTTAAATTGCCAGGTGTGTTTTACATATTGGAGGAAAAAAGATTATTATAATTATCTCAAAGGGGAAATTGTATCTATAACTGAAATGTATTATTTCTATTGTATTACTTGCGGGGACATTCTATGACATTTGTATACATACCTCAGTTGGCAAGGAGCACACTGCAACGAAAGCGAGGAGAAGAGTTACACTTTTGACTTATGTGATTACTATGACAAACAATGTCTACTCACAGCCCCTGCAATACAGTAGGAATGGTCATGGTCCACCATTTACAAAACACTGATACATAAGACTGACTGAACACTACAAACCTCCACAGTAGAGAACTTTGAATGGGTACTTTGCATTCGAGTCAGCAGTCCCATGATCTCCTTTGTTTTCTGGTGAACCTGATTCTGCAGTCTCAGTAGTAGCCATGATAGATTATCTAAAAACAGAAGGAGAAAAAGGTAGCACATGAGTAATTGAATAATGTTCAATTCATAGTGCAGAGGTTGGTTAACTGGAGTATTTCAGGCCATATTTGGAATTTGGATTGATTCTCATGCGCATAACATTTTGGAACATCATCATTCCCACTGCTGCAGTATATGGTACCTGTCATTGTTATACTATTGTTATACTATAACCAAACTAAATGTTCTCCTTGACAAATAGTAGTGCTGATAATACAGTGACACTGCAGTTCAATGAAACAGCACTCTCATCTTCTGCTCTGCCGAGGTCCTCCAAATATTTTGTGATATCTTGGCCTATATGCGTCGCTAACGTAAACAGCATTTGTATATACTTACTATACCTGTATAATATATATGTGTCAACATATATATTATTGTCACAATAAGCGAAGTGGATTTGCTTGCAATGCAATCCATGTCATTTGACAGCTGTCTCGTCGAACGTACCGTATAGCCCACAGTACCGTTACTTAGCTACTATATTGCATTCTGCCAAGTCTAAAGGTACCCATCTAAATAGCGCAAAAGACAGGTACCTAACAGGTGTCGCTGACATACAGTACTACTAGAGATGAACAAAGGAACATTCAAAAAAATACAACCTAAGCAATAGTCCAGGCAAACCGGTAGCCAACTAGCTTCAGAGCAGGCCAGTCAGCTAGCTAATATTTTTTGACAAGTGCTGGTTTCTTGGCTAACACTTCATTCATAGCTAGCTAGCTAGCCAGCCAGCTCGCACTGCTATCATCGTAGCAACACACAGCTAGCTGTGTCATCATTTCCAAATCGATCAATGGAAGACAAAAAGTTTATACATACCCCTCGAAACGACCTTAGAATTGTTGACTGTTTAATAAAACCGTACGCATTATTAGGTAAACTTTGAGAAAATTGTTCAAATAGAATAAGGCTAAGTTATGACAGCTTGAGCACACCTCTACAGCCTGATTTGGCTCGGGGTCCTGTCATGCCTCTTGGAACGCACGTCTAAGAAACAATAGGTGTTCACTTGTTTGCCTGAATAATCGGTTTCATAATGATGCTGTTTTTGATCAATATATAGCTGTACAATGCGGCGCATTATACAAATATTATGTGTTTAGAATTTTAGTTAAAATGCTGCCATATATCCAATTGCTGCTTCTATTTCATACCTACGTTATACGAGAGGCATTGACATGCATGCCTTGACGTCCACTCCTCCGCGACCACCACAACAAGTGATTTTAAAATGTACCAGTTTTCATTCAGAACAGAAGTAGCTATTATGGGCTCTCTGCATTTTGAAATCAGTTGATTAATTAACATGGCGGGTACAAGAGCGGGTAGTTGTAATGTGGACGAAGAGCTTGCTTTAGTACAGTCAATAATAGGTAGCTAGTTAGTTGACAGATGGCAATGGTTAGCCAAAGTGATTTTAAGTTGTTAGAACATTAGCTAGCTAGCTAAAAGAAATGCATCGAGTGAGATGCGATGGACCAAGGTAGAAGAACATCCAACCCAAATGGAAGCTCTGGAAACTCATCACACAGCTTCTCTTTACCACCTGGTAACAACTATTTCACCTGATTCAGGCCGAGGGGGGTTGGGCGGGGACATTACTGGTGTCACTACTTAGGTACTAATATCAGGCAGTTGCCCCAAAAGTGAGTCATGGTCCTAACTAATTTAGCTAGTTCACCCAAAATCGGGGGGGGCGGCGTTATTCTGTAAAGTGACACAAACAATGAAACTATGTAGGGCTACATGCAGGTCAGTATATGCTTAAATAATTACATTGTAAACAAAACCATGCATTTGTGTTTCAGTTACCCCCTTTGATCCCTGGCACAGCACTCCTGTGAAAAAGGTGAGGTAGATCAAGATCAATCAGTGACAGGTGTCTTGTTTTAACTGCATTTTATCAGATTAAAAGTGAATGTATTAGAGAGTAAAGAGGCTTTTGATTATGCATACGAAAAACCATTTGATTTACAAAGAGATATGGTAATTGAAGTGTTATGGCTCTACACTACAGTATTTCATTTTTGGTAAGGCCTTGCCAATTATTTGTTTGGTCTTGTTATTGTCCTATTAGTGATGTGGTTTCAAATGTCGTGAAATAAGAAAATCTGACATGATTGATGATTGCCACTTTTGCAGAAAAATGTTGGATTTCCTATTGAGCCTTTCCCAGTCTCCATCTTGTCTCAGATTGAGGTGCAGAAAATGGCAAGACAGTCGGCCAGAAGTCCTCCAGTTGTCTCCACTAGAACCGTCTCTCTTCCCATCCCACACGACAGCCAGATGGTAAGACTTGATAAGACCTGTGCTAGTTGTCACACTAAGTGTATATGATGAGCAATGCGTCATACTGTAGTTCAAACATTGTGGAACATAATCTTTTGTCGTAGAGCTCACCTTTATTATGCCACAATTTGTTTGTCATTGAAATAGAATTAGAGAATGATAACATTCTATTTATTACATTCTATAAGGTTATGACATGGACATAAAATGGCAAACACATTGTTCCACATTCTGTGGGTGTTAAAATGTGGCTAAAACTGTAGAGCTACAGGCTACCATAATAAGTAGCAGGTAAGTACATCCCCTTTCTCTAACTCCTCCTAGTAATGGAAGTAGTCACTCACACAAACAAAAGAAACAACGTTTTATATGCATCAAGGCATCTGTGTGTTGTTTGTTTTGTAAAAAGACTCTGAGCAAGATGGAGAGTGCCACCATCCAGAGGCAGAGGAGGGAGCTACAGCTACTGATAGCTGAGCTGAAAGACCGGGACCAGGAGCTCAACACCATGGCTGCTGCCCACCACAAGCAGCTCCAGGCCTGGGAGCAGGACCGCCAGAGAGTCCTCTCCCTGGAGCAGAGATGTGCACGACTGGAGGGTGAGAACCGGGACGAGATATGTTCTGGGAAACCATACGAATACAAATTAATATGCATTTAGTCAAATGATTGATTGAGTATGGGGTTTATGCAATATTCCATGGTGTCAGCTTCTATACCAGTGGTGTCGGTCAAGAGGTAAAGGTTGTGCATCTGGCCTGCCTTGTACTCACTTGAAACGAATGAATAGATCCAATGATTTACCATCCGTAGGATGGAGTCCCGCTAGTATTTGATATTTGCATTTCACATAGCATAGCTGGATCTGGGCTTTCAGTGGTGATTTGCATGTAGTGTATTCTGTTTATATTGTTTACATAATTCTTTCTATGTAGGTCTGAGAATACGCTATGAAAGTCCATCATAAACTGCAGAATGAAACATTATTGGAAACATCTTGCTGATAAGGATGTATGTGTTCCATTTTATGTGTTGCGCGTTTATGGGTTTATGTATGTAAATTATGTTTTATGTGTTGCGCGTTTATGGGTTTATGTATGTAAATTATGTTTGTGTGTGCTTATATTTTTTTTGTCGTGAAATGTATTTATTTTTCAGGGGAGCTGCTGAAGCGTAATGAGGTGATCCGTGCCATCACAAAGCGTGTGCAGATTGTGGAGGCCAGGGACAGGGAGGGGCAGCGGGAGCTCAACTCTACTCAGCAGCAGCTGCACAAGCTTGGGCAGACACAGCAGCATGCCAGCCAGCAGTACCAGGACCTGGAGGTACAGACACACTAGTGTGTGCCCTAGATTATTCTCCTAGATGGGGGCTAAAGGCAGACAGGGCCATCCTGGGCCTCCGACTCCCGAATGGTGTGGAGTAGCGGAGCGTTGGGCACAGGCGACAGTGAAATAAAGTGTTGGGGTGGTTGTGGTGTTTTGTCTCCCCCTTCAGGAGAGGAACCAGAGCCTGAGCTCCACAGTCATGGCTCTATCTACCCAGGTGGGATCCCTGCAGGTGAGAGAGGAGGAGCTCAGCACCATGCTTCGACTCAAGGTACGCACCATCACATGACTGGTGATGTCACAGCTTGCAGGTGTTATGTGATTATGAGCCCGGCCCTTGGCCACATAGTAAAAACCTGGAAATGAACATGTATATTGTATGCTGCAGACATGATTATGTAAAATAAGATGTCTCAGCTCCTGTTGTGTCATTTGTTCTTGCTTCCCTGTCTACCTATTGAACTGTTTTTACAGATGTTGCATCTCTGCATGTGCAACATGTTAGATATTAGACTGTATGGGTATCTGTGGAATATAATTGTTGTTTCCCCATCAGGACAAGGACGTGAGTGAGGCCACCAATCACATTGTGGATATGTCGGGGCGTCTGCGAGAGCTGGAGGCGTCTCTGAAGGACAGTCATTCGCGGGAGAGCAGGGTGCTGAGGGAGGTGGAGGAGCACAAACGACGTTACAGAGAAGGCCGACATGAGAATGCACGCCTCAAAGGTACATGAGCTAGAACGCATGCCTCAAAGGTACATGAGCTAGAACGCATGCCTCAAAGGTACATGAGCTAGAACGCATGCCTCAAAGGTACGCTGCTCTCATCACAAGGCAAATGGAATGTTGACCAGTAACCACAATGTAGGTACCATGTAAAACCTTGAGCTGTGTTGTAGTAACTTCCATTTTATTGATGTATTATAATCTTTTTTGAACAAATGTAAGTATTAAGAGTGAGTAAAGGCTGAAAACACAGCAGATTCAAATGAGTTTCACAGCCCCTGCCTCACCAGGTTCTCCAGCTTTCCCTGTGTTGTGTTGTTGTAGAGATGCTGCAGGAGCAGACCACAGAGAGCAGTGCCCAGAGAGAGGAGATCATCCGCTTCAAACAGGAGGGCCAGCTACTGCGCAGGGAACTGGCCTTGTCAGGTATAGGAAGTAAAACACTTTGGTATCACAACATTAGTGGCACACTTAGCCAGCCACTAATGAAGTCTAAGAGTGGACCTCTCTGAAAGATAGTTTTGTGGTAAACCTCGTCATTGCATGTCAACACTTGTTGTTGATATCTGATCATTTACATTTATGGCATCTGTAGGCTAGGCAGGGCGGGGGAGGGGGGGGGGGTAGTAAAGTGAGAACAACATTTTATAAGGCCTCTGTAACAAATATAAAAATAAGAATCTTAAATTACACAACCCTTTTGATGAAATATACAATTCCATTAGAAACCGGGAAACATCCCTCACAGCACCAGGGATGATGCGTCTCCATTACTTTATACTGCCCCCTCTGGATTCCTCTATTGAACAGTGGCAGTAGATGACGGGCTGTTGTTCCTCTGAACAGGCTCAGCTGGTTCCTCCCTTGCTTCACTGATGTCATCCTCTTAACAGTGTGCCATGATGTGTTCTCGTCTCCCCAGGTGAAGGAGAGAATTGGAAGGACGAACTGTTGGGATTGGCTCGTTCTAAGCAGGAGCGCACAGAGTCTGAGCTGCACTGTCTCCGCCAGGTGTGTCACCTTTTACCTGGCTCTCACCTCACCATCTGCACATCTGCATTGAATGTTAAAAAAAAAAAACGAAACTATTGTCTATTACAATCTGACATTTTGCAGTTCCTTGCCTCTAAATATTTGGCAAGAAGAAACTATGAAAATGACGATAAAATATAGAAAACATACAGTTTAACACGCCACTAACATCACAGAGCAGAGCAGACATGTCCCTGGTGCTGCTTACCCACAGTGCTCTTGGCTGGGCTGCCAGTCTGGTTCTACAGCATGCCATGCCAAGACACTTCTGGCTTGTTTTCCACCTCGGCTCTGTTGAGTTAGGTTTCTTGTGTCACATGCCTCTTACATGACTCAGCTTTGACATAGTTTTGGGTGTGAACTTTAAGTGACTAAATGATTGTATTTGGCTTAAATGGCACTCAGATTGTGTGTGTGTGTGTGTGTGTGTGTGTGTGTGTGTGTGTGTGTGTGTGTGTGTTTTCCAAGGTGTGTGAGAACCAACAGAATGACCTGCAGCTACTGCAGTTAAACCTGGAGAGTGCACGTGAAGCCCTGAACCAGAGGGAGGGTCAGGGGTCACATGGGAGGTAAGCTGTGTGTGTGCGTTCAATTGTGTTTGAGAGCGAGAGTGTATATGGTGCAGCATCTTGCTATATAGTGATCTAGTACAGCTTTGTTGTTCTTTCTGGTCTCAGATATTGTGCTGTTATGTCTCTATGTGGCTATAGGAGTAGTGTTGTGTCAGAATCCATGGCCAGTCAGGGGACAACGCGAGGAGGAGGGTCCGTACACAGACAGGCTTTGAGCTTGAATACAGAACCCCACCAAGACCCCCCGTTCCCCATCCAATCAAGGGACAGACAAGAATCCCAGGAGGAGAGTGTATCTGGGTTAACCTCTGGCCATGTAACCATGGTAACCAGCGACCTCATCACCACCACCCCAACAACGTTGCTAAGTCAATCGACAGGTCAAGCTAGCGTTTGCAACCGCTTATCAGCAACTAGAGAGAACCAAAGTAGAGCAAGCCACCATACTCCAACTCCCTACACTGAGAGCCAGTCGAGCTACAGTCACCAGGATAAGCGAGGAAGAGAGAGCAAAGACACCATGGCAACTTGTAGCCTAACAGCAGGCACAGGATCGCTGAGTCATTCTCCAGGCCAAGCTAGCATGAGAGACCACCTCTCTACAGTTTTAGGAAACCAAAGTATGGCTTCCTCTAGACAAGAACAACTCCTCAGTGAACAAGAATCAAACGACAGCAACCAGGAAACACCACAGAGAGCTAGAACAGAAACCATGGCAACCCTTAGTAGCTTAGCCAGAAGCACCAGAGCATCAATGAGAAGCACTCCAGACCAGGTTAGCTTTAGTGACCGTACAGCCAAATACAACCACTGGGGACAGGCTAACAGACAAGGCAGGGAGACTGCAAGTCAGAGTGGAGTCAGTG
Organism: Argentina silus; assembly: GCF_951799395.1. Taxonomy (NCBI): domain Eukaryota; kingdom Metazoa; phylum Chordata; class Actinopteri; order Argentiniformes; family Argentinidae; genus Argentina; species Argentina silus. The sequence goes on from NC_139659.1 coordinate 6,761,730, forward strand.
GGAAGGTAGATTCCATGAGTCGCACTTCAGACCAAATGAGCTGTCAGGGAACAGCCGGGGGAACCACAGGGAGAGAAGACAAGGAGACGCCTCGCGAGAGTGGAATCACTACGAATGCTGGTTCCCTTGTGGAGCGGACCGAGTCCACTGCCTGTGGATGTAGTAGTGTAGCAGAGGGACAGACAGGGCCAAGCTCCTATACGACAACTACCTGTGGGTGTAGTAGTAGTATGGTGGAGGGACAGACAGGGTCCAGCTGTAGTATTGTGGAGGGACAGACAGGGCGGAGCTGTAGTATTGTGGAGGGACAGACAGGGCGGAGCTGTAGTATTGTGGAGGGACAGACAGGGCCCAGCTGTAGTATTGTGGAGGGACAGACAGAGTGCAGCTGTATTGCGGGGGGACAGACAAGACCCAGCTGTGGGTGTAGGTGTAGTCATGTACCTAGAGGCCAGGGAGAGGTAGAGCCCTGCGGTGGACCATCCGAGGCAGGGACAGGGACAGGGATGGACCTCCTGGCTGTCTTTAATGGAAGACCAGAGGCAGAGGACTCCTCCATACTGCTACTGGATCTCAGTCCCAGAGCTCTGCAGGACTCTCAGTGCCCCTGGTAGGGAAGGAATTAGATAAAACTACAGGGTTGCATTCAGTGGCCACCAAACACAAGAAAATGTTTTCGAACAAAGGAACATGAACCTGAACCTGAACCTGAACCTGTCCAGTAAGACTGCCCCTTCCTGTTTGAAAACATTTTCTCCTGTTTTATGCCCAGTGACCCCAGTGACAGTTGTAAAACAATGCACTGTCCTTGCTACCCAACAGGTGTATAGCTAGGTGTACAGTATACAGCTGCAGCCTGCAGGTGCACAGCTCAGCCACAATCTGGTGTTGATCTCAAAATGCTTATGATGCTGAAAGCTGTGGAAAATGAATTGACTTTCACATTGACCCATGAGACCCATTCACCCAGTGTGATGTAGATGTTCTCTCAGCCAGGGCGATCTCACCTGTGTGTACCTGGACAACCCTTCCCCCTCCTCACGAAGTAGGAGGAGTCCCACACCAGCGAATGACTCCGCCTCTCCAGCAACTGCCAATCCACAAGGCACTGTCAACGGCCTCTTTGCAGGAGTCTTAGAAGATGTAAGACACCACCATTGTCATGATGAAAATGATAACGCCTGTTGCTCTAAACAGTACGGTAATGAGCTCAAATTTAGTTCAAAGTTTAAAAGATGTTTAGATTACGTTTTGAGACCCTGGGCCAATACCATTCTGGTTGTTGTTTGTGTACAGTGCATCCTATTGTATGCATGAGGAGAAATCTGCGGGCCTCAATCCCAAAGGAATAAGAAAGATTGGTACCATCTAATCAGACTATAAGGGCATTATTGTATAAAGATCAATCCCATAGTATGCAGGTCACCATCCACAGGTTAGTTATGGTACAGTTATGATTCTTATCTCGTCTCGTCTCTCTCTCTCAGGATGGCCAATGCTCCTCCACCAGTCGCCTGCAGCGGCTGCTGGCTGAGTCCAAGCAGATGGTGGCCAGCCTAGAACGCACATCCCTACGACCTCTTAGCCCCACTCCTGACTGTGACACTGTCATCAGTCTTAGCATCAGCCACGATAGTGGTAGCAAGGAATCTTCTCATTACCCCGAACAAAGCTCCTCCCATATCCAAGCCAATAACACAAACAAGGTATGTACTTTTTTTTTTGTTGTTTGCTTTTTATGTCATTATTTTATTTAGTCTCTTCTCCCACTCTCTCTTTCACATAGGGTGTGGTGGCAGGAGTGTGATATGTTAGTGGTTGACGATACTTCTCCTATCCCTCTGGCTGTGTGAAGACTGAATTGTCTTTTGTTATGTCACCAGGACAGTGAAACTCCACCCAGAGGCACTGCACCCTTCCACAGGACCAAGGAACCTAGTGGGCAATAGTGGGCATCCACCTGGATGGGGGGGGGGGGGGGGGTTATTGTGGCCATTGAGACTCGAGTCACCATCATTGGCTATAACCTCAGGATAGACCAGGAAGTGAGACTCGGGTTCAGAAGGAGGAAGAGACTTCACCTCTAACCCAGAGACTCATCTTGGCCAGACAATGAATGAATTAAACTGCCTTTTAGGACACCAAAGAAGGACTCAAGTATCTTGATGTCAAAAATGTTATTTACAACTTGTGAAGATTTTATGAGTGTTTTTATATCTTGAAAATGTGAACTATTTTGTAATATGAAAAAAATACATTGATTGTGCTATTTTAAAGGAAAGTGTGTAACTGTTATTTTTGAACAGCAAGACATATTTTTAAGAATATGTTTTGCCCAATGTATGAGCTATGAGTACAAGTGTTGTATGCTCAATGTCCTGCCTCTTTCAGTCCTGGTCATAAGACATTGTGTCAAGTGTGGGTGAGATGTTGAACCAGTCCTACTGGGCTGTTGAATGGTGCTTCTTTGTTATTGTCATTCCGGTTTCACTGCCAGCAAACCTGCTTGATGGCTCAGGCAAGAAACTGAACTGAAAAATTGCATTTAAAAGGGACATGGAACTCCTCCCTTTCTTTATTAGCATATTGTGTTTGTGATCTAAACATTTGTAGCATTTTGATCCTGGTACTTATTCGTTGTTCTGAAAAAAAACTGTATGTTCCAGTCAGACAATGCAAATCCTAGTATTACCTCTCTTAAGATGCAGTGAAATGTTAATTATTCCCCTCATCACAACTTCCAGACCACTGTTACTGTCAAGTTTTATAACATAATGAGGGATAAATACATCTTTCAATATTTTCTTCCCTTTGCGTTTAATTTAAGAGTTTGTCTAAAATGAATTTCAATGTTACACAACCAAAATGTTCTATTTCTCTAATTTTTTTGTCGCTATATAGTTAACAGAATCTAATCTTGGAATCAAGATTACGCAGTTTTGTGCACTGATTTCTAAAATAAGGGTCTTGCGCAGCGTGGGGATGCATTCCATTATTATCATCTATACTCTAATTTGGAAAATTCACGAAGTCTTCTTACCACTGCTATTGTCTCACTGTATCACACCACGTACTCATCTGATAAGAGAATAACCTGTGCACCGGTTTGGCGTCATTCGTCTGGTTTGACGCACTGGCAGTTGGTCAGTCAGTATCGGCAGACTGCTGTTGTAGTCGACTGGGACAACAACCAGTACAGTACCATCACGTCCTTTAAACTAAGTGGATTACAGCGACAGGATGAATTCCAATAAAACGAAGAGCAAGAGCGAGAATAGAACTGAAAAGTCTTTGGCTGCTGAGAAAGAACAGTTTGCTAAACTTCAGGTAACCATATTCATTTTTTGGGAGCTAATAAAGTTTCTGGTGTAGCCTATAGATTTAAATTGATGGAAAACGCTGGTTTTGAGATATACGAATAAGAAATAAGCATCAAACTTTTCTTCTGTCCGTTCCATGTGATTCGATAATGTGTAAATAATTAAAAACCGTCATTCTCTTGATGAAATAACGCGTTTCTAATTGTGTTCATGCGTGCCTCATTGATAATACATACTGTATACTGTATACCAGCGTGCCTAGAATATTAACATTTTGCTGTATCATAAATACCATCACAATAACTTAGATTCCAATGTTCCTCAGAACAGAACAATATTGTTAAGCTGTACATACAATTATAATGTATATTAAAATGTTTCTGTGTTTTTTCAGTGACCGCATTTCCTCATGCCATGCCTGTGAACAACAAACATATTTCTGTCTCTCATGCTCTTGTCAAATACTAAGTGGCCTTTTGGGAATGTTAACAGGAGACATTCAGTCCACTTCTTGGCCTGAACTCGGTTTTTCAAACAGTGTCATCACACAGTTTAAAATCTTCTCTCCTCTTTCCTCTCCTTCTTCATATTCCCCTCTCAGCTTAACAGCATCAGCAAAACCATCACCTCCAGTGAAACGCCGCTGAAGGAAAAATATGCGCGCAGTATCCTTTTTACTTTTACTTTTTATATCATAATGAATTCTTGATGCACTTAAGTGCTTTTCAACATTGTTGGGCCAATGATATAGTCCATAACATAATTAATCATATTCTTTAAAAGCTATCTATGACTTTGTTAGTTATAGTCTCCCACACTATGTGGAGTAGTCAACCTGGGTCCTTGACTGCTTCTTCATTGAGCAATACTATTGTTGTCTTATGGAACTGTTTGGTGAGACAGCAACAACAACATAGTCTCACAATTACATCCATTACTTGCCAGGGTCTGTTGGCTTGTCGGCTTGTCTGTGTGTGGATCTAGTGTTCTGTCTGTCTGTTTCCTTGACGGCTGTGCTGACATCATCTTGGGGACCCATAAGGAGGGTGGAGCCGCCACATTCTGGTCCTACATCCTAAACCTCCCTCTGTCCAGCAACGCCATCATCAGCTGGAAGTTCTGCTACATGCTCCACAAAGTGCTACGAGACGGACACCCAAATGTAATGGGCAAACCCTAAATAAAACCATATGCTCCATAAAGTGAACTATACTATATACTATACTATTCATACTAGATCCCAAATTACACTGTTTTCCCCATTTAGTGCAGAAAGTACTAGATAGGGATAGACGGCAAAACATCAGTCACTCTCTCCTCTCATCTCAAACTTATGTTTAGTGTTTTAGGTTTTTTCTGCCAAACTTTACTATATATGCAAAACATGTCCCTGTAGGTCTTGTCTTTCCAGTCTCATTGTGATGTCCTGTACCAGATGATCACCCTCGTGTCTTATGTGTGTTCCTCAGGCAGTCAGAGATTCCCACAGATACTGCCGGAATGTCAAAGATATGGGAGTTCTTTGGGTGAGTGCCAGGTTGGGTTAAGCTGATGCTTATGCTTAACAATGGTGAACTACATAACTCAGTATATGATTTTCACAAAAGATCAAGCTACATGTGTATACCACAAGTGAGTATTTTGCCATGTTTGAATAAATAAAAATGAGAGTGGATTATGTCAATTTATTTTTTCCCAGGGAAACATGCATGATCGATATGGACACATTGTGGCCCTGTCTGCCAAGTTCCTGGTTCTTAAAATTGAGTTCCATGTGAAGGTGAGAGTATGAAACCACCTAGTATTATGTTTGTGAACTACTACTACTAGCTACACCCTTGTTAACAACACAATCCCACAAATGTTTGAATGAGTAGTTCAATTCTCTTTCCCGTAGCATAAGCCAATCCCAGCTAACCTGGAAGCCAGCGATGAGACAATAGAGCGAGAAGCTGGAACTGACGTCGCCAAAGTGTGAGTTTCCTGTCCTCTGCTCCTTTATTCGCCTCACGTGTTGTTTTTGTTTAATCTCCTTTTCTACTTCTAAATGGAATAATACACTTCATATCTAAATGGTTGTCATTGAGCTTCTTCTGTGGTCAAAGATGTACAGCTGGTATCAACATTGTATCTTTGCAGGTTGGATATGACCCACGAGTTGTTGGATTATATGGATGCTGGACTGAAGATGTCTGAGACAGGTCAGTCCATAGATTACTGGCTCTCTTTCTCCTCCTCATATTTGTTCTTCTCTGTGACTGTCTGCATCTGTGTCTGTGTCTGGGTCTTCCCAACAGTTCTACGGCAGCTGGATGCCAACGCAGCCAAGTCCACCACTGCAGCTGGGCAGTGCCGTCTGGGACCTCTTATACCCCTCATACTGGACTGCAGCCATATCTACCATTACACGGTCAAATTGTTGTTCAAACTACACAGCCGTGAGTAACACACACACACACACACACACACACACACACACACACACACACAGAGCCGTGAGTGGCCCAGTTTGAAATGAACCACTATCATATCTTGGTCATGATCCGTTTTGTAGGTGTAACAGCTGACTCTCTTCTTGGACACCGGGAGCGGTTCCGTGACCTGTTCAACAGGTACACAGTTTGTCAGATTATTACAGTGTTTCTAAATTGGTTGGAAGTCCACCACCATGGTCCTGGGGAGCTCCAGGTCTTGAGGGTTAGTTAACTAGCTCCACTGGGTGTGATATTGTGTGGTGGTAACAGAGAGGTACCATGTAACTCTCCAGGACCAGGATTGTGACGTGACAGATTTGCCAGGATTGTGACGTGACAGATTTGCCAGGACTGTACAGTGACAGATCTACCAGGATTGTGATGTGAAGGATTTCTGTTGTGTCTTAGCCTCACCAAGTTCTTTGATCGAGCCAGAGAGATGGAGTTCTTCAAAAGTGTCATCCAGATCCCCGATTTACCAGATGTAAGAGAGTGTACTGGGGGTTTTGTATTGCTGTTTCTCTCTGTATGAGTCTGTGTGTGTTCCTGTGTGTGTTTCAGTGTGTGTCACTGTAAGTATCATTGTGCATGCATGTGTATCTTTGTGTGTGTATCTGTGGCTCACATTCACACGTGTGTGTGTGTGTGTGTGTGTGTGTGTGTGTGTGTGTGTGTGTGTGTGTGACACTTGCAGTCTCCTCCAAACTTCCTGCGTGCGTCCGCACTGGCGGAGTACGTGAAGCCTGTGGTGGTGATGCCCAATCAGGAGACTTACGATGTTGAGGAGGTGGAGCCACAGCAGATGCCTCAGGTATGACTGGAGAACACGGTTCAGATGCTACCAGTTTGAGTTTACCAATGTTTCCACCGCACAGAATTAGAGTCACTTAACTGCTTCCATACCACCTGAGAGTGTTGCCTCACCTTGTGTATTTGAATGTGTCTGTGTGTTCCTACAGTACTCCATGCTCAGCCAAATGGGAGTTCCAGATGCTGGATTTGAACAAAGGTAAATGATTTCCTATGTGTACTGTACTGTATGTATGTATGTATGTATGTATGTATGTATGTATGTATGTATGTATGTATGTATGTATGTGTGTGTGTATGTATGTATGTATGTATGTATGTATGTATGTATGTATGTGTGTGTGTGTGTATGTATGTGTGTATGTGTGTGTGTGTGTATGTATGTATGTATGT
>NC_139659.1:6773726-6876226 GCF_951799395.1 Argentina silus
ACTGTGCACATCACACATGGGCGACGCTGACGTGTTTTCTCCACAGGGAGCAGCGTCGGTGAAAGAGTTCTACGCCAAGAACTCCTGCTGGAGCGAGGGGCTCATCTCTGCCTCCAAGGCTGTGGGCTGGGGCGCAACACAGATGCTGTAAGTACAGACAGGAGATACAAAAGACTACTTTACAACCAAACCGGAACACAAGCCATATGATCATGTTATTCCTATAATACCAGAGGTTGACATCAAGTGAACAAGTTGACCCTTGTTAACCTCTCCCTCTCTCTCCCTCTCTCTCTCTCTCTCTCTCTCTCTCTCCCCCCTGTTTAGAGACTCAGCTGACAGGGTAGTGACTGACAGGGGTAAATACGAGGAGCTGATCGTCTGCTCCCATGAGATCGCTGCCAGCACAGCTCAGCTGGTCGCCTCGTCCAAGGTAGACGCTAACACAAAATCTCTAAACACCAAATGTCTAGACTGCTTTTATTAACTTAAGGAACACATCATCAGACATGCAGACAGATATATTCTGATTTGCCCTGGTTACAGGTGAAGGCTGACCGTAACAACAAGAAGCTGATCACACTGCAGCAGGCCTCGAGACACGTCAACAACATGGCTGCCGTCGTAGTGAGCTCCACCAAACACGGCCAGCAGCGGTTTGCTGGGAGAGGTGAGGGGGGGAGGGGCTAGAGGGCATGGGGTTACAGTACAAAAAGAAGGGGGCGGGGGGGGGGGGGGGGGGTAGTGATGGAAACAAATAAAGGAAAGAGGGGACAGCAAGATACATATGAGGGAAAGCAACCAAACTGATTCTAACTGAACCCATGTTCTTTCCCCATCCTCTCTCCAGGCCCTATGGACTTCTCTGGTATCTCCTTGACCAAGCTAAAGACAGAGGAGATGGAGTCTCAGGTACGTCCCTGGAGGGCTCTGACAACTGTAAACTGTGTTGAAGTGGGGATATCCCACCATTTATAGAAGTTGGTGACTGTGGTTGATGTGGTCCCTTTGCCTCTTTCCGTGTGTGTTTGTGTGTGTGTGTGTGTGTGTGTGTGTGTGTGTGTGTGTGTGTGTATTTGCTTGTGGGTATTTGCTTGTGTGTATGGGGCTGTGCCTGTGGGCATACTGTGCTTGTGTCTTACGTCCATAGACTAGTTGTGTGTGTGTATGGGGCTTGAAGCATACAGTACAGTACTTGTGTAAATATACATGTACCATGTTTAAACATTAGTTGTTGTATCTGTACCCTAGGTGAAAGTCCTGGAGCTGGAGAGTCAGCTTGAGCAAGAGCGGGTTCGTCTGGGCGAGCTAAGGAGGAAGCACTATGAGTTGAATGGGACTCCCCCAAGTCCCACAGAGGGAGGGGTGGAGGTGAAGGAGGATGACAGCTTCCCACCCCCACCTCCACCCAACCTGCTACCAACATCCACCCCACTGCCACAGTTCTACTCTCAGACAGAGCCCTACTTAAATACACAGAGCTTTCCACAAACTAACCCCTTCTTACAACCTCAGACTCAATCTTACTCACTACCCCAGTTATACACACCAAGCCAATCCTCCTCACAGCCCCAATCCTACTCACAATCCCAATCATATCTTCCTGATCAAACCTACTCACAAACTCAACCTTACTCACAAACACAAACACAATCCTACTTACAACCTCAATCTTTCTCAGAAACCCAACCCTACTCACATACCCAGACCTTCTCCCAACCTCAACCCTTGTCCCAGTCCCGGCTCCAGCTCCTGCCTCAGCCCCAGCCCCAGCTCACCCCAAAGAACAGTCCGGAACCCTCCAGGGCAGCTGCCTCAAAGAAACCCTCCATCTTCCATAAGTCTGGAACCCTGCTGAAGAGTGCGGTAAGAGTCTGCCCTTACTACTAATAAATTCACTAATCCAATGACAACAGTCATGTCACCTGTGAAGGGCGGAGGGAAGGATGCATGTTTTAAGTGTATGGGCACTGCCTAATGCCTCGGACAGAGAACAACTGATCAGATTGGAATTTGGCTATTGTCACAGCCATTAGTAATCTCTGTTTATTTTGTTCCATTGCAGTTCAGACGAGGTGAGGCTGGAACAGGAGAATCCTGAATCCTGATATTCGGGAAATTCAAGATCTCTGACTGAGAGATTATTCCTGATTAAATATCTTAATTTGTAATGTATGATAAACATGTACAACTTTTGAGATTTTGTAATGTAAAGTATATACACTGTAATAGTATGTATGAAGTATATAGTTATTATATACATGAAAAAGCTACAGAAGGTAGATACAATTTGTTCTATTTTCCCAGCTCTACCATAAATCATATTTGACAATGTGTTCTACTGTTACTGATTATGGCTGTTGTGTAAATAATTAACAATAAAAGTTGATGTTACATTATGCTGAGTTTACCCCTGTATGTAGAGCCTATACTGTGTGCATGTTTGATATTTCACACTTTTTACAGTAGACAGTGTCCATGCCTTTCATTGATGTGTGGTCTCTATTATGGGCAATCTTGTCCGTTTCCCCGGAGTCATTACCACAGGCTAATGCACCAAATCTGTCAGAGAAACTGAAATCACATCCAAATCTCTTTTTTCCCCACTATGGGTGATTTAGTTATTCTACAGATCGCATGTTTTTTTTTTCACGTTCACCCTCGCAGCGACCTCATCTGTCTGATATTCCTGACATGCGCAATGCAAACTGCAATCTGTCCACAGATTCGGGACAGAAAGACAGCGCGCTGCCAGGACCGCAATGGGACGACGCCGGGCGATAATATCAAATGTATCAAATTCTACGCTCAAAATATCCGACACAAGTAGAAATGCGTTATCAATACATGTCTAAGGTGTTTAAGAGGTGACTTAGATAGACGTACAACAAGCAGTAAGGCCGAAAGTCAATAGTTTTTTTTCAGAGGAAGGAAGTTTGTTGTGGCGAAGGAAATATAATAGGAGAACAGGGAGGGACTGCGGAAAGCGGCCAAAGCGGGGGACTCAATAGAAAATCAGCCATGGAAGATTTCGGGTCAGCGTTGGAAAAGAACGTCGCTGACTTAACGGTCATGGACGTTTATGATATAGCCGCGGTAGTGGGCCAGGAGTTTGAGCGGATCATTGACCAGTATGGCTGCGAGGCTCTGTCGCGTCTAATGCCTAAAGTGGTGCGGGTCCTGGAGATATTGGAGGTGATGGTGAGCCGCAACTGCATCAGCCCGGAGACCGATGAGCTGAGGCTGGAACTGGACAAACTCCGCTTGGAGAGGATGGACCGCATGGAGAAAGAGAAGAAGCATAAAAAGGTCATTTTATAATGGGGACTGATAAGAATCCATCAATAAAACAAGATGGCAATGTTATTATAACAATAACCATATCATAACAATGTGATAAGAATTCATAGGGACTAACCAAGTTTGTCTACGTTTATTAATATATATGTGTTACATATATTAGCTTTTGTATTGCCATACACATAGCACATCAACAGCCAGTGTCCTCAAAACTTGGGGCTGTGACATTGTGATACATAATGATGACATTGTAGACTGATAAGTCCACCCGGTGTTACTGCGTTGACTATTATATAATGAGAGTAGGCTAGCTGATAGATGGGAACGCTGTAGCTTGATCGGCGGTGGTTTGTCATACTGTTAGGCCCACTAAATACATCGTTGTTCACTACAGTAGGTTACTTGTACTGTTTTTAGGTAGATACACGTGAAATGTAGTTAATTAATTTGTTATTGGACTTGACCTATACGGCTTATACGGCAGACCCTGGCCTTTTCAATTCAATTCGATTTTATTAGCTCTCAGGAAATTGTGCTGGGAAAAATGCATTTCTCACAGAAACAGTCATACAAACATTCAGGCATAGGTTTTAATGTGAAACATTCACACGAGTCTTCTGCTCTACTCTACTGGAATTAGTGCTATTCAAACGCTCATGGCCACAGGGCTCGTGACAGCAGTTTTCCCTGTCAATGGTTGACTGAAATGTGTCTTGTGCTCTGCCGTTAAAGTGACGGTCATCTCACAGATTCACTTATCATCATGATAACGAATAAGAAACAGAACTAATAATTCATAAAGGTTTTGGAAACAGCTTGAAGGGTGAATTAGAATGATTATTTACTATTGGAAGTCACGAGCATGCAGACACTAATTTCGGAGGAGATGGCTATGTCACAGCCCCAAGTTTTGAGGACACTGGCTGTTGATGTGCTATGTGTATGGCAATACAAAAGCTAATATATGTAACACATATATATTAATAAACGTAGACAAACTTGGTTAGTCCCTATGAATTCTTATCACATTGTTATGATATGGTTATTGTTATAATAACATTATATGTTATATACATTATATATATTGTTTTATTGATGGATTCTTATTGTAAAAATGTATGGTTAAAGCATAACTGATGAGGTACCTGATATGGTACCATTTACAGTATATAGGCACACCAAGGGTATTGTAAACTTTCCACTGTGTGGGGTATAATTCGTGTCCTGCCGAAAAATATATCTGCACACTGTTTTAAGCTCATAATAAAGTCTTATTTTGAAGTGAACATTACTGAGAAGGTTTCCACCTTTGCCTGGTCTTCAGGTTTTTGTCACATATTTACCTTGGCTGTATACCAGTGATAGAATGTCAAAATGCTTCTCAATGTCTTATTATCCCTGGCTTCTTTATTGCACTGACCTTAGAGATGACTGAAGTGGTTCAAAAATATGGTGGAAACTCCACTCAGGACAACAAATATGGCGGAAATCCCACCAACAATACCTTAAGTGTATATGTATGCATAATGTGTGGAGGGTGTAAGGACAGGTGCGTGTGTGCGTGCAGAAATTGCAACTGGTGGAGGATGTATGGAGATAGATGTGTGTGTGTTGTAACTCTCTCTCTCTCTCTCTCTCTGTGAATCCTGTGTGTAGGAGTTGGAGCTGGTTGAGGATGTGTGGAGAGGGGAAGCTCAAGACCTGCTCTCGCAGATCGCTCAGCTGCAGGAAGAGAACAAGTCCCTCCTCACGAACCTGTCCATCAAAGACCCCATGAGTGAGGAAGACCTTCAGAGGCATGAAGGTGTGAATTAAAAACATAAACCCTTACACTTCACCTTAACACTGAACCCTAAACCCTTGACTGTCACAAGAAGGAAGGTAGAATTAAGAGGTATGTGATTAATGAATAAGGGAGTGTGGAGAAAAGCAGATAAAGGGGGAGTATGGGCTTTATTGATTGGTATCCAGCTGTTGTTGTGCCTGGCTGAGAAAGTACAGGGGAAAGGAAACTATATATCGCTTTCTGTTTGTGTGTGTGTGTCGCTCTCTCTCTCACACACACACACACACACACACACACACACACACACACACACACACACACACACACAAAGGAGGCCTTCTCTGTGTCTGAGGCCGAGCCAGCCTTGTCACTGCATGAGTGGCTCTGTCGTGATGTCATAGAGGGGCCTCAGTCCCCCCGACACACACACACACACACATCCCAGAGGGAGAGAACTGGGACAGACCACGCTCAGTACTCCCACACACCTGCTGGAGAATCCCCCCCCCCACACACACACACACACTCACTGATGAAGATGGAGAGACTTTTATAATGAACATGGACTGAGGTTTAGAGGCCTGATTTCCCCCCAACACTGATATTCAAGGCTATGTCACAGTATATTTCTGTGCTGCACGTATCTGCCTCAGAGAAATCTAGCATTGTGTGTGTGTGTGTGTGCACGTGTGCGTAAAGTGGAAACAGGGCTATTTAAAACCCAACCTGGGCTCACAGACAGGAACTCTGCTGCTGTGCTCATCATAACTTGGCTTATTCATTTTTTCATGTCATTGTGTTTGCTTTTATTTAGTCCAAAAAGAAACACACACACACACACACACACACACACACACACACACACACACACACACACACACACACACACACAGACAGAGACATAAGTATATACACATCCCCCTGTTGCTCGATGGCATAGATGTTTTTTTACATGCCTCCTCCTGCACTCCTCCCAAGGTGGCTGTTATTGATGTGTTTTCACGTGTGTCCTGTCTGGGGTTGCCAGGTATGTCGGAGAGGGAGCGTCAGGTGATGAAGAAGCTGAAGGAGGTGGTGGACAAGCAGAGAGATGAGATCCGAGCCAAAGACCGCGAGCTCACGCTCAAGAATGAGGACATTGAGGCAGTAAGGAGATCCGTCTCTCCACTCAGGGATGTCTTTATTTATTTAAGAGTATTGATTTGATCAATAAACTGTCTCTTTCCCTACCTCTGTGTCCCTCTCTTATCGTGTCCCCTCGCACGTGTTCTCTCTGTTTACCTCCTGTCTCCCGACTCCTTTCTCTCCTTTTCTCTCCCTCCCTCCCTCCTTCTAGCTCCAGCAGCAGCAGTCTCGTCTGATGAAGATCAACCATGACCTGCGCCATAAGATGTCTGTGGTGGAGGCTCAGGGGAAAGCCCTCATAGGGCAGAAGGTGGAACTGGAGGCGGGAGCCCAGGCACGGGGACAAGAACTAGGTGCACTCCGGCAGGAAGTGACACGTTTACGGGAGCGCTTGCAGGGAGACGCGGCCTCCCATGACCCAGAGGAGCCTCCGCCACAGCCCCCCTCACCTGCACAGGTAACACTCACAGGCACATACATGGGGGGGGGGGGGGGGGGGGTACACAGCGGCACTGCTGTAACACCTCAGACACCCTGAACAGAAGTAGACGTACTGTTGTGGTTGTTGCTAGACATACTGCAGTGGCTTACTTGGAAGCCTGGGTGCGTATAACAGGGTTCAGTATGACTAGGCCTGAGTCAGTTACTTCCACTCTTGAGGCGATATCTATTATTATAATACCCCTCTGAGTCAGAGCCTGTAGAGCCGGCCGCTACTTCCTCATTGGAAAAGCTCTCGTATGAGGGGACAGAAATAGCCCAAACCCCCCTGGCCAGAAAGTTAAGCAGGACAGGCAGAACAGCAAGAGGTGACCTGCCAAGGACCTTTTTTATAGCCTTCACTTCCATATTGAATGTTTTTTTTATTGGTTCCCATTCCAATCATCATATTTTTCCCCAGGTGAGGTCTGTGTCAAAGACCCTGACCTCCACCCTCCCCAAGGTCTCTCTTGAAAAAGAGAATCTATGTCAATGAGACTAACCTTGATCAATGAACATTGAATAAAACCTTGTATCCCGTCACTCTTCCTCCCCCAGCCTGGTAAAGCTGCTCTGGTGGCTGGGGCTGAGAGTCTGGCCTGGCCAGACAAACCCTACCCCCCTGAGCTGCTGTTGGGGGGGTATGAGAACACCCCACGTCCCCCGTCACTCCCCCCCTGCCTTGAGGGCCATGAGGATGAGGATGATGATGATGATGAGGAGGTGGAGGAAGAGGCAGTGTTGCTATGGGTAACACAGTAGTGTCAGCTACCCCCATACAAAGTGTTTGTTGTGCCTCTTAACACCTTGCACCGTTCCCTAAAAGGCATCTTGTAGATAGTGGTACCACTAGAGCACAGATTTGAAATGATACTACACTGACTTGTATGTGTGTGGGTTTTGTTATGGATTTATATGTTGAAGACTATGTTTTTTGATTCAGCAAAACCTTGGTAGTGACCCTTTTCGACCTTACTAAACAGGAATGTTTGTTGTGAGTGTGTGAGAGATAAAGAGGGAAAGGGTGGAAGAGAGAGGGAATGTGTATGTGTGTTTGCCACTCCCAGAGTGGTCGTACATGCTACACTTGGCATGTGTGAGCCATATGTCCCTGAGCCAACTGTTTGTGTGTGTGTGTGTGTGTGTGTGTGTGTGGACGTGGGGGGAGCTCCAACTGGGTCAGACTGAACTACTGCTGCCATGATTTCCCTAAACTGCTCTGACAACCCTTTAACAGCACATAGAATAGTCCGGTCCCTCCCTTTCCCCCTACAACACAGACTAATAGTGTTGGTAGAGTGTGTTGTATGTTTGCATCAACAGAACCCAAATTCAGAACACTACATTAAGCATGTCACGATTAGAGCATATGTTTGGATTTTGTCTACTCACCGTAAAGACTTCTGACAGCTTGTTGCATGCATTCAGTTGTTATGAAGTTTCCAAAAGCTGCAAAAATGCATCATTTCCCCCCTTCCTTCCTAGAGGTTATCACAGATTTCTAAGTGATTGAAAGCAAGGTTTCCACCAAATTGCTTTCACCATTTCAACCTTGAGAGTGCATATTTATAGTCTCCAATATGGCTTAGTCTCCTTGACACCTTTCCTTCATCTGCACTGACTTGAAACGCTGATAGGGTAGATTAATGTAAATGTAAATGTAGATTACTACTGTTAATTTGCTCTCACATGGCCAGTTCCAGACCAGATGAGAGGGAGCTAATGTAGTCCACATCAAATCAGTTATTACCTCAAGGAAGGAAGGATGCATTTTAAAGTGTTGGAACCTGGCCTAAGTGTCTGAGGTTGCTATTTACTAAGTATTGGAGGAACGGGACCCAATTTCTGAGGTGCAGTTATGGTTGGAAGGAAGGAAAGATGGATGCATTTCAGAGGTATTGGAACAAGACCCCAGTGTCTGACTTGGAGTTCTCCTCGTGTGCCACCAGGAGGCGATGTGTGATGAGGACATGCCTGCTGTGTTCCAATACTTCACATATAAGGTATCCCTCCTTCCTTCCTTCCCTCCCTCCTTCCTTAGTTCCTTCATTACTTCCTTTGGGTAATGTATTGCATCCCACTAGGAGGCGTTGTGTGATGAGGACACGGCAGGTGTTGACCCGAAGGACCCAAACCGACCGAGGTTCACCCTGCAGGAGCTGAGGGATGTCCTGCATGAAAGGAACGAGCTCAAGGCCAAAGTCTTCTTGCTTCAGGAGGAGATTGCCTACTACAAAAGGTAGGTGTTAAACATTAATGGTGAAACAGGTAAGTTAGCTTGCAGTAGACGGCTTTGAGTTTGAGAAAGGTGTCGTATCGATGATGATGGAGTGATAACTTTTCTTGCTCTCTCTCTAGTGAGGAGGCGGAAGATGAAACTGGTCTCCCCACTCCTTCCCCCTCCCCTGAGCTGAGAGCTCGCCCCCGACCCAACATACAGCAAGAGTCTGGAATCAAACGCCTGTATGTTACACACACACACACACACACACACACACACACACACACACACACACACACACACACACACACACACACACACACACACAATAGATGTGCTCTTAAATGCACAGTCCAGCACATTCTTATAATATACACTAAATTCTCAACCAGTTCAATGTTGAGTCAAGGGGACAGCGTATTGATTTGACAGGTTTCTTTAGTTTAACATTCAGAGGCATTTTTGATGTGTCTGCATCCACCTCTTGGTCTGACAACTTACACTAAATCAACTAAGGCATGACTTTGGTTCATCCCATGTGGTTTAGAGTAATCCCAGAACCATCTTTGCAAAAACTTAACAGCTACATCTCACAGAAGAAAGGAGATGTAGCTCTCTACTTGGTGAGCTAGGAGGGGAATGGTGATACAAGAAGAGAAGTGGTCTGTGGTTGATGTGGTCCCTGTCTTCCCCCTCTCTCTCCCTCTCTATCTCTCTCTCTCTGCGTGTCTGTGCCTCTTTCCATGTGTGTGTGCGTGTGTGTGTGTGTGTGCGTGCGTGTGTGTGTGTGTGCGCGTGTCTGTGTGTGTGCGTGTGTACCTCTGTGTGACAGGATCTTCACAGCCATAATGCCGATGGTGGCAGCTGGGTTGATTCCAGATGACCCCACTTTACAGCCAATCAGACGTCTCATGTCTCTTGTACGACCCTGTTAATTGGTTGGCCTTTGAGTCACTCACTGTCTAAGCTAATACACCTTCCCACCCCCACGCTCTCCTGCATGTGTTTGCTGTTGCATGGAACCTCCCACACCTTGGTAGATGAGAGAATTCTGATTGGCTGATTGTGGGTCTATCAAAATCACTAATCACCCAGTGGAAAGATTGTAGATCGTGAGAATCAGCCAGTCAGAATAGAGGATATTCACTTTGTGTCCCGTCTCTCTCCGGTCCTCTAACACTTTATGATGATACCTAATGATTTAACTCTCCTCCTGTTATTCTGACTTTTAAAACATTCACCCTGATGAACTTTTGAGTTGCCTTCAGTTCTAGAACTCACACAGCTGCTGGCTGAACTGTGTAATCTGAGGTGCATCTTAAGTGGCCTCCTCTCCTTGTCTCCTGTCCTTCATGTGCATTAATCTATAACAAGTGAAAGCTAACTCCAGAGAGGCATCCATTATTATCTTGCATCCTATCCTGATCATATCTGTGCAGAGGAGAGGACAGACACAAGCAAAGGAAGACTCTTAAGATGTATCTTGACCTTGGTATAAGTTGGTATGGCTATAACACATCTGTTTACATGGGATGATGTGGCCATTAAATTCGTCAAATTAAATTTTTCGTAACTGGATTACAATATTCAATATTATATTCTAGAATCTAGATGTATAAATGTGTATACCTTATTTTTTCACATAAAGACATTTCTCATATGTCACATTTACATGTCATGAGAAGTGAACAGTACTATTTTATCACGTCTTGTTTTTTGTCTCACTCTTCTTCTCACTTCTCACAGGTTTAGCTTCTTCTCACGAGACAAGAGGAGGAACTCGCAGCGGAATGCACAGTTTGATGAGAGCTTTGACTCGTGGGCAGGGAAAGAGGACGTGTACACAGAACAGGCCCAGGAGGCTTTGCAACACATGTAGTCTTTGGACAGCGCTTGATGACATCACTCAGAACACCCTGGTGTAACACCTCACGTCCACCATGTGAGCTGCAGCACTTAAAGCATCGTAACGGTCAGCTTTTGCACACCCACAGCACTGCAATCCACCTTCTGAAACATCATCTGCATTAAGTGGCAGGACTCACTGAGGGGGAGGGGTTACAGGCTGGAATTCGGCAGCTTGAGTGAGACTCATTAGAAATCAGTAAAACCTCCTAAAACCTTGATTTATCCCAAAGTGAAACCCTTGAGAACTAGAGTGATGCACAGACAGCGTTGTGTCTGTTAGAACTGGCAGGGGTTCGGTAGGTAGGTAGGTAGGTAGGTAGGTAGGTAGGTAGGTAGGTAGGTAGGTAGGTAGGTAGGTGTGTGTGTGTGTGTGTGTGTGTGTGTGTGTGTGTGTGTGTGTGTGTGTGTGTGTATGTGTGTGAGAGAGAGAGAGAGAGAGAGAGTCAGACTTGGTAGGTATGTTGTGGAGAGAAGGTTTGGTGAAGTTGAGAGATTTAAGAAGAGGATCCCAGAGCACTCCCATGGCTCAAGTACCACATGTGGTCATTTTAGGTGAGAGAGGAGAGGAAAGAAACTATGAATGAGAGACTAGATACATTGGCATATTTTTTACGCTGAAAATAATGTTGGCAGACTCCAGAGAAAAGACATTTACTTTGTCCCTGATCCTCTTAACCTTGTGGTAGTCATGTCCTCAGAGGCAGCTAGGGGGCAGTGTTGCAAAGCCCCTCTCTCACCAGCATTGGCTAAAGGTGCATCCATGCAACTCTGTCAGTGCATGGATGTGGAAGCCTTTTTTTTTTATATAGATGAATTATAAATTGCATAACTTTGAGATTTCCTCATATTTATTGAGGTGGGATTTTTTTAATTGCACTCCTGAAAAATCCTGCCTGTTGCTATCATTTGCATGATCAAATTAGATGTTTACAAGTAAGCCCATTCTCAAATATTTGAATTTGCTTAATGAACTCTGCCAAATACATACATGCTCTGTTGGTAGAAGTTTGGGAAACCTTTTGGAACAAAATTCCCAAATTAGACAAAATGTACTGGTTTTATACGTTGTGAATGGTAAATTAAGCACAGAAATTTAGTTTTAAAAAATGTCTCAATTGAAGTGTTTTTGTTTTTAAAATTTATTTAATTACTACTTGCTGCTGCTTCTGTTTTCAGGCTTTTGTGGTGCCTTCTCCTTCAGGCCTAGCCAGCCTGTTTGCACTTAGGGTTTTTCTATAGCAGAATGGCCAAGTTGACGAAGGATTACAACCCTGTTGTAGTTCTGGGTGAATATTACTATTATATTAGTCTAAATTGGCTTCCTCTCCTTTGTCTCCTCTTGTTCATTTGCTCTCTTGTGATAAGACAGATGCTTTCACCTGTTCAGTTATTTTTTTAATAGTATCAATGAAGGAAAGGAGGTTAGGAGCGGAAGGCACTTAACATTATTGAAGCACCCTTTTGAATCCTTGGGTATGGTCCTGTAGATAAGCTTCTGCCTTACCTGTAGGCTATTTTAAGATAGTATTGATACCATTACTATGGTAAATAACTGTTCAATAATTTATTCCATGATTTGAGACATAATGAGATAATAACAGTGCAAAATTTGGGCAACATTTATTGTGCTAAAAGGGATCAGGGCTCATTCTGGGGGCAAAATCTACATGAAGGGAACAGTATTGAACAAATGCAGATTTATAATCACATGATTATTATGAAACCCTTTTTCCACCTACTTCATGTACCTCCATTGATGCCTGGTATTGAAATACACAATGCAAATACAGTATACTTTACAGCCAGCCGTATAGTGGAAATATGGAATGTAGCCTAATGGTTTGAATGGGGTCATGATAGCTCATCCCTGTCCTTCAAAAAGAGTTGTATTTATTCAATGAAGGATTGGCTGTATTTCAATTTATTGCCCGTGGTTCAAGAATAAGATTTGTATTGGAAGGAATTACGATATGACTCATTGTTTTCATACAGCTTGTTGCATTTTAAATTGAAATATACCTGCTCAATAAAAATTGTGATCCCCAGATTGTTTTGCCTTCTCTTCTTGTAAAAGGTCCTTGTCCAGTGCACTTTATTGAATCAAGCAACACCGAACATTCCATAAATGCTTAATCTTTATTCAGTAAAACATTGACCACCATTTTAATACATAAAAAGGAAGTGTGTTACATTTGGAAAAATAATCAACATTTGTACAGCTCACAAGCAGCGATCAAAGTAAAGGGGGTGTCAACTTCAAAATATTTGGGTATACACAACTAACTTATCCTTACTATAGTTTTTTTTTTGTTTATTTGGGAACATGCGAGTAACAAAAAGTGATTCTGTAAGAGGACAACACCCATGAATTGGGTCATACATGCAAGCAAACAGGTGGAGGAGAAGTAAAAGTTAGGGTTGGACTTGTGTCCAAGCCAGAACCTGACAAGGACCATTATGGTCAAAACACTGTCTCAATAGATCAGCAACAAACAGTTTGACCATAGCAAACATGTCTTTGAGTTAGGTATTTGACAGTGAATGTGTGGTGAATAGGTCTCATCTCCTTTCCCTGTGTCTGTACTTGTCACTGTGTCTCCTGTCGTCCCTCTCTCTTGTTGATTCCCTCTCATGACTCCGGTCTCTCCTCTCTCGGTGGCACTCCCTATCCCCCCTCTCTCTCCCCCTCTCATGGTCATTTCTTCTCCCTCTCCCCAAGTCGGTCTCTCTTTCATGGCTCGAGGGCATATCCCTATCTCTCTCTCTATGCCGCTCCTCCCTCTCTCCTCCACCTCTTTCCCAATCTCTCCCAACACCTGTCCATTCCTGGTTCATCGAGGAGGCCTGCAGGTTGATCGGTTTGCGGAAGGGTCTGTCCTTCCCACCGAACCGCAGCTGTCCGGACTCCTTCTTCCCTCCCTGCCCGCCTCCCAAGCGCCGCGGTATCCACCCCTTGAGGGTCCTCTGCTGCTCGAAGTCCACAAACAACTCATGTTGTTCTACCACCAGTTTGTTAGCGTCTCGCCTTGCGCGAACCACCGACCGATCTTCCTTGTATTCAACGAAGCCGTATCCCTTCGAGAACCCGGTCACAATGTCTCTCACCAGGCGCAGGTGGCGTATGTCTCCGTACTTTGAGAAGACTTCGTGCAGCTTTTCCTCCGTAGTCTGTGGGTTCAGACGGGCCACAAACAAGGTGAGAAGCGGGTCCCCCACGACGCCTTTATTGGGCTTGTAGCGGGCGGTCATTGCCCTCCACACGGCGCGGTCATGGGGCTCCACGTCTGTGCCATCGATACTGCCTGCCTTGAGCGGGTCGTAGACCTTCGCAACTGGGCTCCAGTCGCACATACTCTGACAGAAGGTAGCTAAATTTCAAACAGAGCGCGCTGTATCAGTGAGGTAAATAGAGTGTAATCAGCATGTGATAAATCAGAGCAATAACCGCTACATACAAATTCAACTCCGTTGCTAACTATTTCGCTGTTACACCGTTGCAGACCCCAAACAACACGTAATGCATGACATATAACACTCCGTGTGGAAACATGTTTCAATTTAAAGATTCCGTGTGAAAACTGTCTCGCTACTACCAAACCGTCCGTTCTCACCGATTGGGCCCTCGAGGTCCTCCCCTCCACCACTGAGTAAACAGTACAGTACTTATTGAGTATGCATTGAGTAGAGGTACATTCATCAAACCGTACATTAACCGACTGTATCATCACAGTTTTGATCATCTCAGAACAGGGGCTTATCCTTAACCTTATCTCACAATACTCACAATAATGAGCTGTGCTCCAACTGGACTCAGACAGAGAGGAATATGTGATGTCAATGTACAGTGTTTGAATACTTTATCAATACTCCAATCCAATACTTTTGGAGCCCTGAAATAAGGGGAGTGTGTATGTATGTGTGTAATTTTTTTTTGTTGTATTTTGTAAATGGTGAACCCAATCTGAACTCCCCCCATTGAATTAATTCTACTTTGACCCATGATAATTGTTTGATTTCAGTAGGAGTATAGAACTAAAAGACAACAAAATGCTTCTTCTTTCCAATACTTATGGAGAGCACTGTATGTATAAATGGTCTTTGATTCAGAACAGTAAGCATGTGATGAAAGTATTATCCTTAAATTCATCTTGCTGGCCTTTATTGTATTACACCCTGAGGAAGGCTATTGATCAGAAATGTTGGTGAATAAATGTGACAGCAAAGAGTGTGCAATTTGTTTTAGTTTTTTTTAAAGTTTTGCCTTTATTATATTAACAGAAACATGCCTGATACACTAATAACAGAGTCATACAAGGAAGGGTAATTTGCATAAAACATGTTTATTCAACAATGCCTCCCAGCATACAGATTTATTTAAATACTTTCACAAGGAGCATTTGGTTGTGGACATTTGACAGCTTTGTGTGTTAGAGAGGTACAGATTTGTTCAAGTTCATAAAACAACTATACATGGCATAAAGAGTTCAAATAAAGTGTGAGTTTCAATGGTCGGAATCACATTCCAGTTTTTCTGAAACTTTTAAAGAGGGCTCGTAGTTTGCATTTCATAGTTTTCCTTTCTGCATCAACCAGAGGGGCTCTGGTGCCATAAATATAATTATTGCTAAGCAACTAACTACCAAACAACCGATTAAGAAAAAGCTTTGTATAAAAATGCAGAACATTGAACTACAACCTGCATGCCGTGGAAGCACTTGTCTACCGGTAATACAAAATATACAAAAAGAAATGTGCTGGAAAAAACTAGCATGTTTCATATAGACGGATAAATATATTAAAAGTATTGATGTCGTCTTGACATTTAGAAGATGTACCTCAATCTTATGTGTTTAAGTCACTGTAACCCATCCTCCCTCTACCCAACCCCTTTGAAAATCATCCCCCCTTTAACACGCACACACAAACTACCCCCCCCTTCCCATCTCGGAAAAAAATGTGGTTACACATTCTGTTGCTAAGGCAATTTTTACATTTAAAAAACGATCTATTAAGAAACAAAGGTGTTAGCATTTCCCTTTTCTTTTAGATGATCTCTCCATCATTGTTTGAGCCATGGGTGGGCTGCAATGGAAGCTTTACTACGGTCCCCGTAGTCGTATAGCAGCTCTTCGCCCTCATCGATGTCTCGGGATGCCACAAGGATGAGGTGAGGTATGCCATTGATGTCATGGAGTTTGGTTTGACAGTTGCCGTTTTTACTGTGGTTGATCAGCCTGCCCATACGACCGGTCTCCTTTGTGGCATCCACACTACAAAATGAAAAACGATCATTTAGATGAGGCATATAGTAATGTTGTTGTAATAGAAGGCCTTTCTGGCGATGGTAACCACATTCATATACTTAGTGTCCTCACAACAACCCCACTGAACTGTCAATCATATGCAAATGACCTCAATGCCTCTCAGACCACATGACCCTGACAGTGCTTTGGAAGCAACCAGCGATGCAATGTGTCAATACGGGAAATAGTGGTTTGACCTACCAGTAGGTTTTGCAGAGATGCTGAAAGTAATACATGTAGCAGCCGGTGGCAGGGTTAAGTGCGTACTCGGCCTCCCTCTTTTTGGCATCAGTGATCTGCAGCAGGTCGCCATGGTACTCCACCACATACTCGCTTTTCTGGAATCCCCGGGTGGCAAATACTCCTCTCCCCTTCCCCTCTATATGCTGCACCTGTAAGAGAGTCAGAGGTAGGAGATATGGGGCAAAATAAGACACCACTTAAAAAACACCTTTAACTTGGCATTTAATTATGAAAATGTTGTGCCAATATGGAGGATAGTTTACTGAACTAAAGATGTAAAGAAGATGCAGTCTGATCCATCACTGTACCTCCATTCCTTCCTCTATCCCATTTGTGATCAGATCATCAATGTGCTTCTTTAGTTCACACTGGGAACAGAAGGCAAGTAGAGATTGCATTAGTGTAGTAGTGTGTTTCATTCATGTTTCAAACACACAAAATAGTTGTAGATAGATAATCTAAAAATAAAATAACAATTGAATGGGAACTGTGCAAGTCAGGTTGGTACGGTCCTACTGAATTAACTTCGACTATCACTATTAATACTTACTTGATAAATAACAGTGTCAAAGATTTAGTAGACAATCATTCATTTGCCCTCACCTTCAACTCTGCTTTACTTTTCCTTGAGCTTCGCCTTATGGGATAGTAGTCTGTTACTTTCCGGTTTTGTGAATTCCTACTTTCTGCTCTGTAAAGAAAATGAAAGAACTGGTATTAACTAACTGATCAATGCAGATACTTCTGTCTACGTTGACCTACAAGACACATGGCAGATAACAAAGACGATGGACATTACAGCCCTTAAGGGAAACAATAATAGAAAACTAGATGTTGAACAGAAAGGTCACAACGTTGATGAAATGAGCGCCAGCATGTTTCTCCCAACACACGCTGTTTGGCAAGGCAACAATGTGGCCATTGTTGGATGCAGAAACTGTCAACTTCCCAGAAGTGGATTGTTACTTATTACTTCAAACTCATCTGATAAGCAATGCAGTTCACAAAGTTGATTTGAAATACACTGCTTTTTTTGCACGCCTTCACAAAAGTCCTAAACCTTTGTATTGTCTAACCCCAAATCCTGCATGCCACCCACTCTCCTCCATGCCCTTACATTCTGAGTGCAGACTTCTTCCCTTTGGCCTTGCGTCGGATGTCTCTCCTCTGGTTGGAGAGATGAACAGTGGAGTTGTTAGTGAGGCGAGGGGCGTGAGCGGTGTTGTTGCTGGGAGGGGAAAGCTCGGCTGTGGAGCGAAAGCAGGCTGGGGTGTAGTGGAGCTGCTGTGAGGCCACCTCTTCTGTACTGTAGGGAGGGCGTTGGCTGTGGCTGTCCTCCCTCTCTGCCAGCTTCATAACGCATGCCTCAGGGTTCACCAAGTTCAGTCTCCTGGCTGTGTCAAGTGAGCAAGAAGAGAGGAATTCAGATGAGGATAAAGACATAGTCTGTAGTGAATCCCTCTCCTTGTCTCCTAAATGGGAATTAAATCATTGGCTCACACTGATCCAGTTCTATTACATCAGCAAAGATGGAGGAAATGAGATGGGGAAACCACTTTAGACTATTTATATGCCTATATAGGCAAAAACCCTAACTCCTTTTTACTTGCAATTAGAGGGGGGGGACCTCATGCAGCAATGTTTTGGAAGTAGAATAGAATAGGTTTACAGTGGAAATGTGTTTTTCTTCTCACCTCTCAATTTCCCCACCTCCTAGTCAACACACACAGACAGAGGTGTTACCAAACCAGTTTCATTCATATAACATAAACGGGGGCAAACTGTTCAAACCGAAAGGTGTATGACACAGAGAGGACCACAGCATCAGCCATAGTGTGGCACCACTGGAGCAAGGTTTGGTGTTAAGAGCCTTGCTTGATGGCATAACCCCTCCAGTTGCCAGTCCGCACTTCTTTAACACCTGGCTCAGAATTTAAACCTGGCTCTAACCTCTAGGCTACCTACTGACCTAGACAGACATACTACACTAAATTTGAACAAACACCATCCAATTGTGTACAAGTCCAGATGTCTTGCAACTCTCATTGCACACTCAAAAAGCAAAACAAAGGCAAAGAACAGAATGGAAGAAAAGGGCACAAACTTCAGTGGTAAAACAAACAGAAGGTATATAAGTTTATGTACATTACATACCATCACCATGCCTTTGTGTGTCGTTTTGTATAGAACACCTGCCAGGATACTTTCCCTCTTGTACCAGTTTGATCATCATCTCATCGTGGACAGGTGACTTGGACTTGCTGTGGCTCAAGAGAGTGATGGAATGGCCATGGTTATATACAATGTCCTGTGAAATATAAAAGGTGGGAACAATCCACTGTCAATGTTTTGCTGTTGTTACTGCCTGCCTGTGTGTGTGTGTGCGTGCGTGTTGCTGTAGAAGAGTCTTCATCAACAATCGCATCAGGTCCTGTAACAAACTCGGTTGCATTTCTTTTTCAACTTAGAAATGTCCAAGTCATATTGCTAGCTACCTAATTAGCTAACTATTTGGGGTAATTTCTGATCTCATGAGGTTTTGGTGGTGATCATTCAGCTAAACACACGGTCGCCTCAATGAAACACACCCATCCACAACAGTGAGGCTCTGCTCCGCCTATTCTTTCTGATACTAGTAGGCCTCCTCCTGCTTCTACAGCAGTAGCTAGCTGTAGTTTATGTCAGCCAAATCCCTTCACGCATCACATTAATTATTTGTGACAAGGCTGTTTTCGAGAACCTTTGCGTGTTGATATCAGTTGCGATAGCCTGCCCTTGCCCTCAGACAAGAACTAACTTTTAATTTCTACCGTTCGCTACTGAATCACTCGATACTAGTGGAGCTGTAGCTAACCGCTAGTTAGCAAGTTCCACCCATGGCATGGCAGGACATTCCGAATGACTGTAGTAGCTAGCTAACGTTAGCGAAGTTAGCTAGCTAGCTAAACAGTAAACAAATCATTATAATAAAATAAGCGCCCCTTAGTCACGGTTGCCGAAATTGAATACTTAATGTAAAACAAAAGTAGATATTTTACAAGACGATGTAATCAAGCCAACTTACCCCGTTCATTTCTGGCTTGTCTTCTTTTTTGTCTTTTTCAATCTTATGCAAAGCCTGAATGGATTCGGGTCATGTACTCTGCCGCGCAGTACAATTATCCAGATGTATAGCTATCTCAGTCTTCCCCTGCCTAATGCAATAGTCATTCCACCACTCCTCTGTCCAGTAAACTCTCTGTTCAAGTGTCACTTTTTAGGTTTCGCTTTGAAATTCTTCAGCCAAGGCAGTTTTCACAGTTCCCCTGTCCGCCATAACTCATTCAAGGAAGGGAGGCGTGTGAAAATTTAAAGGGGCTACAACAGTTCTATTGAACAATCAGCAGGTGGCGCTGCCCAATATTATTTTGACATCTGGCTTTGTGCGAAGTGTAAACCAGTGGCGCAAACCTCGACACTACATCATCATCATCATCATCGCCGTCTTTGTGAAAATAATGTAGAAGAAAACTGAAAATACATATCTATCGGGCTTCAGCCATCTTTCTAAACCATATAACAAAGACATTAAGAATATGTTAATCCTGTAAGAAAATGCATGAACTCAATCATAAACCAAATTGCTTTGCAAAATATGACTTTGACACAAGCAATCGGAATGGGCTGTCTTTAAATCGGGGGACTCAGAATCTTTCGCTCTGAATGAGCAATTATCTTTGCATTGTATTTGATTGTTTGGTTTGTGGCTGTTTTTGTTTTCATGTATTGTTTGCCAACCTGTCGTTTGTTTGACTTGTTTGTTGACCTTTGAAAAGAGATTACATCCAAAAGTGACGCAGCAGCTGGACTACAAAATAATTTCTGTTCACTGTTTGTTGCTCTCATGAACTTTCAAAAAGTTTAGTGTCAAACACACACACACACACACACACACACACACACACACACACACACACACACTGCCTTTCTCCAAACTTCATTATTGTATGGGATCTATCTCTTCCTCAATGTGTCTGTTTTTTTTATATCTATCACACACCAATTTGTCTTATTTCACAGTAGTAGACTATCATGATCTTCTATCAAAAATATTACTAATAAAGAGCACATGCATACATGCAGCATAGATGGGTAGATATTTCGAATGCCTTGATGGTGATATGTGAGAGATTTATCACACTTCATGGAAAAAAGGCAACTTTTGTCTTACGCTTTGACCTGCATCGTCTTTGACCTTACCAATATGGCGTTTCTGGTGACATATGTTGCATAATGAGGAAACGTCTGTAAACGTCATTTCCTGCGAAGACCTCACAGAGTCACGTGATACTGGTTTAGTGCTCTGTTTCTCGAATCTGTAAGGTTTTAAAATATGCGTGGATTGTCAACTTTCTTTTCATTATCGATTGCTTATTGCAAATGGACGCCTCACGGCCGCTCGGAAAACCATTTTTATCGAGGACACGTCAAGAATTCGCGATTGAAAATTCCAGTTCTCGAGCTGAGCATCACGTGACCAGCACGCGTCTCTGGCCGTTTTGTAAAGATGGCGAAAGGTGGTTAGAAAACAGCGGAGCGAAGAGGGTGACATCCCCTGAAACCGATGCGATATTAGTAACGGCCGTTAACTGACAAGTGAGTGTTGTTGCTCGACCTAAATGTCTGAAAACGGTAGGTGGTTTTGTCGGGGTCATGGTGAAGCGTTCAAATTGTGTCTGCGAGATGTTGTGTCTCTTGAAATGTTATTTTATTGTAATTCAGTCACATTAGCTACCTAGCGAGCTATAACGGCGTGACTGAGCATAACCACACCAAAACAGAGCTAGCTTGCTGTGAGCTAGCGGTTTGAGCTGACTGATGCAAAACCACACACATCACGGATATGGTGGTAACACGGTAGCTACAGCAATTGTTCCCAATTCAACAGTATCTTGTTTCCATAAGCTACGTTATAAGGACTGTCTTGGATGTAGACCGCAGTATCATTGTTTTGTTGAGTAAAGCACACTGTCAACTCGGCTAGCCAGTTAGTTAGCAACTAGCGAAGTCTATATGGATATCGAGCCGGCAACAAGCTAATTGACTGTTTGAGATGCATACAAGCAGATTTCAGGGTGAAAATGATTTGTTTGCGCATAATGAAATTAGCTACATAGTTAAGTTACAGCTAGCTAGCTAGCTGTCACTTGTAACAATTGAATGTCGATCTTCACTGACGATTAGAAGTTACTAGCGTTAGCTAAAAAGGTTGCTCAGCTCTATATTTCAGGTTAGTTAGTGTGTGATACATGTATTCGGCGGTTTCCCCTAAATCCGTCGAAACTATATGTTTACTTTATACTTTATTGCCTCTTCTAACATCTTTGGAACATGTTGTGCATTTTGACATTAGCTAGGCTTGTGAACGACGTCAGACCAGGAAGTTGAAACGAGCTAGTAAGTGTGCAAACACGTGCCCGAGTCCGGGTCACTTTGTAACCAGACTTTCTCAAGATCATACACCTGAACCGTAAGTTAACATCACACATTATACTCCAGGTGTATGGCAATAGTAGCTGCTTGCAGGAGACCTGTATCGAAATATTCTATAGCTTGTAGGCTCTTTCCAGCATTTACAAAACGTTGCCGGCTGGGACCACATGCCATTCACGTTTCTCTATCACCACATATTATGGTTGTTGTTTTTTTATCCTCTGATCCTCTTCAAAAGTGTGCACATTTAAATTATCTGGTTGTTCTTGACCTTCTATTTTTTGGAAAACAATCAGACGAATAAGGTAAAGATAAAATACTTCACCTACATGTGTACCACATGTGAAATCTGTATGTTCCCTTGAATTAAAGGTCTTCATGCTTGTTTGGGCTTTTTGTGCTAATGATTTTATGTGAAGAGAGCAGTTGAGGGGTGGTGCCTGTGATTTTGCATTCTCTGTTGAATACTGGAATAATGTAGCTGGGTGTTTTTGGTTGATTATGCTTAACTTCAATCTAGACTCACTGGACAGTAACATTTAGAGCATTGTGGATCAGTCTGCTTAACAAATGTAGCATAGCTTTGCATAGCTAGCCATCCTCAAACACAATTTTATCAATATGCGGAAGTTGCCATTCGTTAAGTCATTTGTCATTGTCCCTTGATGTCACTCACAAGTCTGTTGTCTCATGCAGATGATGGATCCTGGACAGGATTTGCTCCTGGCAGCCCTGAGTGAGAGTGGCATCTGCCCTAATGACCTGTTTGACATTGACCCTCAGGATGCGCAGCCCTCTCCCACCCAACAGGTAATCATCTCAAATCATGCAACATCCTTAACTTCATAACCTCTCAGTTTTCTCATGACCAGGGTGAGAGCGATGTTGAAAGATGCATCTTTTCCAGCTGTTCTCCCTCAATTGAGCACATTCACCCTACTCTTTTTCAAGCTGGTCTGTAGTGCGCCGCACACATTTGTTAGAGATGTTTTCTTGATTTAATCAATTTAATTTAGTCATTCTTGATGTCATGATAATATTGAGATGCACTATAAACTTGTATTTCCCTCTGATGCTCATGTGAGTTATTTTCCTCCTGTCCACCAGTCCATCTCCATCAGTGCCCTGGATGTTGGCTTGGGTTTTGAGGCAACTGGAGCTGTTCGCCCTGGGACGATAGCCCCACCCACTCCCACTATCAGGGTAAGATCACAGAGCCTTTCATAGTACCGGCTGCATGTTGCTTTTGCAAAATCAATGGTCAGCAAAAATCTGGGTTGTGTCTTTGTCTATGACATAGTCGCATGTCTCTCCTCAATGTTCCAACAGCATAAACCTCAGCCCTCAACCACCACGTTTGTCTTAAATCAACTGAATCAGTTGCCGCCGCTGGGAACAATCGTTGTGACCAAACCCTCAGCAGCAAACACCCAGAGACACACCATTACCGTAACTAAGGTGGTCCATACCACTCCTTCAGCCTTGCAGGGGTCCACATCCACCTCCACGGCTCTCCCCTCCATGGTGTCCACTGTGGGTACTTCCAACCGAGAGCAGGTCAAAATCATACTGCCTCTAGAATCGCAAAAGTGAGAGTATACTATTGCCCCTGTAATTACTCTTACAATGTACACTCTAACAATATTATTCCCTTCCCTGTTTCAGATCCAGCTGAAGGACTTATTGAGGACGGGTGCCCTAAAGGGCAGTGGTTTGAAAAACAGCAGCCTAGTAGAGCTCATGAAGCTCAAGCCCCCACCTGACATTGCCCAGCCGGTAGCCACAGCAACAGCCACAGGCACCAGTGAGTCATGGAACCATAGAACCCTGGCTGGGTTCTAAGACACTAAAATGGCTTAATTTCCTTGTCTCCCTTTTAGCCTCTTTTTGACCCCCAATCTGAAAGTACTGGATAGGTGTAAACTCTTTGGCGATATGTACCTTGGAGAAGCATCTTTAAAATCTTAGATCAGAAGTTTGCTTATGGAGAGAATGGAAGCCATTGTATGAGGAGGCAGACTCTGCCCCAGTGCCCATATCTTCTCATACTGACCTTGAGTTCACCAAGGCTGCAATGATTATGTAGTCAAATATTTTAGGCCATGTCATTGAGAGCAATCCCAGTTCATTTGGATTAATATAGATTTGTGAACTTTGAGTGATGTAAGTGAAATGTACTGAATGTACATTTACTGTACATCATTGATTGTTTTATAGGCCCCTGTCCCACATGCCCAACCAGGCTGCATTCTTATGATTTGTATCTGCCCCATGTTTGTTCTTCCATCTTGTGTACATTCCATTGTTTAACGTTATTCCAAGACCCCTCACATTGTCATTAAATGTAGATTATTGATTATGAACAGGATCATTGTTAACCTAATGCCCAATTCTCAATCAGTATCAATGCTCTCCTCCTCGCAGAAATATTTCTGGTCTCGACAAAGATGATCACTAAACCAGGTATGGACAGGATCAAGACCAGGGATTGTCTCTCAGAATCTTGTAATCATGTGACATCGGATGCATCGATAAGAGAGGGACATTTAAAACAGGCCAGATTTAATTCCTGCAAGGCACTTTCACACCTTGTTCAGTTCGCATGTGGGGTCATAGCAGTCATTTGTTTTATTTCAGAGCTGTACATGAAACAAAAAGTAGTGAGGTCAATGCAATAATTCCCCCTAGACCCCTCAAAAGGGTCTAAATGTGCCATTTCTCTAAGGTCTGTATTGTCCTCTAGGTCTTACAGCGGAACTGAACAACGGAATCAAGAAAGAGGTGACGAGTAAAGATGTTGCACGAATATGGGTGAACGACGACGTCAGGGTGCGGAGCTTCTCACCTACCCTTGTAAGTGTGTCCTCACTTTTGACCAAGCAGCAGAATTCAGCTTTTATTAAACTTGAAGGAATCTGTTTGACAGACCGTTAACTGGATTTCTGAGGACCCGCAGAGAATGTAATTTTATTGCTTAAATTCCTTCTGAGGTTTTTGCAACCTTGCTAAAGGAACAGACACTTAAATGTTTGTCTTCAGTGTTCTTGACCCATACCACATTTCAAGCAAAGTAATGCTGTCTTACCCACTTTCTCTGGCTTTAAACCTCACTGTGCTGTTTTGGTGTAGAAACTCCCTGGCATGAAAGAGGAGGAGGAGCCAGAGGAAGAGGATGAGGAAGAGTTGGGTCATGCCGAGACGTACGCAGAGTACATGCCCATGAAATGTAGGTGTACCTAACTTGGTATAGAAATTAGTTGATGTACTTATCAGACAGCCTTGGCTTGCGTTTTGGGTATATAGGCCTGCGTTGTGATAAAGCTAATGCAGGTGTAATTTGATTGCTTATTGAAACGATTGACTGACTGTTTGGTCCATTCAGTGAGAATTGGCCTGCGGCATCCAGACCCTGTAGTGGAAACCAGCTCCCTGTCCAGTGTGAACCCCCCCAACGTGTGGTACAGACTCTCCATCCCCGAGGAGACCATCGACCGCGGCTGGCTCTCTGCCCTGCAACTCGAGGCCATTACATATGCCGCCCAGGTCCGTAATCTATGCCTTTATCAGGTGCTATGTACCATTATCTGACTAGGTGCTGGGAGATTCTCATGTGAATTATTCTCCATAGCAACACGAGACAACTCTCCCTAATGGTGACAGAGCGTCGTATCTGATTGGTGATGGGGCTGGAGTGGGGAAGGGCAGGACCATCGCTGGGATCATCTATGAAAATTACCTCCTCGGCAGGAAGAGATCACTCTGGTAAACGGACACTACTTCTTTGTTGGGTTAAACTGTTCAGTGAAATATGAACTAGGGAACTTGAGATCACCAGGACATTTTTCTCATTCCACTCATCCTTTGCCCTCCTTCTCCAGGTTTAGTGTTTCAAATGACCTGAAGTATGATGCTGAGAGGGACCTCAAAGACATAGGAGCGAAGAACATTCAAGTCCATTCACTGAACAAGGTAAGACATACTGGTATATCTGCTATACAACTGCACACAATGGGCTTTGTGTGCCTCTGTCTTTTGTAACTGAAAATGATGAGCTTCATTATAAACAATTCTTCACACTGGATACTGGAGTTTTTAATATCCATCGAATGTTCTACTACACTCAAAAACAATGTCTGTTTTTGTGTCTCTCAGTTTAAATATGGAAAGATCTCCTCCAAACACAACGGCAGTGTGAAGAAGGGTGTGATCTTCGCCACCTACTCCTCCCTGATAGGAGAGAGCCAGTCCGGAGGGAAGTACAAGACCAGGTTCAAACAGCTCCTCCACTGGTGTGGGGAAGACTTTGACGGAGTTGTATCCTTAAAGTCAAAATATAAGAAATCAGAGAGATTAAAAGGAAAGAAAAGTGGATAGTGATGCTATAAATAAATTTGAAAAAAAAGAAAACCACACACAAAGATTATTGACATTGCCCTGGAAAACAAACTTGTACTTGTAGAACAAGTAACAGTAAGGGCTAGCAGTTCCTTCACAATGCTGATGCTGCCTTTCCTTAACCAACTAACCTTCAGATTGTTTATGATGAGTGTCATAAAGCCAAAAACGTGTGTCCCATTGGGTCTTCCAAACCCACCAAGACTGGACTGGCTGTCCTGGAGCTGCAGAACAAACTGCCCAAAGCACGGGTTATATATGCTAGCGCCACAGGTAAGTCTGTCTAGTAAGAGGTTATGCCAACTTTATGTTGTTATGTTGACTGATGAGATGTTGAAGTCCAGGCCTCAATGAACAGTAAAGATAGGCACTGTCTAATTTCGTCTTTTTGTCTGGCAAGGCGCCTCTGAGCCTCGTAACATGGCCTACATGAACCGTCTGGGCATCTGGGGAGAGGGAACCCCCTTCAAGGAGTTCAGCAACTTCATTCAAGCTGTTGAGCGCAGGTTAGTGGCTATTGTGCTTTACTTAGTGCTGCAGAATCTTAGCAAGATTATAACCAAAAGCAGGATGTCCTCATTTTATAGATGAAATTGTCCTTGATCAGATTCTCACGTCATTCTCTTTCCCTTGTGTTCTCAGAGGTGTTGGTGCCATGGAGATAGTTGCCATGGATATGAAGCTGAGGGGGATGTACATCGCGAGGCAGTTGAGTTTCACTGGTGTAACATTCAAGATCGAGGAGGTTCCTCTGACTCAGCACTACATCAAAATGTACAACAAGTCCGTGCGTCTGGTAAGGACTGGCAGAGTTGCTCATTGAAACTGTGCAGCCAGGCATGTTAGTCACTCAGTAGCAACTCCTAACCAAGCCTTGCATGACTTACATCTGTCAGGCTCTAGTTGTATCAGGGCACCAATATTGGCCTATATCTGTATTGGCACACATTCCATCGATACAGCACCAAAGATGTGCGTCAGCCTCACATTCCGAAATGATAGAATGTCAGTGTAGTTGGGTTTTTACAGGGCAAAAGGTTTTTATGAATGAATAGACTCTTTAGACTGCAGTCAATTAGCACACTTCCTAACTAAAAGGATGTTGACAGAACAAGTTATTCGGAATAAGGAGTCACACAGTAAGATATTATTTGTCTATCATTTATTTCAGGCTATCTATGGCTAGCTAGTATCCATGAATTTCAGAATCAGAAGTTGTTGTCATAAGCAGCTTGTGTGTGTAGTTCCAATCAACCGTGTATGTCAACAGCATGAATGACCATTATTGGAAATAACAGTGGTTATAAGAATGGTGTGGGGAATGTTTTCTTGGCACACTTTGGGCCTGTTAATACTAATCAATCATCGCTTGAATGCCACAGCCTATTTGAGTATTGTTGCTGACCATGTACATCCCTTCATGGCCACAATTTACCCATCTTCTAATGGCTAATTCCAGCATGATAATGCACCATGTCACAAAGCAAAAGTCGTGTCAAACTGGTTTCATGAACAATGAGTTAAGTGTTCTTCAGTGGCCTTCCTAGAACGAGAGATTCACAGCTTGAAAGTGCACCTGAAAAATCTGCAGGAATTGTGTGATGCAATCATGCCATCATGAACCAGAATCTCAAAGGAATGTTTCCAACATCTTGTGGAATCAATGCCACAAAGAATTGAGGCTGTTTTGAGAGCAAAGGGAGGCCCTACCCAGTATTAGTATAGTGTTCCTAATAAAGTGTTCACTGAGTGTATGGTCTGTGTGTTTCAGTGGGTGAGTGCGCGTGAGAAGTTCCAGAAGGCTGCTAACCTGATGGATGCTGAGCAGCGCATGAAGAAGTCCATGTGGGGTCAGTTCTGGTCCGCTCACCAGAGGTTTTTCAAGTACCTCTGCATCGCCTCCAAAGTCCGCAGAGTGGTCCAGCTCGCCAGAGAGGAGGTCAAAAACGGAAAGGTAGGATCATTTCAGTAAGAATTACATCTTTTGGTAGTGGTACTTTATAAGAATGGTGGGAATCTTAACTGCAGCTGTAGTAAGATTGTACTCCTAGTAACAGACTGTGACTCGGTCTGTGTGTCTGTCTGCAGTGTGTGGTCATCGGTCTCCAGTCCACAGGAGAGGCTCGAACACTTGAGGCCTTAGAGGAAGGTGGAGGAGAGCTTAATGACTTTGTCTCCACTGCGAAGTAAGTCTTTATGATCACCTAACACAGAGTGCTCTAGAACATTCAAAAGTGAATATTAGCTGTACATTTTGTTTCTGACGTGTGACGTTCTGACAATTGTCTTGCCACTCTCAGAGGTGTGTTGCAGTCTCTAGTAGAGAAGCACTTCCCAGCTCCAGACAGGCAGAAGCTCTTCAGCCTGCTGGGTATTGATCTGCCAGTCAAGAAAACCCCCTCTCCCATTGAAATCGCTGCTGACCAGAAGGGCAAGAAGAGGAAAGGTAGGCAGCCCCTCTTGTCCTTGAGTCAGCACTGTCCTCTCACAAGAATGAGGCTTCAGTTTCAAGTATCCCTATGATGAGTGTCTGATTTCAGTGTTGCAGGTTAAATTGTTCCCTGTAATGCTCCTTTTTGTTCCGTTTCAATATATTGTTCCATTGAGTTTTTGATCTTCAAAAGGCCTTGTGCGGCATATGTTTTTATTGACATATGTCCCATTGCTGGTTTCTCTTCCTGCAGCTCCTGAGATGAAGAAGCAGACCAAGAAGCCGCGTAAGTCTGGGGGTCTCTCCGGCAGCAGCTCAGACGAGAGCCAATCAGAGGAGTCGGATAAGGATGCAGACAGTGACGACAGCTTCAAATCCGTAAGCTCAGGGGATGATGATGAAGATGACTTCAACCCCTTCAGGGATGAATCGAGCGAGGATGAGGAAGATGGTGAGATTGTGATAATAATACTGTCCACATGATAGCAAATCACTGCCTGGTCCATTTGAAATATGCTGCCATAATCTGACACGATGATAGTCATGAATGTAAATTGCACCTGATATATATATAATTTATGTAACTGCATTATGTATGCTTTATGATGTTGGAATAAAGTATAACCCAACATTTCTCTATTTTCTCCACTCCTCTCCCAGATCCTTGGCTGATCAGGAAGGAGCCAAAGAAAGGCAAGGAGAAGAAGAGTAAAAAGAAGAAGAAAAAGAAGGGTATAGACCCGGACTCCATCCACAGTGCCTTGCTCGCCTCTGGGCTGGGCTCCATCAGACCTGCATTCACCGCTCCTGCTGTCAAAGCCACCAGCACACCTGTCATAGGTGAGGATGTGGCTAGAGTTCAATAATCAGAAAATAATAAAGAAAGCTGCACACTCTTGCTCCAATGCAATTATTTTATCAACATTTCGGCAGTAAGGGCTTCTTCAGGGTTTCCTCCAGTTCAAGTCACCTGAGCTTGAATGTGCCTAATCTTAGCTTTTTAGTCACAGACAACTAGCCTGTTTTTTGTCAATTTCTCAGTATTACTCATTATCTCCCTTTCTCTGTCCTCAGCTAAGGTAGAGGTTGACGATGGCTGTATGACAAGTCAGGATGCTGTGGAGGATGCTCAGCAGATGAAGAAGGACCTCCTGGAGCAGCTGGAGAAACTGGCTCAGGACCTCCCACCTAACACCCTGGATGAGCTCATAGATGAACTGGGGGGACCAGACAGCGTGGCAGAGGTACTGCAAGGGGAGTCTATTCCTGAAAAATGTAAAAAGTCCATTCAAATAAGGTTGAGACACCAAATGTTTCTCTCATGCTCTCCGCTCTGTGTTG
This sequence comes from Argentina silus, assembly GCF_951799395.1. Lineage (NCBI taxonomy): Eukaryota > Metazoa > Chordata > Actinopteri > Argentiniformes > Argentinidae > Argentina > Argentina silus. The sequence goes on from NC_139659.1 coordinate 6,803,732, forward strand.
CAGATGACTGGTCGTAAAGGCAGAGTGGTCAGCAATGACGACGGCAGCATCTCATACGAGTCTCGCTCTGAGCTGGACGTCCCTGTGGAGATCCTCAACCTCACAGAGAAACAGAGGTTCATGGACGGAGAGAAGGTATGGAGGGGGGTGGAGGTTCTGTTAGTTCCTCACTATGGAGGCCCAGTAGAAAACTTCTTGCGGAGTTATTGAAGAACTATTGTAGAGAAAGTTAGTATTTGCAAGGCCAGTGTAGGGCCAATATGTGCAGCTTTGCATTTTGATCTCTACATTTCAATATGCCATTATGATAAATACTTTGTTATATATAAAAAGTGATTGATCCTATCCTCTTCGTCCTGCTCATCCAGAATATAGCCATCATCTCAGAGGCGGCCAGCTCTGGTATCTCGCTGCAGGCTGATCGTCGGGTCAAGAACCAGCGCCGTAGGGTCCACATGACTCTGGAGCTGCCCTGGAGTGCTGACAGGGCTATACAGCAGTTCGGTCAGTAGAACCTCCCCCCCATACAATGTAAAATACTTTGAGACCAAGTGAAAACGTGCTCTAGAGATGTAATCCATTGTTTCTCTCTCCTTCCACTCACAGGGAGAACACACAGATCTAACCAGGTCACAGCTCCAGAGTATGTGTTCCTCATCTCAGAGCTGGCAGGAGAGCAGAGATTCGCCTCAATTGTTGCCAAAAGACTTGAGAGCCTGGTACGGTCTTATGATGTCATTTCTTGTGAATAACCAACACTAAAATACTTAATCTGTCACTCCTGTATCCAAAAATAGCAAAGAGAGATCGCACAATTGAAGAGGCTACATGCCTGTAAACAGGGCTTTTGCTGTTTTGTTTCATCACTCCTGTGTTTGAATTCTTCAAGCTTGAACTCTTTACATCTTGAATGCCACATAATTACATTAAGTGTTTGTGTCTGTTACAGGGTGCCCTCACACATGGGGACAGGCGGGCAACTGAGACAAGAGATCTCAGCAGGTTCAACTTTGACAACAAAGTAAGTGTGTGTTGTAAATTGTCTTTTTAAGATTCTCCAACTCTAGTACTAACCTCCTTTCCTCCTAACAGTATGGCAGGAACGCATTGGAAATTGTGATGAAGTCCATTGTAAACCTGGACTCCCCGTTGGTGTCTCCACCCTCAGACTTTGAAGGGGATTTCTATAAAGGTATACATCACAGGAATTTCCCAGACATGAACAATTGGTTATAGGATACATTTCCCTGTTTTTATGTGCAGGAACTTCCATTGTCTTGGTTTTCACTTCTCACAGTGGTATGTTTGTCATCAACGCTGACTCAAAGACAGTTATTCTGGCAGTTGGCTATTACTAGCACTTTAAAAACATTTATGATCATTGTAATGATACCACCCGTAATGTCTATTGTACTTGTCTTCATTAAAATCTTCCACAGAAATCTGTCATGGATTAATTGGAGTGGGACTGATAAATGTGGAGGACAGATCAGGCATCCTGTCGCTGGACAAAGGTGAAAGTCAGATTGTAATAGAAGTGAGAATAAAGACTGAATGTCTGTGAACTGTTTTGTTGTGTCGGTCAAGGACAGTTTGGTGATGATGGCCATAGTTCGAGCATTGAAACGTATCCATGCTTGTGTGGTTTCGAGTGAAATCATAGTTTTGGTCATAGTTATGGTAATGTGTGGTTTGGTCATACGTCTCTTTCCCTTGCCTTGTCAGACTACAACAACATTGGGAAGTTCCTGAACCGTATCCTGGGCATGGAGGTGCAGCAGCAGAACGCCCTGTTCCAGTACTTTGCTGACACGCTTGCGGCTGTCATACAGAACGCCAAGAAGAATGGCAGATACGACATGGGCATTCTAGGTAGGATAGGATGGCACTATGCCCCTGCCCTGTTTGTACAAAGAAATGTTCACAAATCCCTCACTGATGGATAACCCTGCATTGTACCTTTAAAAAAAATAATAATAATAATTTAAAAAATTATATATATATATATATAATTTAAAAAATTATATATATATATATATATATATATATATATATATATATATATATTTACCAGCTTCAATTTGACTGTTGAATAGAGTTGTACTTTATTGATCGCAAAGGGAAATTACTTGATCATTATTCCTTTAGCTAATGTATGCACGCCTATTTCACCACATTTTCCAACAAGGATTTTCTATCAGTTTGTGTAGTACGCTCTGCTGCCCTAGTTTTCATGCAAGAAAGGTCCACACACAGGGCAGATGAGGTAGAACTGGGTTGAGACGCAGCCAGACATCCTGGGGATGAATGGCAACAATGTTAGTGTAACGCTGCCCTATATTCAGTTAAATCTTATTCAAGTGTTCATATTCCATGCCATCTGTTGTAAAGATCCTGCTACATGAATAAGGAGACTACAAGCCCCAATCCCAAATGGCACAAAATGATTGTTACCTTCTTTGGTTTTGGGGGGCACCTTTTCCTTTAACTGTGTGCCCTTATCTGTCTTTCTGTCACCAGATCTGGGCTCAGGGGATGAGAAGGTTAGGAAGATGGAGTCCAAGAAGTTCCTGACCCCCGGCTACTCCACCTCTGGACACGTCGAGCTCTACACGGTACGGCATCAGAGAAGTGATTTTTCCCCCCCCCCCCATGACTAATCAGAAATGTTAATCATCTACAGTGCAACCTCTATAACAGCTCCTGTCTGCTAGTGGTATTATTAATGGTATTATCTATCCATTTGTCAGACTCTTTGTTCATTGTGGTTCTCTGTTGTGTCTCTCTCTAGGTGAGTGTGGAGAGAGGAATGTCCTGGGAGGATGCCACACATGCTTGGGCAGAGCAGAGTGGAGCGGACGATGGGTTTTACGTTCAGGTAGGAAGAGCTGAATTTGTCAAACATTGTTTTGTTTTATTATAGCTTTCCTCAATGGACATATTCACTCAACTGGTGCGGATAGTTGGCCATATTTATCAGTTTGTTGCTCTTATCTCCCCAGGTAAGGAACAACAAGAAGACTGCCATCTTGGTGAAAGAGGTGAACCCCAAGAAGAGGCTGTTCCTGGTCTACAGGCCCAACACAGGGAAGCAGCTCAAGCTGGAGACCTACATGGATATCAAGAAGAAGTGTAAAAAGGTGAGACATGAATAATATGATTATGGTTCATAATGGAAAAAGTAATGCTTGTTAAAGCTTGAAGCTTTAATCTAACTTGCCATTTGCTCAGGTTTGTTCGTCTTGTCTTTTAGTTTCCTTCTCTCAACATTGCTGTCAAGACTCATGTGTTTGCTCTGGTATAGGTCCTGTCAGATGATGCCAAGCAGCATTGGATTGACCAGTACAAGTCTTCAGCTGAAGTCTGCTCTCATGCATATTGGTAGGTGCACCCTCTTTCCTATGTGAATCATGTTCTAATGATGTTTTAAGCAGAGCTGATTTGAAGTACAGTACCAGGGCTGCATTTTCATCCATAAAGATGGTTCCTCCTTTCTACCCTCTTCTTCATGGATCAGAAGGGAATGGATAGGTGAAAGCACAGTGGAGTAGACAATATTTTGGATTGAAACGCTACCCTGGTCTTTATCAGCAGAGCTTGCTGAACCAGTCACACTGTCAGGTTTAGGATTAGAAGGATGACTTGTTTGTATGCCTGTATTAATGTCCTCTCCTATCTGTTTTTCAGGCGGGGTAACTGTAAGAAGGCCTCTGTGGGCCTACAGTGTGAGATTGGGCTGAGGTGTAGGACGTACTACGTGCTGTGTGGTTCTGTGCTGAGCGTGTGGACCAAGGTGGAGGGAGTCCTTGCTTCCGTCAGTGGAACCAATGTCAAGATGCAGATCGTCCGCCTCAGAACGGAGGATGGCCAGAGGATAGTGGGTAGGTTGACTTGACATGACTTGGAATTGTGTTCCTTTATCCATCTTGGTTGAGTTGATGGGTCATGACACTTGATTATTTTATTCTAACAATGTGATATCTTCCTCTCTCCAGGCCTGATCATTCCAGCGAACTGTGTGTCCCCCCTGACCAACATCCTGTCGTCGTCAGACCAATCCCAGCAGCTGGCTGTGCAGCAGCAGCAGATGTGGCAGCAGCTCCACCCCCAGAGCCTCAGTCATACACCCAACACATAGCATGGGTTCCCCCGCCTCTCCTTGATAGGATTGGAGTTCATCTCAGTCTCCACCTCTGCTCTGTGAGCTATAGCACCACCACTCTTTCTCCTACTCCCTCCCTCTCTCTCTTCAGAGGGCCAGAGATGCCGCGCAGAACTGTGGTATTCTCGGAGGTAAAGTCTTGGTAGTCAAGAGTGAGGATTTCAGGGTTCTTGTCCAAAGAAGAGACTCTGTTTACACCCCAGAGGCATTTGCTGGACGACTCGTGCTCTGAAATTCAGAGTTGAAGGTTTATGAAGAGACTGCAGTAAAAAAGCTGCGAGAAGACTTGTCAGAGTGCGGAGGAGGCGTGATAATAATGCCTGAGACTGTTTTCTGTTACCTCCTGCTAATTAAAAAAATGCCCTGTGCTTTCAGTTGGTGACCTAAGGCCTCCTTCACCACAGAAGGCCCGAATGTCACTAATTTAATTTTTTCTATTGGACACAGGACAGTGCTCAGGGGTTAGTTAAGCTACACAGTGACCCTTTTTTATTTTTTAAAACAAACTTGACATTTTACAAAATGTCTACCTGAGATGCATGACCACATCCCCACCCCAAAGGCTTTCTTTCCCTTTTATTTTCACTTGGTCATCAGCTGTCGAACGTCTGAGATGAAAACTACTCATGTTCCCGGTTTCTTTTAGGCTGACAAAATTGCGTCAGATGTTTGTGTATTCCTTCTACCTACCTACTGTACCTGGTTGTGTTTACAGCTTGACTATCAAGAACTGACTGCATGGTTTCAACATCTGGTTCTTTATTTCTTTCAATAATTCCCCTGCATTTGTAACAGAATGAGTTAAAATTCTGATCAGAATGTTTAGGTATTTAGTGTCAGACTGAACAGCTTGTGTTATATAACCTGATCCTATTTGACAAGCAAAATGTTTGCCCCTCTATCTCTGCTTTGTAAAGCTCCAGGAGAAGTATACATCTGCACAGGACAGGGTGTGTCTGATAATATGAAAGGTCTGATACTTCACTGAAAGCCAGGCTGCATTTAATTCTGCATTGTTGTTCTAGCTGGCTCTGGTCGGACTGGATAGGTGGAAAGTCATATGGTGGAAACTAGGAGGAGCTTGCATCTACCTCTCATTACTCCTACCTTTTGAACTTTGATGCTCTCCCCTTTTCCTAGAGGTGTGCATTGGATTGGTTTGAGCATGGGCTAGAGGAGGTTTCCACCCTATGTCTCTTTACACCAATCCACAGTGGAAGAGGAAGAGAATTGCATTTGGGCAGTAGTTGTCTAAAGTTGAAAAGAGTGAATAAGAGCAGAGGGTAGTGAGAAACTTTTTGGAATGAAATGCAGCTCTGATGTTCAGTGTAAAAGTTTTTGCTCACTTCAAGACAACTGGAATGGCCCCTTCTCTACATTAGTTAACATTACTTGGTCTCTAGTTGGTACCGTTCTATCTTTGATTTATGTTTTTTAATGTCATTTCAGACAATGTACAGGGGCTAAATAATTGTTTTGGTTTTGAGTGCTGTAAAATGTTGACAGGGTGGGCTGTTATATACCAATGTGTATACCAGTAGTCATATCTTGAAATAAACCTGTTTTTGCTGACAGATGTTTGTTGAAACACTTGAAGGACAGTGTTGTTTCTTCCTTGCACGAGTTGCACTACTGACTTGTTGTACAAAGAATCTGTATTAAATGATTTAATTGAGTGCAAGGTTTCTACCTCTTGCATATGACCAATAAATCTTGAGGACGAAGTTTGAATTCTGCAGTTTTGTCTGTTTTTCATATTTTGAGCACTTGTCTACTCAGCTACAATCGAGTTTTCTACTTTCCATACTCATTCCCCAACAGGAACTAAAAAATTAGAGTAACATTCTTAATATACATGAGATTAACATGTAGCACCATTAAAGAATGATCAAGAAGATTGTGAAAGTGTGTTTGTCTTGGGTTATTAGGTTCCTAAAGACTTTTGGGGAGTCCCTACAGCTTGCTCTAAGGCCATGACGCTCAAAGCTATGATTGGGCCGTAAAACGTGACCGCTCCTTGTCCACCAATGGTCAAGTGAGTGACCGCGTCCTGGGTCCCGCAAATCATCAGTAGCACAGAGACAATCTCCAGAAGAAGACCCAACAGTCCACGTGCCTGGCACAAGCGAATTGTTTGATTTCTGAAGATAGCCATCATATTTTGATAGCAGGGCAAGTTTAGTGGGAAGCGTAGCAAAGTGAGTCAACAATGGATGCGTCTCCTCAGACAAAGCCAGGTATCTCAAAATTAGGTTTCTTTTCAATTCTTGTTATCTTTCATCATCCGTAATGGTGGATAAATTGTCAAAGAAAAGCTATTGCTTGAGTCATGACCATTGATTCTTATTGGAACTTGACCAACAATTTTGTGGAGGTCTGTTTTCCATAGACTGTCACGTTTTAGGTGCTTTAAAGCTCATCTCTCCAGGGTGTCTAAACTTTTGATCCCATTGTTTAGAATTCGTGGTTGAAACAATAAATATAGAGTTCTCGTTAGTAAAATGATTATTCGTTGTGCGCATTATCATTGCTCACGTTTTGGTGTTAAAGTTTAGTATTTAAACTATTTTTTCCCATACTGAGTAGCCCATAAGTTTTACATGTGCTATTAAATCCATTGGATTTACCAGTGATTTGAACATGTATGTATATCTCTGTATTGTTTTTAAACTTAAAAAAACGTATTAATAATTTGTGATGTATAACATCTGAAAAAAGCTAAAATTGTTTTTGTTTTAGAAATTAATTAATTCGTGGAAAATCACGTTTTAACCATTTTAGGTCAGATAATTCTATTGTGGTGGATAGAATGCATTGTGGGTGTCAATATAAAGTGACGGCCATATTTGCCGGTGCCGCTGTTGTAAACAAAAAGTGAGAGACAGACGCTTCACTGAATTTCGGGTCATTTTTATTTCTTTAATTTACAATGTCTTTGGGAATGTCTTACAAACCCAATGTCCACCAGCACATTCCTGGAACTTCCGGGAACCAGGGTAAGAAAAAAATATTGGTTAAAATTCAATCATCCATCCGTTAAATCGAGTGGTAAATTCGGGGTTTCGGAGAATACCTGGAGAAAGACCGTGTCTGTAGTTTTTGTCCAGTTATATATATAGGGTCAGATCGTGGGAGCTAGGCTAATTCATATCCGCCATTATTACTAATGTAAAAAGCCCAATCCCTCAACAACATCGGTAAGACAAGGACAAAGGTGTGAAATTCCTTCTTTTCCGAAAATGAACCCCCATTGTTCTGTGTCCGAACCCACCCGGGGGTTGCCGTTACATTGTGACAAAAATGTATCACTTTGGCTTCTTTAAGTCAGCCCTGTTCCGTTTCCTCCATGATAGTCTCTCGCGGAGCTGTTGATTGATCTGCAAGGGTATTCTTTTATGACCCTTCGAGGACATCTAGTGTTTGACAACGCTTATTGCATTATTGCATTAGGAAAAACGTGCCCACAAATCCCAATCTGAACATACTGAACATACAAAACGTATGTTGATTAAGGTTGTTGTCTTCGATTTCCCATGTCAACATTATCTCGTGAACTGGGAAGTGTATTGATCCATATTTGTGTTTTTCTCTTAGCAGTTGGAAACATCCAGTCTCCCTCAGCCAACCTGGCGACATTGCAGTCGTACAGGCCACTTGTGAATGACTATGGACCACCCTCCTTGGGATTTTCTCAGGTAAATGAACCGCATGCAATGTACCTGCTATTGTTCTACAAGAGATCTTACTGGTAATATAAATAATTACATTAATGTTATGGAATTTGTTGGCGTTTTAAACTGACAGATTTATCATTCTACTCTTATGTCAGGGATCAAGTGGGAGCCAAGTGCCTCAGAGTAAATATGCAGAGCTGCTGACCATCATTGAGGAGCTTGGGAAGGAAATAAGGCCAACTTATGCCGGGAGCAAGAGTGCAATGGAGAGACTAAAACGAGGTAATGTGTGACTACCATACACCCTCCCCTGTAAACGTTAACATCACAACTTACTTTGTTCATTGTGGCACTATGTGTAGAACTAAAGTGTCTGCTTATAGAACTGGGATTGTTAGGTGGCTATACTCATACAATATGTGTATTGTGTATCAGCATTGAACTAGCCAAGTACTTAACAAAGCACAACAGTTCCCCTACTAAACTGACTGAGACAGGGTTATCATACATTGAATGATGTATTTTTTCCCCCCCAAAGGTATAATTCACGCTAGAGGACTGGTGCGTGAATGTTTGGCAGAGACTGAGAGAAATGCCAGGTCCTAGCCTCGCAAGTGATGGAAGCACACTCCTCTCCAACAAGAACCAACAGTGTGTTTGTCTCTCACCATTTAAAAGACTGCTTCATGGCATATTCCTTAAAGGAGGAATGAAACAAACAAGGAATGTTTTGAAAATATGAAAGGTTGTGACCTAAGGGTGAGGTGGGGGACATTCTAGAATTGAATTCACACACTGATAATTGGAATACAAATTACATGATTTTAGTTTTTTTCTTTGTGCCCCATTTTGAGTCTGTTTCCTGACTTGATATTTAAAACAAATAGTGATTTTTTTTTTTTTTTTTTTTTGCATGCAAATGGCCCCATCACGGACCATGGTTAATAGTAGAAACTGCATGATTTGTACAGACTTAGACAAGGAGAGGAACTTTTTTGATAGATTTTGGTCTGGATTACAGACCCTTTTAACACGGATTTTAACACATGGATGAGTGAGTGAAGGACAGAAAAGTGCCAAATGCATTGGTTCATTCATGTTTAGGTTCTTTTTGGGTATTAATGATGAAAATGCTGTTACTTGCATCTTTGTATGTATTTATTACTCAGTGTAATAAAATGTATTTTCAATACAGTGGTCATTGTTTGGCTCTTTTACTGCCTGTGGTTTTGATTGTGAAATCAATCCAGGAAGTGTCCTAATCCAGATTTCACAGATCCCAAAATCCCTTTTATCATGCTTCTATGCCCTTCCAACTCCATCTCCCCAACTGAGTACTTGGGGAGCCGAGAAGACAGAGGTTCATCTCACCCCCTTTTTCACAACAGATAAACATAATGTACTAGTCAATAACTGCTGTAGTTTACTGACAAGCATAGAGGGGAAAGAACATCGTGTATAGTAGACGCAGTAGCAGTATAGGAGAAACCAAGAGCATTTGATTTCAGTCATTTAATTACAGTACAAATCAGAGGCCACAAGCTCTACAGTGTTATGGCGGTGATGGGATCAGGGTAGCCCATTCTGTAATCCCTCCCAAATATGATCAATGTAACCGTCACTTCAATGTAACTGTCATTATTGTCTCCCCGCATGCACTGATCGCACAGTCTCATCTAAAAAAATAAAAATAGCTGTATTCACAGGGGCACGACGTTGTGTAACATAACAATATTGTGTGTACAGTATGCCCCTGAAACATGTCGACGGCTCCTCTGGCTGGGTTCATGGCTCTTCTAATTGCAACATTTAACCGGAGTTCACTGGCCAATCAGATCCATTGTTGTGTTTTTCAACCGTACAGCGTTTATGCATCACAGCCAATAAGAATGATTGTATGAGAGAACCGAGTTGTGCTATAAGGAAGACCAGCCAATCGGATCATCGGTTTCCGATCCCATTTGGCCAATTGGACATTGCGCAATGTAAGCCAAGCGAACGTTGTTCTGCACAAACTGCAGTACAGTACTAGGTGCAGTAGATTAGTCTTTCTTGAGGAGGAAATATGGGTGAAGTAACGTTACAAGTTAACTGGTAAGTCAAGTCTAGCTGTGTATAAAATAGATGTTCTCTACATCGCTAGTTACCCCTATCTATCAATTCATCTGTGATGTGCTTGGGAAACTGTAGACAGGCTACATCATCAATGCATCCGTAAAGCGTCTATGCTTGCAAGCCTCAGTTAGCTAGTTTTGCTAGCTTGATTACTCCGCCAGCTAGCCTGTAGGATCCAGACAGTGACAAACTGGCCAGCCAAGCTTCCCAATGTGGATTATCATGGCAAGCAGCAAGGTGAACTACGAGATGTAACAATAAATCTGGCTATTTAACGAGATACCTAGCTAACGTAGCTTGGCACACAATCAATCAAAGCTAGCCAGCAAGCTAGTATTAGCTACGTTGACTATACAGTTTACGGGCTGCAAGTTAGGACAGGAGGCTGGTTATGCATCACAAGCTCCCTTCTTTAAGAGCTATTTAAAATATAATGGACTTGATCACAGCTTCTCCTTGATAGCTGTATGTTGGAGGACGATGCCCTTGTAACAACAATAAGTCTTTTAGCAAGTCTTCCACACTGATTCTGAACTATCAAGTGTTATAGCTAGTGCTATATATTCTATATATACAAATGTCCCATGCATGTAGTGAACTGTCATTACCTCTGGGCCTAGGCACTTGTTAGTTCTGTGTAGCTACACCCCACAGACATGTCATTGTATTCCACATGAATGTGAGCTCAAGGGGTAGTTTGTTTCACCAGATGTTTTCATGCCTCAAAATAGGTCTGAATTTGAGCTTTGTCTATGTTCCACACCACTGGCCATTTACTGGGGACCTTCTAGAGAAAGGCTGTATCTGAAACAGTGACAACAAAGTCTACCTTTATTCTTTCCATGGATTTGTTTTCCTTGGTGGCCTTATGCCCCCAGAGCAACATTCAGGGCTGCAAACATCAATAACATTTAACTGAATCCAATAGAAGCTATTAAGCCAGTGCTTCTCATGCATCAGGCCACATATGCTGAGCCAAGGGTTGTGGGCCATTCCTGCAAGTAGCCTTATGTTAAGGGAAACACTAATTTGTTTCTTAACTGTCACTCCCCTTAGGTATCAGACTCTCCTGTGCGCCGGCCCTTAAGCATGTCCACAGATGACAGTATCTCTGAGGATGTATCCAGCTCGGGGGCCCTGAGCCACTGCCATGTTGATGCTAATGGGGATGGAGGCAAGGAGAGCGAGGCCTCCCTGGTGTCCTCAGAGGGGACTTCAGCCTCTGGGCTGGCTGGGCCTGAGGAGGGCCTCACCTGCTCCTCCAAAACAGCAGGAGGACCCGCAGAGAGCAGACCAACGGACATCACAAAAGCATGCAATATCCCCCAGAAGATCAGGTAGGAGTTGGGACAGTGGAGAACCCTTCTCCCCTACCCATGACCCTTGTAGATCACTCACTTGTTCAAATGTCCATTAAATGTGTCTCTGTATGCTGTAGGAGCCTGTGTCTGAGTACAGAGGAGGCATTCGGGCCAGGGAGGAGCCTCCCCTTCATCAACCCCAGCTCTCTGGAGACCCTCAGAGCCCTAGTGCAGGAGATCCAGAGCAGTGGGGAGACAGACCCTGAGATCTGGAAGGACTGTGAGGTCAGAGAACCAGAAGCAATAGATACTCAGAATGGTTTGCGTGTGTGCGTGTGTGAGGCCATTGCACTGTGTTGGCCATCCAGCAACTTCATTTCTGGGCTGACGGTTTTGGTTTCCCTGTGGATCTCAGCTGACCACACACGCAAATGTGCAAACAGACCCTAGAGTGGACCACACACATTTTCAAACCAAACCAAACCACACACACACACACACACACACATGCATGCGCACACACACACACACCCCAGACTGCACACATCACCACTCTCCAGCTGATCCTTTCAGACATGGGAGATGATTTGTGGAAAACGGACAACTGTGATTCAGAGTGCCACCTCACACAGTTAGCATTCCCAAGCCTTGAATACAGGACAATCCTTTTTCAAATGGTTCAAACTTCATCCCATCGTTGAAGCAATTTTAGACGGTTTGATAGTTGAAATCTATCGAACATGACTTGCCTGTCTATCTGGACATCTAGAGCTTCAACGGATTATGGTTTATGTATTCTGCATCACCCCCCATCCCCTTTGAGAGCATAGTACAATCTCTTCCCTTCTCACATCATATCTAGAGCACAGCTGCTTCTCGGGGTGCACCTCCCCTACACACACACACACACACACACACACACACACACACACACACACACACACACACACACAGTCCCCAGCTGTGAGCCTCAGCCCTGACAGTGATCCACAGCTGTCTTATTTCTGCCCGCAATCTCATAACTGGTTTTACAGTTTATAGATTTGTAGTAACTAAGTGGGCTATATTCAAGTGTCATATCAAATATGTGCAACACAGTTAGTGTAAATGTCCCAATGTGTCAATTTATGTATGATTTTAAAAGTATTCTCACACATATACCTTTGAAGAACAGTGTTGAATATATTGTATTTCTATTTCCCAAATAGGGCCGATGGTTGCATCTGTTTCAGCTGGTGGAGAAGCAATACCAGGAGCAAATCCTCGCTCAACAAGAGCAATACCAGTGCCAAATACAGGTCAGCTTACTTTAAGCAACTTTTTCATGATTTTTCATGCATGATTGTCTTAAATCTCAAGATTCTCCTGAGAGTATATTGGTCCTGAATGCCAAATAGAGCTCCCAGATGAGGACTTGAATATTGAATATTATGATGCATGTTGAGACTTGTTGTTGTTGTCCTCCCTCAGCTGATACAGGATGAGATTAAAGCTCTGGTTCAGCTCCAGAACCGCCAGGGCGCACAGCCACACCCCGAATACACATCAACCCCTGCTATTACCACCAAGGGGTACCCCTTGCACCACAATGACCCGCCAACTCCCACGGACCTGCCGAATGGGAACGGACGCTTGTCTGCTCCTCCACCTCTCATCTCTATGTCACCTTCACCCCAACCCCCTGGGCACAGAACTACTCGGACAGGAGAGAGCACTGAAGAGCGGGCAGCTACAGTACTGAGCAGTGGCTATGGAACCCTGTCTCCCTGGGATACTGGCATGGAGCAGACAAGGACTCCGGGGGGAACAGAGGAGCCTGGACAGGGGGGAGAGGAGACCCACTTGTCCCCTCCCCTCCAGGACCATACAGAGACAACCCTGATTGGGCATCAGCAGAGCTTACCCAATGAGATGCCACCTAGAGCTGAAGCAGCCAATCCTAGCCTTCAGGCCAAGCAACAGAGAACCTCCACGTAGGTGTCTGTTCTATGGAGAATGCTTTTCTTTTGTAGTAGTCAGAAGAACAGCAGTGTACAAATCACAAACAAACATTTTCCAACTAAGGCTCCCACCCATAGCTTTAAACACCAATTAAATACCATGTCTTTGACACCTGCCCTTTGTGTGGTTCCAGCCAGCCATTGACCTCCTGGGCTCAGAGGCAGAAACGCAGACCCAAGAAGAGCAAGGCAGGGCAGACCTCACCTCAGGCCTCAGAGCTCCAGGAACAGCAGCAGCAGCAGCCCTCCCCCAGGAACAGCCTCAGAGACGGCTCCCTGGAGCACACAGACCTCCAGGACCAGGTGAGCCTAGCCTTAAACCTAGCCAACTTGAGCAATGGGAAAGCTATTTTATACATGTGTATCTAATTATTATGCTGGTTCTGTCCCCCTCTCCCCATTGTGTTAATCTTGTTGTGCAATCGCATCACTGCTTTTGAGTCTCATTCTCTCTTCTCTATTGGGTTTCAGCATCGATCGTCTGTGCCCTCTTCTAACTCATTCCCCCTCAGGAGGAGTGATAGCCTTGTGTCTGAGGCCTCAGGTAAAATCACACACACACACACACACACACACACTGCTCACATTAGCAGTCAGATGACAGTCCTTGCGTGTGGGTATCTGTGCACCCGGGAGAACCCCAAGGTCTTTAATAATTGGTTTTACTATACCCTTAACGTCCATACGTATTCCAATTTTAGCTTCACTCTCCAAATATAATGGAAGGCACTCTAGATATGGAGAGGTTTAATGTCACCTTTTGAAATCACAGTTCTTTAATAACGATTCTATAAGATTGGAGTAATAAGGCACGTTGTTTGCTTAGTTAGATTGGACTCCTCACTATGTCCCTCAGGTCTGACGTACTGGCGCCTGGATGAGAGTGAGCTCTATCGCCCCCTACCTGACAGCTTTGACAGTGGTGCCTACCTCCTGCTGCAGGAGACCTCCATGAGTCTGGTCAGTAAAGACTATGGTAGCACTGAAAAGATTCACTGTGCCTTTATAAATTGTAATTTTATTGTAGCAGAATATTTTTTTCAGAGAGTATCCTATCTATGTTTCCCCCAGACCCCACAAGAGGAGCCCAGAATTTCTCTGAGAGAGATCTACCAGAACAAACAGAGAACAGACTCCAAGCGCACAGACTGGGATGGCTCCCTCACATCCAGCCCTATGTCACCACAGGTACTGTACACACACACACACACACACACACACACACACACACACACACACACACACACACACACACACACAGACTGCTCACATTAGCAGTCAGATCACATCTGTGCGCCTGGGAGAAACCCAATGCTTTCTCACTTCCTTAGTTCAGTGTCACATTTGACCCTGTGTTCTAGGTGTTAACCCTGGATCCAACTGTTCATGTGCGTCAGTCAGACCGCACCTCCGGCTTCACCTCCCCTTCCTACTTCAGCAGCCCCTCCTTCCCCACTCAGCCCCTCCCTTACCCTTGCGTGGGAACCCCTGTCAGCCCAGACAGCATGGTAGAGGGCAGTGCCAACCCTGGAGACACAGACTGCACCTCCAATGCCTCCAGCCTCTCAGCCACCACACCTACCCCAGCCAAAGTACACTCTTCACAGGCTTCACCTTCCCTGGGGGTCCCCTCTACCTCCCAGGCCAGGACTCAGCCCTACTTTCTCTCCAATAGCCAACAACACAGAGCCAGTGCCCCTCTCGCCAGTGAGGAGGAGGGCAGTCACACACACACCAGCACCCTGAAACCGCAGTCACACACGCGGGAGATGCACACACCCTCGGGCGTCAGTCCTTTGCGTGCAGGCAGTCCTCGTATGGAGAGAGCAGCTTCGTTAGAAGATCCTGTGGTCCTCTCTCTGTGAGTGTGATGTGTTGTATCAGTACGTTCTTTATGGTGCCATGCCCATGTTACCTAGTGTAGCTTAAGCCTTAAGAATTAGAATTTACTAATTCCTGTCATGACTGTCTGATCCTTTCTTGCCCTCCACACGGCACCATCTCATCCCTTCATCTCCTGTTTTCCTCCCCTCCCCCTGTTCTCTCTCTCTCTCTCTCTCTCTCTCTTTCTCTCTCTCATTAGACTAAGGCAGAACCTGAGAGAGAAGCACGCCAAGCACGTGGCTGATCTAAAGGCCTACTACGAGTCTGAGATCAGAGCCCTGAGAGACAAACTGAACCTAAGAGACCTGCCTCAGGACCTGGAGAAGAGCAATCAGGCCCTCCGAGAGCGCTGTGATCACCTGGAGAGAGCTCTGACTGAGGCCAGCAGCCGCATCCAGGAGCTTGAAACCAAGAACTGCATACTGGAGAAAAAACTGGTAAGTCTTACCTTGACTGGTAGAAACATTCGGTCTCAATGCTTAAGAAGGTATACCTGTGTGGGGCATTTTCATTGATCATTGGAAATTTCAATCCACCCTGTAGGTGGACTGGCCAGAGCGATATGCTGTGGCGGGTGCCATGGTAACAGCCCTGCAGCAGCGATTGGAGGAGAGTAAACGCTCTGGCAAGGAGAAGGATGCCTCAGCCGCCCGTCTGAGGACCCGAGTACACCAGTTAGAGGAGGCTCTGCAGAACGCCTGCAGGGAATCAGACGAGAGAGAGGACAGGAGGGAGAGAGAGTACAAGATGCTGCAGGACGTGAGTCAGAAAGTACAGGTTATATAGAATTTAGCCTTTCAATAGGATTAGCACCTTCAACCTCTGAAACGTTGGTCCTTATTCATCAATATGTTTTTAAATAATGCACAAATGTGTTATTTAAAAACACTCATACGCAAAACCAACATGTGATTCATAAAATGTGCAGATAGACTAAATTGTGTTCTAACCTGAGTGCATATGATGATAAATGCCAAATCATCTTAAATTGCGTGCATGTGCAGGTAGTTGTGATTCAGCATAAGTAAACGCCCAGAATAGGATGAGGATGCCCATCCACAAATGTGGATACGAGTGGTCTGGAGCACTTGTAAATGTATTCTTATCTCAAAAACATATTTCAACTAAGAATGCTGAAAAGTTCAGGAATTTGTTCTTACGCATGACTTAAGAGGAAATCCATGCGTACACATGATTGATGACATGAGGCCCATTGATTCTCACCGGGGTCCTACTGCTCCCATTGTTTGTCTCTCAACAATTGGAATGCCCATTAAATGAACCCAAATTTTGAGTCGATAACTCTACTTTTGTGGTATCCATGTGGTAAATTTGCAATTTGAGTTCATTGTCTCGTCAAGTTCCCTTTCGTAGTTTTGTATTTGAGCTGCCCTTTCATTACCTTGGCTGATGTGTGCAGGGGACCTTGAAATCATCTATTGTGCTGAAGCTTGGGGATTTAAACAGCAGAGTTTGATTGAATAGCATGGTGATGTTGAGCCACCATGACTCAGGGGTTTGTGTGTTGTTTCCTCCTCAGCTTCTGGGGGAGTACGACTCACTGCGGAAAGACCACGAGGGGGTGAAGGTAACACTTCTATTCTATTATTTCTATTCTACTTCACAAATGAAGGGTCAGAGTAAGTATGTGGACCTCCTATTATCAGAGGGGGAATGCAGACAAAACATAAAACAAAGCTGAAATCATGAACTCAATATCATACTTTTTATTTGACCTTTTATTCCATGTCTTTAGTTTCTTCCATATCCTTCTCTAATAAAGCTGTCCCTTTATTCTGTCAACAGGACAACTTGAATTCAACAGAGAACAAGCTCTTTGATGCCAATGAACAGATATCTGAACTGAGGAGGTAACTGCAGATTTCTCCTGTGACAGGATGAGCATGATAAAACAGGACACAGTTACGTAATGAGCCATAATCTGACATTAGTGTCATAATGCTTATGACAGCACTAGGAATCCCTCATGACAGAAGGCCTCATATAAAGTGTTCCTGGTTAGAGTGAATCTCTCTGGCTTCCTCTTGTTGTCCTATCTCCTTCACCTGTACAGATCTATAGACTCAGGCTAGGTCAAAGCAATATGATTTATTCCTACGGGTAACTTGCTTTTCCCTGCCTCATGAGTGCCAGATAGAACATTAACCTATATCTATAGACCCAACAGCATCTAAATGTCTCTGTGTTTGCTCCCCCAGGGTGGTCTCTAAGCTGGAGAGTCAGGTGAAGCAACTGGAACATGAGAACCAGGCTAGGGCACGCTACGCCCCCCACAGCCACACACAGCCCTCTGGGGCCGGGTACGTACCCCTATAATAATAGACGTTTATCCGTGAATGTTGCTGTGGGTTGGCCCATCTGTACCCCACATTCTCCCTGACTTCAGCTGTTGTGTTAACTTCCCCAGTCTGTTGCACCACCCTGACCTGCTGCACTCGCCCAGCAAACACCCACGAGAACCAGAGAACACCTATAGGAGGTCTCCCTGTCCCCAAACCGACCAATTAAACAGCCACAGGAAGTCTCCCTGTCCTAAAACTGACCAATCTGCAGGATCCAGTGGCTCTATGGACAACAGTCGGAGGTAGTGTGGATGTTATAGCAGTGTATTGTTACCTGACAACGTTCTTCTTCTGCTGATGTGCTTGATGGATTGGACTATTGACTGTCAAACAAATTGACTGTCCTGTTCTGTTTTGTCCTGTAGGTGTCAGTCCCCCCCTGAACGAGAGCAGCCCCAGGAGCAGTGCGGTGGCCAGAGGGAGCCTGGGAGGAGGGAGGGGCCCCTCACCCCAGTGATGAAGGCCCTGATAGAGTTGGAGGAGACCAGGGCCACCGAGGGCCAGGCTCCCTGTAAGAACAGCTCCGCCTCAGACAGTAGGACTCACTCTCATTGGCTCCCATCCATGTCCTGCCTACAGTCACGAATAACAAGAGAATGGCTACCTCTGAGTATTTAATTTATCCATTCATGATGATTATTTTGGCTCAAGTTCAAGCCTGATTCCTAGCGCTTCAGTTTAGCAAGCTTGCTTTAAAAATCTGGGAGTTCCACTGATTGTAATTTTTCCCAGAGGCACTAACCTGGCTGACATGCTTATTTGATGACATCTAAGTGCATCAAATTAATTTCATTTGAAGCTGTATTTTGGCTCTGCTCCACCGGAGCTGCAGTTTAACTGGTTTCATTTTATTTCTCCCTGTACTCAGTCTTTTGGGAAATGTGTTTTTGTTTTCTGTTTCCCTCTTGTGAAAAATGAGACGTTTGCCAATGGACATAAAACCCATATAATGTTTGTCTCAACATGATTTGACCATGCCTTTTAGCGTGTGAGTGTTTACATATGCATTTGAATCTGTATGTGTGGATTTGTCTGTCTGGGAGTGTTCATGTGTTGGGCAGTGTCTGACAGTGGCTGTGTGTATCTCCTGCAGGGCGGGGCAGCCGGAGGCCTACTGTGGGTTTTATGGAGTGGGGCCACAGAGAGCCTGTTGAGGACAGGGGCAGGGCTGTGGAGGACAGAGGCGGGACTGCACCAGAGAGGGAAGGGATTGGACCTGAGAGGGGAGGGACTACACCCGAGAGGGGATGGACTGCTCCACAGAGGGGATGGACTGCTCTACAGAGGGGAGGGACTGCACCAGAGAGAGGAGGGACTGCACCAGAGAGAGGAGGGACTGCACCAGAGAGAGGAGGGACTGCACCAGAGAGGGGGGCAGCTCTGCTGAGGGCCCAGAGGAGTTTGTCTCCTGAAGGCCACAGGTCCTCATCTCTGCCTCCCCGCGCCCAGCGAACCTTCCCCCCAGTTACACCCAGTATGTGCTCCCTCGTCTCTCTCTTTGATTGATCATGTGTATGTTGTTGTTATATTAGTATTGTTAACTACTAATAAAGTGTTGTATGTTTTGTGCCAGCTAAGAGAGAGACCCTGATCATGCCTCTCTCTGCGAGGTCCAGTCCCAAACGCTGCCCTACAGAGAACTACTCCACCGCGTTTGACAACACGATAACACAACAACACCCGCACAACAGGTAACCATGACAACTATACCTAGCACCTGCACAACAGCTACACTTATCACAGAGTTTGTTTTAAGTATAATATCATTAACTTCACTTTTTACGCTACTGTGCAGTTACTAATGTTATGAACTTCAGGACTGAAGCTACTGAGTGCTCTGATAATTAGTTTTCTCTGTTAAATACAGTGTCTCCTCCCTGCAAACTGTATCCCAGTTCTCTAGACTAGAGGCTAACAGTTGGCTGTTGCAGGTTTGATGTGCCATTAGACCAGAGATGCCACTCGTTCAACAGCACCAGCCCCAGGAAGAGACTGCACTTTACAGCACTGGACAGACAGGAAGGTAATGTCTCTCACTTTAATTTGAGTCCAAAAATGTATTGAATTTGATACTATCAA
Organism: Argentina silus; assembly: GCF_951799395.1. Lineage (NCBI taxonomy): Eukaryota > Metazoa > Chordata > Actinopteri > Argentiniformes > Argentinidae > Argentina > Argentina silus. The sequence continues at coordinate 6,823,310 of NC_139659.1, forward strand.
GTTTTTAGGTTACTAAAAGCCAGCCACCAATAATTAAATAAACTAAGATGATTGCCCTTTCCCCCAGGCTCCCAGCAGTCATGCATTGGTTTTGCAGACTTCTCTGGCAGTGTGGACCCTGCTGAGAGTGGCCCCAGGCTGGGCTGGGAGGAGCACGGGGTCGGGGGGTGTAGGCCGGACCTTCAGGACCCTGGGGAGGACTCAGGCCTGTCTCTCCAGACCAGGCTCCACTCCTTGGTTGACGCAGAGAGGCTGTTTGATGAGCTCACACAGGAGAAACAACAGGTGAGAGGCAGAGCCAATTACAGTTACCATCTACGCTAACAGTTTTAGGTGTCTCAGCAAAATATGGGGAAAATACCATTCAATGCAAAACAAAAAAACAGAATTGCCAATGTAGCAATTACCATGTTGCTTTAAATGAACACCATACATCTCTGATTGATAGCCCAGACAGTCACTAATCCCCACCCCTCCTGTGACATAATCTGGTGTTATTGTTTTTCAATGACTCCTTTGTTAATAAGTTCTATTTATAGAGGCAGCTCACCCCCCCCCCCCCCCATCCTGTTCTTGCTGAAGGGTGCTAACTCCTCACCCCCCACCCACCAAATCACCCCACTACCAGCATAGCATGGCCTGCCTCACTAATCTGATGAGTACTTCAAAATGGCTTCAGCTGTGTGTTAGTTTATTCATTTATATATTTATTTATGTAATTTGTGTATGTTTGGCAGATTGAGGCATCTCTGAGCCGCATGCCGGGAGCTGGGGGCAGAGTAAGCCTGCAAGCCAGGTTAGATGAGGTAAGGTCGCTTGGACACAACCACCCCTCAAACCTTCATGTTCACATATGTTTCCTAACTGCAATATATATCATCTTAGTGTGGTTATGTTTGCTGGGCATGTTATTGTGAGATGCTTCATTTGAGAAAATAGAATGATATCAATGAAAATAATTAAACATATGGCAGAAATTTAATATCCACTTCAAAACACAAGTTTGTTTTTGAATATGTATTGCTATTTCAACTAAATGTGTGTTTTCTCCATAGGTGGCCTTAGAGAAACGGTTGGAGAGAGTGAATCGCGACCTGGGTTCCATCCGCATGACTCTGAAGAGATTTCACGTTCTACGCTCCTCTGCCAATATATAGCAATGTTCTCTTGTTTTATTAGATGACATTGTAGATAACACTGTTTTTGTGGCTTAGTTTGATACAGAGTACCGATTGTCCCAGTCTTTATCTTAACTCTGTATCATTGCCCAAGTGTAAATGAAGCCCACTGAATTTTTTCTACATGTATAACTCGGGGATATTTTTGTATATGTTTGGAAAATCACAATTTTTGGAGTATATTTTAGTAATACGCAGATTTGTAAAGTCGTTTACTTTTTTAGTCACCAAAAGATAAATCTTATATGCTTTACTTGTCATATTCAGGTAAATTATGTAGGTTTTTTAATCAGCTTTATGGATCAATATCAATATGAATGGCAAAAGGATCCTATCCTGCAGAGACATTCATCCACCTGGAATGTATCACTGCCATTTCTGTGTTGGACATTTTTACGCATAATTTTTCATTGTACACCGCATACAATTGTATTTATTACATTTTTTGTATGTTCATCAACATGTTGATTCCTGGTGCATTTAGAAAACATGTTATTTATGCCAGTTGTATGACCAAGTGATGATGTTTCTTTGGCCAGTTACATTACTTCATGTAATTGTATTTTATCCCATTTGTAATCGCTTGCCTTTTGCCATTTTATTATATGTTTTTCTCTCCTTCAAACATTCCATAGCTTTGTGTTAATTCCATGTTGGTATTCCACCAGCATTTAACCCCATTCATCTCTGTATGGACCTCATGCAAAACTAAACCAGCACACATAATATTACACATTTAAACAAACACTTCTCCACAGACATTGCTACTGTTGGGGCAACGTCTTATTGAAATGCATGGAATTTATAGTTGCACTATTTATTTTTCTTTTGCTATGCAGTTTACTAGCAGTTTGCAATTACCTACCTGACACGAACTTCACTGAAATTGAAAATGTACTGTTGTTCTCTCACAATAAACAATGTTTTATGACAACGATAAGAGTATTTATTTGTGGTTTGTGGAGTTTGGATATCATCTGTTATTTCTTTCCACCTCATACCCCATGTGATGTTCAATTCATCTGCGATTACATAATCTGACCGTTGGGAGGCGCTTTCTGTCGATCTGGCGGGTAGTAGGGGAGGCTAGAGGGTTGAGCTGTGATGATGATGATGACGATGGGCCTGGCTTTCATAGATACAACAAACCTAGTAACCTTCTACGTCATTTTATAGGCAAGGGCATCTATTTAAATACTTGCATCCCTAACCCAGCTCTAGCCTCCCACTATGATAATAATCATAGATGAGTACAGGCACGATTAACGGGCGTCCACTGTCGCACGCGCTCTCGAAAGAGAAACGGCATCCATCCAAATAGCTGAAATGACAACGATGTCCACTCTTCAGAATATTGCGCTGGTGCTGAATTGAAAGCAACATAGTCATAGTCAAGGGAACTTGTCCATTTTGGACATTGAGCCACTGTGTTCCAGGTCTTGTGATGGCAGTCGTGATCAGTGAACTCAATGCAACGACGGCAGTCCCTGGCCCTACGATGGAGGACATGGATGCAGAATTATAGATTATAGAGATAGCATGATCGTATTTTTTGTCGATAGTTTGCTTTAAAAAAACATTTAAAATTTAAAAAAAAAAAACATTCGCGTCGGGAATCTCATGGAAATCCAGCTCTGCATTGGGGATATTTCTGTCACATAATTTCCATCACGCAGGTGAGTGTGTCGCGTGGAAGAGCGCCGAGACTGTGATGGACATCACATTCAATGTTGCCAGGAGACCAATTTACATTGTAACTAGTGTCTGGACTGGTGAACCCATGTAGATAGACAGAGTGTGGATCAGAGCCATACATATACAATTTATTGTATGCACTACAACATCTTCTGTATCTGGACCTATGATGATCTGGAATGTATGCGTTACAATGTAAAGGCATCGTGTAAAAACAAGTATTGAAATGGAAATGAAGGTCCGCCAGTCCATTACTGACTATCCTAGATCGAATCTATCTATCTGTCATCTGAACAGTCTGTCTAAGTTGATATTCATGCTTAGAGGCTTGCCATTAATTTGATTGTGTTACCTATGCACACATGAGACCTAAGCTACTTGTAATGTAACCGTATATATCAGGACATGAAAAGGGGCGTCCAGTAAAAAGCACATTTTTCCGAAGAGGGTGCATTTTGGGGTGTGACTGCAGTCATTGTATACAATGAAGAACTGGCAAGTATACAGCAGGACAGGCTCAGAGTCAGGGTTATCACCATGACCACCATTAAATCTGTTCTCAGTAGACTGAGTTGTGGTTCCTATCTCCTCCTTATGCTCTTAATTTCCCTGGTTTAAGGAAGGAACCTTCGACTGTGTGCAGACTTGTGTTTCACCCCAGTGTTGTAGTAGTGTAGTGTAGGTGTGTGTGTGTGTGTGTGTGTGTGTGTGTGTGTGTGTGTGTGTGTGTGTGTGTGTGTGTGTGTGTGTGTGGGGGGGTGTGTGTGTGTGTGTGTGTGTGTATATAGCCTAATTGCACTAATAGCCTATTTCTTTCCAAATTGCTGTCATTGCGGGGTTGCTTTGTCTCAGTGACTCATTTTCTGGCCCTTTGAGAGTCTGAGGTAATTACTACTTTTCAGCAGGGAGCAGTGGTCCCACTGGAAATACTGTGTTAGCCCTGTAGGAAGAGTGTGTGTGTGTCATTTTAGCCCTGCCGGAATCAGGCTCTCAGAGAGACTGAGACGGCCTGTGGTGGAACCTTGGCCCCTAGAGGACCCAGGTCTTATGGTCCCCTAAGCACACAGCTGGTATTAGACATAATTACAGGTAGTCTAAGCCCTGTCTGAATACATGAATACTTCCCTCCTTCCTTCACTGCATGAAGTATTCACTTCTGGAAGATCTAAAGTCGAAGCTATGTTATGGAATCCTTGCTAACGTCTATCCAAGTTGTCAGATCAGTGAGGAGGGAAGAAGGAAGCATGCTTTAATGTATTTGAATAGGGCCCTAGACTAGTCATGCTTGCTTGACCTGTTTACTGTGATGAGTGATTCACTTCCTGTAGCTGTAATTAGAGAGACAGTGGTTTCACTTTAACATCCCCATAGAGTGTGTTATCAGTGGAGATGTGTGTTGGCCCCCTAATATGGGGAACATCTGGTGTGAGTTGGAGCTGGTGTATCTGTACTACAGACGTTGACACCTACCACCACATCGTTTCATTTCCTATGTAAAGGTCACACATTCAATTTGACGACAGTGTACCACTGTAGCCCTATGTGTGAACATGAGTTAGACGTTCAATCCACAGCTTTTTAACCCACACTCCCTAGACCAGGGCCTGTCGAGTGTGTGCTCCTGATTTCATGGAATACTTCCTACCCTATGATAACAATGTGGTAATAATATGCTACATCCGATGCCACTTAGTATTTCTCAGTATATGAGGCCCATGCAGGGCTCCAGGGCCACACCCACCACTCTGCGATGGCTAGCAACATGGCTTGACCACCTGAGCCACCATTGAGGAAATTGCTCTATTTCCACCCCTTCTAGGAGCCGTCGACAGTATATGATTGGCATGTGTATGGAGGGGGTAGAATGAAGATGGAGCTCTCCTGTATCTAATTATCGTTCCAAAATGATTAGGTTTGTATTTAATGAATGGTGTTAGGAAGCAGCCAGCACAGATAGAATGAGTCATAGTATTGATTGCCTTCCCCTCCCTCCCTCACTCGCTCCTTCTCACTGGCTCTCTTGGCCTCTTGCTTTCTCCTCCGCTATCTCCCCTCTCCCTCCTCCCATCTCTCTTTCTCCATCCCTCCCTCCCTCTTTCCTTTTCCTTTGACTCCCCCCTCTCGCTCTTCACTTTTCTCCCCCTCCCTCTCCTCTCTCTATCCGTCCTTTTCTGCTTCTCCATCAGAGAGAGAGAGAGAGAGAGAGAGAGAGAGAGAGAGCCCATAGCCAGACACACAGCTGCATACCAATAATGGTGTGACTCGATCAGCACCACAGCCCGGGGGGGGGGGGGGGGGGGGGAGGATGTCACAGGGATGCCACGTAAAAATAGCCACAGAGGCTATTTTTAGCAGGGTAAACAGAGGAATTCCAGCCCACTGATCATGGCTACCCTGCCAGGCTTGATGGTGGGTGGGTGGAAAGAGTCAGTGGTGTTTAATGAATGACAATTCCATTCAGATGCTCTGTCTAATTCTGCTCCTAGTATTTTATTATTCACGGACCATATTGGGGCCATTGCTTTTTTTTAAATTATTGTAAAGTCGATAATAGCACAATGACATTAGTGGCATTAGAGATAAAGATAAGCATGCACGTCTTAATAACTAAAAAGAGGTAACCATATCGAATGACAAAGCGAAAACAAGTTTTTAGAAATTTCAGTAGATTTATTACAATTTAAATACATAAATACCTCATGTACTTAAGTATTCAGACCCTTTGCTATGACACTCTTAAAATTAGCTAAAATGCAAAAATGTCATCAACAAATCACTTAGTAAGTTGAATTGAGTCCATCTTAATGCAAGAATAGTTAATGTAATTTTGGAATTAATATCTTTGTTTTTATAGGGTCTCTGATTTGCATAGGAAATGTGTGGATTGACGGCAAATTCTTTTAATTTAATCCATTTTAAATTGAGTCTATAACACAAAATGTTGAAAAAATGAAGGGGTCTGAGTACTTTGGGTGGCTTTTGCCCTGTGAACAACACTCTTTCCTCTACTCTACTCGCCTCCTCTCTCTCTCAGTTACAGCAGACGACTGTCCTCACAACAGCCACAAATAGACCTATTTGTTGATCAGAACCCCCCCCGTCTCTTTCTGTCTCCCAACTCTCTCTCTTTCTCTCTGTGAGTGCTCACAAAATAGCCTGCAATGTGTGCAAGTACAACAACAGCTTCTTTTTGCCTCATATTTACTGCAAGAGGGGATTATGGGCATCTAGACCTCCCTTCAGACCAAATTAGGGCCTTGTTCCAACAATATGTCAACAAGGCATCCTTACTTAAGTCATACTTCCCCCCTCTCTTGAAGAAATCACTGATCACCATTAGATGAAAGCAAAGGTGCTACTACATTCACCAGTCATGCCAGGTCAGGTGTTACTTTAAGGATTTTAAGGAACAATGCTTGTGTTTTTGGTCAGTTCTCAGAGCAGTCAGACTTGTTTGGAGCCTGGGCTAGCCACAGCTCCAACCTCCACACACAGCACTGCTAACCAGTTGTCCAAACGAGCCTCTGGTGAACAGGGTAAAACAGAGCAAGTGTGCCGATAGCACGCTCAGACCTTGTACTCATTTACACGTGATTTCATCCTACTCCTCCTAAAGCTGATTCAGGGGATCTGGAACAACCGATTACCCAATGGACCAGGAGGTAAAAAAAACCTGGGATGGAAGGGAAAGAACAGGCTGTATTGAGAGGGGCGTTCAATTGTGTATCATTCACCAACAGATCGGGTATTGTTGATGGCTTTTCGAATGAGCAGTTACTTGCTTACGTGCTTACTGGAGTGTTTCTCTGTTCAATTATTTGTGTGCATTGTAGTGTACATGTAGTATTTGGGTTCAAATTTGGTACATTTTTGTTCTATTTGACTGCCTGAACCTAGATCTGTAAGTAAGTAGTCACACACAAGCCAGAACGGCCTAGAGGAGCCTAGCTCCTCTACTGTACTGTACTGTACAAGTACACCACCTGGACAGGATGCTAGTCTGTAGCAAGGCCTTACACCCAATCCCCAATCCATTTCCTTAATGCTGAGTGCCGGGCATCAGGTATGGTAGGACTTGGCTCAAAGGATCAAACCCCCAACCTTCCGATCTCAGGGTAGACACTCTAACCACAAGGCCACTGAGTTGGATCTTAGGTCTGTGCCAAGGACCAAGTATTACCTGGACTTGCCTGTGACTGTGGTCTCTATTCATCCAGCCCTGCGGGTCATGTGAGAGCAAGGTAGGGTCTTCTTAACTGAGGAGAGCTCCTAAACCCATCACAATCGCCCACGTTCACGTTACCTTCGTTTGAGCACTCACTCTAATTACCAATCCCCGGGCTTTGTTCAAACCCAGTGAGGCATCACATCCTCATCAAACATTGACAAACACACACACACACACACACACACACACACACATACACACACACACACACACACACACATACACACACACACACACACACACACACACACACACACACACACACACACACAGCCTTCCGTAGTACACTTTGACACTCAACACCCTGCGTTAGAGCATCCGTTTGTTAAGTTAAGAGTTAGCTCTCTGTGTCACCTTCTCCTCTTTCTTTGCTGACATGGACACTTCCTGTGTGACGTGTAAATGTGTGTGGTGTTGTGTGTGATGTGTAACATCTGTTTGTAGTACTATATACGACAGTGGTGTGACGATGTTTGTGTGTGTTACTGTGTGTGACAACGTGTGTGTGTGTAGCATTGTGTGTGATGGCGTGTGGGCGAAAAAACACACTCTCCCAGAAAAGACTCATTGTTGGCCATTATAAATGGAAGCAATCAGGAGATGGGCTGTTGATCTTAATAGATGCTTAATCTTGGTAACAAACGGCCGTGGGCGAAAGGGGCCTGTGTCACTGCAGCCTGACTCCTGGCTGTGTGCTATGTGTCGCCCCCGCTAGGCAAGGCTAGGCCAGGGGTGACCATATATTACCCAGGCACTGAGCCCTGGAGCAGGGCCAGACAGTAATGGTATTGGGCCGTGTGTGGAGCTCAAGCCTCAGTTTCACAAGCCTTCCTCATCTCTGGGTCTGATTAATGATAGTGCCTACCACTCTCTTGTTCTCTTTCTCTTTCTCTTTCTCTTTCTTTTTCTCTTTGTGTGTGTGTGTGTGTGTGTGTGTGTGTGTGTGTGTGTGTGTGTGTGTGTCTGAGAGTGTGTCCAGTTCCAACAACCCTGTAAATCCATCTCAGACACAGACAGGTAGAGTGATTCCAGGGGTTCTAAATCAGCATTGCTGCAACGCGCAAGGGGGTGTATATGAAATATAATGCTATTTTCAAGGCCAGGTATTTTCAGAGCAACTGATGGCACTTGACCTGCTCATTGTCATGAACATGCCTCCTATTACCGCTGCTCCACCCACCTGAGCGCAGACGAGACAGCGCTCCAGCACTGTGGTAATTTCACCTGTTTACGCCGACACAAATTGTCAATATGGCTGTGTTTAGTCTTGCGTCCGTTTTGCGCCAGCTGAAAATAGAGCCCCAGGTGTCTCTGAGACAAAGCACCTTACAAGAGCCTAGTAAATGGAACAGAAACTACAGATCTGCCACATAATGAGATGGCAGCACACTCTGTGTATTCAGAGACTGGGATGTGGAGGGAAAATGGGGAGATATTTACTTATTCTGTGTATTAAATGTTTCTGGATTTGATTTGGTTTGATTGTATCTTTGGCTCAGATATTCTACCGCCTAACATACTTTGCCAGACAGGACAACGACAAGTGGCTAATGCAGAAACACACTGGCAAGTGTGAGGTGATTATTTCCAGTACAAGATGGTGTGAGATGACAACATATTTCCTTTCAGATTGTATAATACACAGCATAGAGGGAAGTGAGAGACCACAAGAATGCCCTTTTATGGTCGACTCTGACAGGGGAGGCAGTAAGGACTGTGGCTATGCCTCAATATGAGTTTCTAGCTTTTTTCCTCTATTTCCATCCTTCATGATCATTATGGTGTCCTCTCCTTGTCTCCTTTCCTTCAAGACCATCGATAAGTGATATATTTCACACATATTAGTTATCACTTCAGTGGTCATGAACCTAGGGTGATAAATAAAGGAAGCATGATCATATAGGGATGTGGCCTAGACCCTAGTCTCTATCTGTCTTTCTGTCTCTCTCTCTCTCTCTCTCTCTCTCTCTCTCTCTCTCTCTCTCTCTCTTTGGTGGGGAGAGAGCAGAGGCCTACCCACTGTGAAGCCGGTGGGTGTTAAGATGGCCTCTCTGATCCTCTGTAGCCTGCTCTCTCTTTCTCTCTCTCGTTGGCTTAAGCTTCTCATAGGAAAGTCAGGGTGGGGTTCAGAACCACTGCAGCAGCAACATTAGTCACCGTGGCCTGGCTGTCACAATAAGAACTCATGTAGCAGTGAACAGTATCGGTACTGGATGAGGCATCCTTCATCTCAACATCATTGATGGGCATGAATGAATGTACATGTACATCTCTCAGACTAATAATTTCATCACAATTGTTGTTACAGTACCCTTGTTTCTCCTTGCCTGTCCCCTCTCATAGACTGTTGTAAGTACATAGGCTGACCCGTCGGGTCCATAGTAAGATAGTGATCTGTGTGTCTCCAACCGACCAGCTCCATGAGCACCACTCTCACACCACATACAAACATTTGCATATTAGTTTCCATAAACATTTTCATAAGGAAACATTTTCAAGGGATACAGAGCCAAAGATTAGTTTCATCGAGACGTGTTGGTTAGGGTGACACACCTCTCTTTCTCAGTAGGACTGGAGATGTGTGGACAAGAGCAGAGGGAGATGTTAAAGGTCCACTAGATACAGTATGTCCACTGTCTCTGTATGGCCACTCACTACTGTACAAACTCCATAGAGTAGCTTCCTCCTACTAGCCTAGCTAAATCGGGAATCAAAGTCTGTAGCACTCCGTACCTGACTTCAGAGTCTAGGGAGACCCTTTGATGTTGTTGGCATGGTGAGGCTATAATGAAGTGTGACCTAATCTGGTTGGTACCCCCTCTATCTTTTCTCTTGTATCTTTTTGGATTGACCGAACAAACCATGAGGTATGTTCTATGAACTGCCCCCTCACTTTCTGCTCCAACGAAAGGAGCAAGGAACGACGGGCCTCGTCCAACTGAAAAGACAAAAAACTGTTCAGAAGCCGGCTCAGATATGGACCACTTAACATGGGGGTTAATGAGACTGAAGGAAGTAGACTTTGCGGACAAAAGAGGCTGCAGCACTCGTGGTGTACCACGTTGGAAGTAGAGTTACGATCCCTACATCCCTCCCTCCCTCCCTTATCTAATCAGTCTCACTTAGAAGAATCCCTACGATAAGAAAAACGATTGCACAGCTCTGGAGTAAGGCTTCATGAATTATGGCTTAACTATGAGGTTTAGATCCTAGCTTCAGCTAGGCTATCCTCCTACTTCCTCTCTCACTTGACATTGTTTAGCTTTCACACAAACAGTGTCTCTATATACAATATCCTTGATTGTCCCTCTTTCCCCAACGATGCTAATCTAATCAGTCTCACTCAGAAGAATCCCTACAATAAGAACAAAGGTTGCACATCTCTGTTGTAAGGCTTCATGAATTATGTCTTAACTCTGAGGTTTAGATCCTGCAATGTCCTGGTAGTTAGGTGGATGTGGTGCAGAGTAGACTTCTGCACTTCTGCTCTGAGATAAGGCGTCCCTCTCTGCCTGTCTCTGGTACAGCTCCATATACTCTATCACCACACCACTCCAGCTTCCTCACATCAGACCCCAACAGAAACCTGAGCTTTTCCAATCCAAATCTGGCAGCAGGGCTGATATGAACCAAACTGCATCAGGGTGAAAAATCGATGTCTCTGCTTTCAGTGGCATTTTCTCTCTCTTTACCAGAGAGTCAAAATAAGGGTTTTTAATAGCTCTGAGCGCAAGCAGGCAGGGAGGGAGTTAGGGAGCGGATGGTTGGGTGAACGGTGAGCGTCTGACGATTATCTGAGCTCCCCTCCTTCCTGAGAGCATGTGATTTATTGCCATCATTTGAAGAAACGGAGGAGAGGAGAGCGATCGTAGGCGCGTCACAACTACCCCCCCCCCCCACACACACACACATACTCAACCCCCTTCTCCCCCTGAACTATAAATAGACTGCCTACTCTCATCTTCTAGCCCCCACGTCAGGGGCACATTCACTCCTATTCGCTCTCTGTGTCGCCCCCCTCCCCCCCCATCCACCCATTTCTGTTATGACGTTTTGATTGTGTCTGATGATCACATCAGAGCCCAGGGGTTCCAGTGTCATTATCTACACTCGTGAGAGTGGAAAAGGAATGTGTTCATGTTATTCTGAAGCCGTGTCTGTTTATATATGAAGAGCCAAATGCACATTTCCATATTGTGTGAGAATTCAAGCGTTCTCTATTCTATTCTATTCTATTGTATTTCTGCAAGTCTATGTCTTCTCACCATAGATAGCTCTTTGTTCTTGCCCTCTTATTAAATAAAAAGAGGAAGCACCAATGTTGCTAAATAAAAAAACTGAAAAACATTTGGCCAGTGTGGTTATGTTGTTGTTCATCGACAAGTGTTGCTTACAAGCTGTACCTCTTCCTTGCAGGTTTGAAACGGAGGCGGCTGCAACACATGAAATCTAACAATGGAGTGTAAGTAGTGACACCATTTGCCAATGTAACGGTGCATACTCAAGATGTGTGTACCACCCTCTGTTAATAACTTGACAGCATCCAATAACATTTACCCTCTATAAATACAAGTATAGTTAACCCCTGCCAAGTCAGCAGCTTCTGTGTCACTCCATACTGTAGTGAACTGCAGAGCCTTATCGTGTATAAGAGAGTCAAGCCTGTTCAGCAACTTATGTCTGGGTCTACCAGCAGATCTGAAGTCAGTCTAAGTCAGCCAATCTGCCCCTGCCCTAACAATGAGCTAATATTGGCATTATAATGGAGAGCAGTGCTAAGCTGTTCAGGTATGACAGAAGGACCAAAGGCAAGCCTTGGAGACAAGCCTGAGAAAACAGACACCTGACTGTTACTGCATTCATTAACACTACAGCTTGTTTGACAAGGCGACGACAAGTTGGCTCACAGAGGTGGTGTCCAAGAAGGCCTTGACCAGCACCAAGCCTATAGTAACAGCATCTACACTCATTGACACTTTATTAGGAACACCTGTACACCATCTCATGGTGGAGGTGGTGTAATGGTGTGAGGAATGTTTTCTTGGCACACTTTGGGCCCGTTAATACCGATCAATCATCGCTTGAATGCCATAGCCTATTTGAGTATTGTTGCTGACTTTGTGCATCCCTTCATGGCCACAATTTAACCATCTTCTAATGGCTACTTCCAGCATGATAATGCACCATGTCACAAAGCAAAAGCCATCTCAAACTGGTTTCATGAACATGACAATGAGTTCAGTGTTCTTCAGTGGCCTTCCCAGTCACCGGATCTGAATCCAATAGAACACCTTTGGGAAGTGGTAGAACGGGAGATTCACAGCTTGAAAGTGTACCTGAAAAATCTGCAGGAATTGCGATGCAATCATGTCATCATGGACCAGAATCTCAAAGGAATGTTTCCAACATCTTGTGGAATCAATGCCACAAAGAATTGAGGCTGTTTTGAGAGCAAAGGGCGGCCCTGCCCAGTATTAGTATAGTGTTCCTAATAAAGTCAGTGTACTCAGTGAGTGTATATTCGGGACCTGTGCTTGGTGTAACTCAGTGTCATTTAGTGTAATGGCAGATTGCATGGCCTGCTGGCTGATTCTGTTAACCAAGCTCTGCTGATGGGCGGATAAGGAGGGAGTGATTCAGTGATTGAGTGTGTGTGTGTGTGTGTGTGTGTGCTAGGTGGAGGACCTGTCAACAAGCCATTTCATTCTGTCCATCCTTGCAGCCTGTAGAGAAAATTCTGTCGGCTGTTGCTGTGAGTCACAAAACTCTTCCTCAGTCTCTGGGTTCCTTCCTGGTTCCTGATTTGACAGTACACTATTATGGGAATAGGGTGTTTCTTACCCTAGAGAACAGCATTCTAGAACTCTACAAAGGGGCTCAATATTGATGTGACATCATTTGACTGTTGAACAGAGCATGTGATGCATGGAGGGATAATTCACTGCCTAGCTATCAAAAGAACCTGACATCCCTCTGAGGCGTGAATTGAACTTTATTTTATTTGAAATGTTCTAAGAATCCCGACAGAATGTGTCTGGCTCTCGTCGGTCGTGAGATATTTTTAACCCCAAACCCACAGAGACATGTCGGGTGGATGCAATTAAGTGTTTATCAGGCATCATGTCTGTGTGAGTCACAGCCTTCCTGTCCTCCTGCAGCACTCAGTGCACATCGGGTCACAGCTAAAACAATGGCTCTTATTGTAAAAGTACGGCCTGGTCTTCACTACAGTATGGATCTACAGTCTATGTCTACAGTCTGGAGCTACAGTCCAGTATGTTTTGAAACTGTACTTTATATTTGTATAGTTCTATTATATTCAATTCAACTGGCAGGACTCCAAGACCAAGATTGTATACAGTATTTACATATGCAAACCTTACATATGCAAATCTTCCCTGATTTGAAAGCTGTGTGTGTCGTAGAACCCTTGTGTTCCGTTATCCCTAAGTATTAGATCAATGATTACTTCAAGGAGGTGAATAAGAGAGGGTGTGTTTTCGAAATATTTAAACAGTCTTCTAATGGCAGGAATATACATTTATCAGTCATCTGACATATGAAAATTAAAATACCATTCATGGATTTGCGAGTCAAAGCAAAGGATGCATATTGTGACCCAAGGCAGTCATTCAAATTCTGCAGATAATGCAGCGATGCAAAATACACACCAGGACAGGATTGATCATGACACCCTGCAGGCGAATACATAATCATCAGGTGAGGTAATCTTCCTCTGAGCTTAGAGATCAAAGGGATATTTCTACAGCATTGTTTGCATATGTTTTCTACAGTCTTATCCTATTCAAAACAGACCTCTGTCATACTCCTTTCGGTTTGAACAGTTTGCCCCTGGTTATGTTATATGAATTATATGAATTAAACTAGTTTGGTAACGTGTGTGTGTGTGTGTGTGTGTGTGTGTGTGTGTGTGTGTGTGTGTGTGTGTGTGTGTCAAAGAATGGTAAAGCCAAAGCAACATTTCCTCCATGTTTTGTCTGTATCATGGTCTCACCCAGTCTGCCCCAGTATAGCCCACAGACACACACAACACACCTTCTCCAGTTGAGGGGATAACAAAATCAGCAGCATAATGTTGTCATGGCAATGTGTGTGTTAAGGTGTAAGTATGTGTGACTGTTGAGAGGTGGATGGACTTGCATCTCTCAGTTTCGATTAGCTAACAAAAACCCTACCCAGTCAGTCACGCTGGTGCAGGGACTAGAGGAGGGGTATGGGGAGAAGAGGGAGATGGGGGAGAAGAGGGAGATGGAGGGGAAGAGAGAGTTTGACAGTGACAGTGACACGGAAAGACAGGATGGATGATCATGAGAGACTGTGGCAGCTGGAAAGAGAAAGGGTAAACGAGGGAGAGAAAGGGAGAGGAGAATGAGCGTGAGAGAAAGGGATGAATAGAGAGATAGAGAGAGAGAAGTGAGAGGAATGGAGGAGTGCAGTAGCGTTGATTAACCAGTGGGCCGTCCCATTGACTCGATGCATCACAACAACCTCCACCAATCGGGACACAGCCTTGTGCATTGTCATGGTAACAGGGCCTCCTAGCTCCAGCGGAGGTGGAGACTGGAGACGGGGAGGACGGAAAAAAGGAAAAGCAGTGGAAGAGGAAAAGAGGGAAGGGAGAGAGAATCGATGTGTTCTCTTTTTTTCTTGGCGTGACAGTTTCACAAAGATCCCCTCCGTCCTGCTGTGTTAGCCACCTCAGAGCTGATGAGCTCACAGACAAACACAACAACAAAGACAACAGTAGCAACAACAACAACAACAACATCAGAGGAGCTCAGGCAGTAATGGGGCTGTAGGATGCCAGTACTCCTCCTGCCTGATTGGCTGCTTGGCATATGGGACTAAGAGCTGGAATGGACCTGCACTCCGTATTAATTGGATCTGTTGGGTAGACAAGCTGTGTGAAAGTGCTGCTACAGTACTGAGAGGTAAATGTCTCTGCGTTGAAACGTGGTGTCACTATCTGGGCTGTATCGAGTGGAGGCTGGTAGAGGTAGAAATCAGATGACGGGCTCATTGTAATGCATAGAATGCAATGAGGAATGGTATCAACACATTCCATTCCATGCATTATGTGTTTGATGCCATTCCTCATTTCCATGCATTACAAAGAGCCCGTCCTCTGATTTCTATCTCCACTGGCTGTATCGTCTACTGTGGCTTCCTCTCCTGGTCTCCTCTTCTTCCTCTCCACTGGTCTGAATACACAGGGTAGGTGAAGGCAATATCGAGGATGTCTACTTATCTACCAGGAATCGTCTTTCACCTCTCCACGTCTTTCACATCAGTGGAGTTGAAGGAAAGGAGCCACTTTAGACTACTGAATGCACCCCAGCAGTCCTGCTGGCTTTGAGGAGGCAGGTGCAGGCTGGGGTTCGGCTCTAGATTAGCTGCAGTTGTGCTGTGTTATCCATAGTATGGCATCCATGATTATTTGTCAGGTACGGTGATACAGTATTTGTGTTGTAATGTCTTACTGCAGAAAGGCTTGACCTGCTCTACCGCTGTAGATGCTATGTATAACCACCCTAGTCTACTGTACATATGTCAGTCTGATGTTAGGCGGGGTGTGATGCATGGTGCGTTCGGTGAGTTTATCTCTCTTGTGTGGAAAGAAATCTCCACAGAAGGTGACCGTTCCTTGAGTGATCATAGATATGAATCTAAATCTGAACGCGATTGAGTTGCTGTCGGGAATCTGAATCCAAGGGGGGTCACTTGTTGTTATTGTTATGAATCTGAATGTGAATCTGAATGTGAATGCGAGGAGAACAGCTCGGTTGTTATTGTTGATGCTCCCACCACGGCCTGTATTGATTGTGTGCTGGCAAAAGAGCACATTGATAAAAGCCAGGGAAAAACATTGCATGTGGACAGGCAGAAGCAGCAGCAGCAGCAGAAGCAGCAGCAGAAGCAGCAGCAGAAGCAGGGTGTTTCAGTGAGAATGGAGGCATGTGATGTTGTGGGTATTCAAGCCTCATCACTGATCTACTGTCGGCCTCCCTCCCGGGGATCGATGAGACATAACTGTTGTCCTGTCTTGTTTGCATGGAGCAGAGGTTGCTCTGGAATTCCTGATATTCCCACTTGGGTAAACGAGGAACAGTTTTTCTTCAATTTCATTCATACAGAACAGTAGCCTCCCATGAGATCTTATAAGGACTGTCTCACATTCCTTGTCTATTCAAGGTATTGAACCTGGGTCACCTTGCTGCACTTGTTTTTTCAGCTTTTGCTTAGAGAATGTAACAGAACTTCATAAAATGGTGGTCTAGAGGAACTACACCCACTGACTAGGACATCGTAAAGGTTTACTTGAATCTCAGTAGATTTCCCGGTTCAAAATCAACCCTGCCTCTTCCCTATACCTGAAAGAACTGGATGGGTGTAAGCAATATTTTAACAGCTAGACCTAGACCACTAGCTGGCTTCCTTCATATTGCTTATTCTATATCAATCCAATCCTTTTAGCTCTATAAAAAGCTGTCGGAATCTCGGCTGAATGCGATAATGGACATCCCCCAAAGCAATTAAAAGTAACGGAGCAGTCTTGGAGAGAGAAAAAACGCAGATTGAAAAGTGTGGTAAAAGCATTACCTC
This sequence comes from Argentina silus, assembly GCF_951799395.1. Classification (NCBI taxonomy): domain Eukaryota; kingdom Metazoa; phylum Chordata; class Actinopteri; order Argentiniformes; family Argentinidae; genus Argentina; species Argentina silus. Next base: position 6,840,035 of record NC_139659.1, read on the forward strand.
ACAAGTTGACAAAGTGCTCCCACATTGGCTCTACTGGAAGATGTAATTGAAGCAGGCCAGTCTCTGCCAAGTCAGAGCCCAGCATTTTCAATGTGTTTGTATCCAAGCTAAGTGCTCTGTCTTATTACTGGGTACAGAATAGAAGCCTGTAGGCTTGGCTTGCATCTGGTTGCGCAATATAATACCCATAGTGGAAAATGAAATACTCATATAATACCTATAGTTCGAATGCAATACCCAGAATGCAAATACAGTACCTATAGTGTATATGTGTCTTCTATACAGTCGGGCACTCATTATAATAAAGGTTCTCATGTGTAGGAAAGAAGGAGTGAAAACTAGAGGGTCTAATCGGTATAGCATCTGCTTTTCTGTTGTGGTCAGATTTCAAATGTCTGTGTGCTTTTATGTTGTTTGCAGGTGTGGTTTCTTGAACCCAAATAATGCACAATCAATTATCAGAAGAAATATTTACAGAAATTCCCAGTCACACAACATCTCACGTTTACAGATTTTATCGATACCTTACTTGTATCATCTTCCCTCCACTAGATAGTTTAGATAGAGTTGATAGGAGATGATAAACTGTGAAGCTCTCCAATATTATTGGCAAATGATTCCCTCAAGCTCCTGGCACGAACTGTGTTACTTTTGCTTGTGTTGTCTCAGTTCATTGTCTGTTCTCTAGCCAGCTATACTGTATGTGGTGTTTATTGAACTCGCGCTTGTTATATTTTAAGCCCAGTTAGCTTGTGCAAGCTGTTTGGTTTTCAAATACAGTATGTGGTGCTTAGTAAGCTCGTCACGCACTAACACTGTAGCTATATTGGAGGTGCTGACTCACAGTCTGCCCAGCTCGTGATGGAAGGAAGGCTGGGTTATTATGCATGGAGCTGTTGCTGTGTCTCACACCTTGCGTGGAGGCGGATCATTGTCTCTATATATAGGAGTCCTTTTGTAGGTGAAGGACCCACTCTCCATAGGATTCAATGAGGATCGCCCCTCTGTTAATAAGACCAACAAGGCCAATCCCCCTGTGTAATTGCATCGCATCACCAACATGTCTCCGCCCTCGGAAAAAATGATTGTATGTCCTGTAGTCATTGATGAGAGGCAATGGCTTGTAATCTTGTTCGCAAAAATATTCATCCATTGTCAAAAGTCATAATTGATGGTTGATGGAGTTCCTGGAATCCAATACACCTTTTTGAGCCTTTTTGAATGTTGTCATTAAGCAACGAAGTGGCCTCCACCTCATCTCATCTGTGTGCTGGAGGGTTCGGTTTATCTCAGGTATGATAAGATCACTCATTAACCTGAGATCAACTGTAACAGAAAATATTTGAAGCCAATGACGTATCACATTGTTGGAGGGGAATCGTTCTAAGCCAATGACGTATTCCACTTGATACCTAGTGTCCTCTAATAACATGTAGCCTTAATCCCAGTTACTACCTAGACCTGTTGATCTCTGCCACGGCTCTATCCCCTCTATACCTATGTGGCCTCTGGCTCTGTCTATCCTTTAATCTCTCTGTCTGTACATCTGTTGGTCTGTCCATCCATCTGTAGTCTCCCTTTCTTTCTCTTTGTCTGTCTCTCCCTCTCTCTCTCTTACAGACAGACAGACAGACAGACAGCACAAGATAGCTTGTAGTTAAATTCCATAAGGATGGTCCTGACTTGGGTATAAGCTGATTATAACTCAATCAGTGATAGTTACACAACAGAGATCCGTGACAGAACTGTTTGACCAGTGCTAGAGTGTAAACACACTCAGACACAGTACACACACACACACACACACACACACACACACACACAGTACACACACACACACACACACGCAGCTCACCACGGAGGGCAGCCCTCCTGCCAGTTACCCCCCACCCCCACCCTCTCTCTCTTTCTCTGTCTTTCTCTGTCTCTTCTCCCTATCTCCCCTCTTCTATTAAGACATAGTTTTGTAACATGGACACTTCTTAATCCATCTTGGATTAAGCACTCCTGTCATGTGACACGCCTAAACTCATCCCTGTCTGTTTGGTGTCGTGCTGTGGGAGTCTGGACACTCGTGTTTTCTGACACTATACAACACAAGAGGCCTGTTGAGTTGGGACTACTCTGCTGGAGCCTAGGTTAGTTCATATTTAGAAAGTTACTAGGACGTTGCCTGGATGTTGATAGGCTGTTGCCGGTTAGCAGGTTCTGTACAGTGTACAGGGTTGTGCATTCTGGATGTGTGGAGGTATTGTTTGCGTGCCTCTTGGGATTTTCATTTCTTGAGATTTTTCTGTGATGTTGCTGGGATGTTGGGTTACCTTGTGATATATCTCGAGCGCAGCTAGCTATCCTCACTGGGACTGAAGAAGGACACACACACAAACACACACACACACACACACACACAGGATGTTAGCTTTTACGGGAGGGATTTAGTCCTGGGGATAAACAGTCTGAGAGGCAGAGTGGTTCTGGATGACCAGGCCAGGGTACAGTAGATCTATTGTAAATATGTACACATTACAGTAAAGTGTGTCGCCTCTTCTGACATACTTTTTCTGTGTCTCCGCTCCACTCTCTCTTGACATGCTCTGTTCTTACCTGCAGTATTTAACCCAGATGTGTGTGTGTGTGTGTGTGTGTGTGTGTGTGTGTGTGTGTGTGTGTGTGTGTGTGCGAGCGTGCGTGCGTGTGTGTGTGTTTACTGCAATATTTACGATTCAACCCAGGTGTGTGTGTCTCGTCCCCCCTACAGGTCTGAGTGATGAGGAGCTCCGTCCTGGCTGTTTGATGCTGCTGCTGCTCGGGTAGAGCGGCCCACTGTGAGGAGCCCTTACCCTCCACTCTACCCTCCGACCCCCCTGGACCCGATCCTCCTACACACCCCTCGCCCCCACCAGCCCAGCCTGACCATGCTGATCAAGGAGTACCGTATCCCCATGCCCATGAGTGTGGAGGAGTACCGCATCGCCCAGCTCTACATGATACAGGTGAGTTTCTACTGTACTGTATGCAAAGGGTCACCTGGCTGGTGTCTTAGTACCCTAGCTGGTGTCTTAGGACCCTGACTGGTGTCTTAGGACCCTGACTGGTGTGTGAGGTGAGCCCTGACTGGTGTCTTAGGACCCTGGCTGGTGTCTTAGAACCTTGACTGGTGTCTTAGGGCCCTGACTGGTATTTTAGGGCCCTGGCTGGTGTTTTAGGACCCTGGCTAGTGTGTTGGTTGTGGTGTCTGGGGTGTATACAAGGTGCAGGGTCAAAGGGATAATGTGTGGTGCACCCAGCACGTACTGGATGGAACCAGGCTATTATTGGAGACAGGTGGTTATTCTGTTACCCCGCTGCTGATGGCAAACTGCTGCTCGAACCCGCAATATGACAGAGCTGAATACATCACAGCCTTTGTTGTCTGACGGTAATTTATTATCGTTTCCATATAAGACTGTCAAGCTGTTGAAAATCGCAACAGTCTCTCAGAATCAAATGCGTTGCTTTAATCATTTGCTAATATCAACAGAGAATACATACCGGTAAACAATTTATTTTAACTACTACTTTAGTACTAGTAGTAAACTACTTTTACTACTGTGGCTATTATTGGAGACAGGCATTTATTGGAGACTCTGCACTTATTGGAAGTTTTATGGTATATATGTATATACTGTATATACAGATCACACACACACACACACACACACACACACACACACACACACACACACACACACACACACACACACACACACACAGAGCTCTGGTCATAGTGGAGGAAAGCTGATAGTGGCTATCTTATCCTCGCAGAGTAACATCACCTTCCCTCAGGCCTGTTTGTGTCTTCCATAGAACAGAAGACTGTGGTGGATGTCTAGGTTTTACCACTCTGTACTTCAGCTCTTCGGAGGTGAGATTCAAGAAATAAAGTCCTGAGTAGCCACAATATCTGAGCCGGTATTTGTTGCTTGCAAACAAGAGACAGGAGCCTAACAGCAGCCCAGCGTAAATCCGGGGGTCTGTCTAGCACAAGTCTGAAGAGGCGATTATCAGGGTTGTCTTTTATACAGATTAAACATAATGGTAGGCTCCGCCAAGGCTATCGGCTGATGGGCTTGTGCTTACGTGAGAGGGGGCGGGAGCGTATGAACAATGGGGAGACTTTCTTACTGATCAATCGGCGCTTTCTTACTGATCAATCAGCGTTCAACATTTCACACTTATTCACCTTCCTGTCAGCAAGATGGGTCTGTTCCTTTGTTCTCGCTCTCCCCCACTACTCCCTCCGAAACCACAGCTATCCATATTGTAATCATCCGTCGTTTCTCAAAACAATGGCTATAGAACTTTAGAGGTGTGGCAAGAGAAAATGTAATCACAGTATTCACACAAGTTGTATCAGTCATACGAAAGTGCATAACCTTCAAACAGTTCTATCAATGTATTTTCCATAACAAGACACATATAGAAAATAGAAAGTGAGCTTATATGGTTTAGTGCTACTGGGGGATGTATGCTTATGTTTACCCCATAGAGCAGGCCTCATTTCTGAGAGACAGGCACAGCCAGGGAGAGATGGGTCCAGGAAGTAATCCCAAAGGATTATGGGTGATTAGGTCGCCTGGTGACCCTTGACATAGTAGACAAACACATTTAGCGGCTGCTGTCATTGGTTTTTCCTAGGTGTTGCTTTAATGTGATGTGAAAGTGATTGTTGCTCTAGCTGTAGTGTTAACGCTGTTGTAGCTGTTGATTTTATATGATTAGAAAGTCGTTTATACATTTTAATGTTTAATCTTCAATGTTTCTCTCTGCCAGCAGTATTTAGTGGTTTAACCCTGCCACTGACATAGTTTGAAACATGACCTGTCTGTTTGGTTGGTTTCAAACTGAGAGCAAGGGAAAAGGTGTTAGTAATGGTTTTGTGTGTGTGTGTGTGTGTGTGTGTGTGTGTACGTGCATGTGTACATGTGTGTGCGTGCGTGCGTGTGCGTAGGGATGAACAGGGAAAGAGGAATTGGGGCAGGCTTTTAACATAACGACCCCCTCAGCTCATCTACTCTAGCAACTCCCCCTACAGTATGAATGCACATACACACCTCTGGCCCCCCTTCTCTTGTGCAGCGTCACAGCTGAGCTCTGGGTGCCATGGTAACCAGTGACATCAGCAGCAGCGTGGCAGTGGCTGCCATAATTTGTTTGCGGTGTGAGAGGAAGACAGAGAGAGAGAGAGAGAGAAAGAGGAAAACATAGAGAGAGAGAGAGGGGGAGAGGAAGAGAGAGGGGCAAACAAAGAGAGACTGAGGGAGAAGTCACAATGATGCAGCCAGCATTGCCATGACAACGTGATGCTGCTGATTTTGTTATCCCCTCAACTGGAGAAGGTGTGTTGTGTGTGTCTGTGGGCTATACTGGGGCAGACTGGGTGAGACCATGATACAGACAAAACATGGAGGAAATGTTGCTTTGGCTTTACCATTCTTTGACACACACGCACACACTCACACACACATACACACACACACACACACACACACACACACACACACTAATGTGTGTAAGAAGCTCATATTCCCTTCTCTGTATCGAGTGGGTGAGGGTGAGGAGGGCAAGGGCCAGTGTTTAAGGAAGGGAGAAGTATGAGTATTTGAAAAGTGAACCCCCAGACACACAGAGCTCAGGCTGTAGGTTATCTCCCTGCTGAAGCCCTGTTAATTCCTTAATATATGAACTATGTTCTTTTATCGTATGCTAACCTCACTATGCCGGGTTGGACAGCTTAGGTCCTCTACAGCACTACACTGTACGCTGGTCCTCGTCCTTACCTTGTAATTGAATTATACCCAAGTTAACCAGGTGTGTGAAACCTCTAGGCCACCAATATTATGAAAGCCAGCATGACTGCGGCCAGGAGTGTAGTTGTGTCCCGAGTCTTATGCTAACCTTGCGGTATCATATAAATTATTCAGGGCTAGCTCAGCCCAGCAGAAATGAGACCCTCAGCAAAGCAAGGCCCATTGAAATTCCTGTGCCGTTCCCAGAGTCTGCCCTCTGAGCCGGTAGCACAGCACACCGCCTGGGATACTCTGAGAGACTCCCTCCCCACTTTCTCTCTCTCTCTCTCTCTCTCTCTTTCAGTCATTTCATTTAGGTTTTCTATTCTTCTTCTGTCCCTCTCTGCACGTTCTCTGGCTAGGACACATAGAAACACTTTTTTTATTTTCCTTCATGCTTTTTATTCTCCCTCTTTCTTTCTGACTGGGCTCTTTTGTTTCCGGAATCTTCAGGCTGAGTTTCCAGAATGTTCAGGCTGAGTTTCCTAGAAAAGCTCTCTTTGTCCTGTTGTTTTTCACTCCATCGTGGACCTCTCTGCTCTTGAATGCTGTTTTCTATTCAACAGTGGTTTCTTGTCCCCATCTCCTGTCCTTGCCATCACATGCCCCTGATATAAAATAACTGGACAGCAGAAAGTATTTTCCCAATAGCTAAAGTAGTATCTTGGTTACATGGTAGGTTTAGATCAGTGCAGACGAAGGAGAGGAAATGATGAAAGAAGGACACTAGTGTCAGGGCAGGCGTGATGTCACCTGTCAGCGTTCTAATGAAGTGCTGGCCTGCTGCTCCAGCACTGTAAGCAGATGCAGACACAGCAGAGGCAGCCAGAGTGTGTGTGTGTGTGTGTGTGCGTGTCAGCAGATGCAGACACAGCACACGCTGCATCTTCAATACAGTAATGCGACGGCCACTGCCATGGCCTGCTGTGTGTGAGTATGACTGTGTGGGTGTGTGTGTGTGTGTGTGTGTGTGTGTGTGTGTGTGTGTGTGTGAGAGTGTGGTGTTGCTGAAACCAGAGGGGTTTGTATAGTTTATTTGACCCCATGGCATGATAGCGTGCAGTGTGTCATTCAGTGTGTTGACAGCTAAGTCTTGTGTCATGGCCAACGGCTGTTCTGTCTGTGTGCCAACCACTGGCTGTTTATGAAAACAAGAAGTAGGGGGGGGGTGGATTGGATGTTCTTTGTTTATATTGTTTATATACTGTTGATATATTAACTCTCTTCAGTTGGGACTTTGTTTGAGCGTAACACGCCTTCTGTTGAAGCGGAGGGCTCTCATCTCCAGACAGAGTGTCTTTCTCAGGGTTTTCTGTCTCTCAACTCTGCCTCAGCTCATTGCACCAAAACAGAGGCCCGTAGAACAGTGTACTGGCCCTAGAGATAGAACAGTGTACTGGCCCTAGAGATAGAACAGTGTACTGGCCCTAGAGATAGAACAGCGTACTGGCCCTAGAGATAGAACAGTGTACTGGCCCTAGAGATAGAACAGTGTACTGGCCCTAGAGATAGAACAGTGTATTGGCCCTAGAGATAGAACAGCGTACTGGCCCTAGAGATAGAACAGTGTACTGGCCCTAGAGATAGAACAGTGTACTGGCCCTAGAGATAGAACAGTGTACTGGCCCTAGAGATAGAACAGTGTACTGGCCCTAGAGGTAGAACAGTGTACTGGCCCTAGAGATAGAACAGTGTACTGGCCCTAGAGATAGAACAGTGTACTGGCCCTAGAGATAGAACAGTGTACTGGCCCTAGAGATAGAACAGTGTACTGGCCCTAGAGATAGAACAGTGTACTGGCCCTAGAGATAGAACAGTGTACTGGCCCTAGAGATAGAACAGTGTACTGGCCCTAGAGATAGAACAGTGTACTGGCCCTAGAGATAGAACAGCTCTATATCTATCTGGTACTGACTCTCTGATGCAATCCAAGCTTTGTGTAATTTCCTCTCCTGCACAGCTGCAGACAGTTCATACTCCCATAGGGACGCAGAGGGGTGGGGAGGTAATTCAAGGCCCTTAGCTCCTCTTCTAAATTACATTACCTGCTAGATTACAGCAATTTTCCAGCTGTTCGCCTCTTGCGACCTTCACTCCCCATATCGCTCCCTGAAGTCTCGTAAGAGGTAGCCGCTCTATGATCCTTCGTGTAGGCTAACTTTCATGCAGAATATCTTTGACCCTCTGATCGTTCCATGTGGCTCGCTCCACTACTTCCAATAATGGCCATAATGATGATTTGCATTTATAAAGTGCTTTTGTGCAAATCTTAAAACCCTTTACGTTCTATGGGGTTAACTCACCTCACCTCAACACACCAATGTGTAGCACGAGAGCCGTATGGCACCAGCTCCCACCAGCCCAGTGCACCAGGCGTTGCCTACATCTATCTACTTTGTAGTCATCAGAAACAAGGCCACACAACGATGGCATGATCCAGGAGATTGGTGGAGAGGGTTGTCTTCAGGCTGTTGCAGCCTGGGCCTGGTCTAAGACAAAGCTTTAACTAAGAGTGGTGTGTTAAGAAGTAATCCATGCCTCCCCCTCAGGAGCAGCCTAACACACAGACCTGGTTTCCAGGATTTGAGGGCCTGGCCATCTGCTGGCTCATATTGTTGTAAGCGTGCCAGAGACAGGGAGGGGACGTCTTGGCTTTCCCTCTCTCATCTCCACTCAGTGACTGTGACAGTGGCGAACCTCATGAACCCTGATCTGAAAAGTAGTCTGGACACATACACACACACACACACACACACACCTGGTAACAGCTGAGAGGTGTATCAGTGCTAGTCATAGGAGCAGAGAAGAAGAGAAGGTGCATGATAATCAATGCGCAATGATATTGATTACTGCAGCAACAGTCAGTTCACTGCAGCAGCTGACTGGAAATCTCTCCTCCTCCTCCTCCTTTATCGGGAAAGATGAAAGGTAATACATCACACAGCTAGGACTGCTTACGATTAGAAGGGGGGGGGGCAGAGGCAGAGAGAGGCATTGAGGAAGAGGGAGAGGAAGAGTGAGCTGGTGGAGGATGAGGAAGGAAAGGGGGATCAGAAGTGGGAAATGGGGATGAAGAGGGGGAGGAGGAAAGGGGAAGATGAAGAGACAATTGTTTCCTCTTTGCACTCCACTTTGCTACTGCAGAGTTGTATGTCGGCTTTTGTGAATAAAATAACCAAGGGACTTGGTGTCAGCCAAGATACTCTGGAGAAGGTCTACAAGGATCTGGTGGAGACCATTCTAACCTTTAACATGTTCTGTACCGACGTTCTGGTACGGTAACCTCACTGTGAGGAACAAGAGGATGATCCTTCTCACCCTTTCTACCCTCTGTTTCAATGGCTGACCTCAATTTCGATTTATTCTGGGCAGGTGCATGTCTGTTGTGGATGGTGACCGATGATGATGATGATGCTTTTATGTTTTTATGTTTTATGTGTCTGTTTTTGCCAAAGACATATTTCCATCCCTTGATGGACAATAAAGTTGTAATCAAATCAAATCTAATCTGCTGTGATCTAATCTAAGATTATCTAGTATTTTGGGATGTTATTGTGTATGCTAAGACGCAGTATGTCTTGAAAAATTTAGCAAATTGTACCAAAGAAGTAGACAAATTGACAATTGTTGGTGACAGAGCATGTCCTGACTCTCTCTCTCTCTCTTCCTCTCCTCCCTCCCTTTCTCTCTCTCCCCCCTCCTGCAGAAGAAGAGTCGTGAGGAGAGCTACGGTGAGGGCAGCGGGGTGGAGATCCTGGAGAATAAGCCTTATGAGGACGGGCCTGGAGGCTCGGGCCAGTACACACACAAGGTCTACCACATCGGCAAGCATATCCCCTCCTGGTTCTGTTCTATACTCCCACAAGCTGCTCTACGGGTGGAGGAGGAGTCATGGAACGCCTACCCCTACACACGCACACGGTGAGAGACCCTCGCACACTGTTACCATAGACACCGTGCACCCCTCACACACACACACTTACCATAAACACCATATACCCCTCACACACTCATAACATACACACCTCAACCCTCACACACTCATACTCTCATACTGTACCATACACATGGACACCGCAAGAGAGAGTCTCTGCGGTCCTTGGGGACCGACGTGTTACACTCCCGCCCTGCACGTTCATACCCTTACACAAGTCCACTCAACCTTACCCTCTCTCCTCTCTCCTCTGTCCCAGATACACGTGTCCATTCGTGGAGAAGTTCTCCATAGACATAGAGACCTACTACAAACCAGACACTGGAAACGGAGGGGACGTCTTCAACCTTTCCTCAGCAGAGAAGAGACAAAGGACCGTTGGTATGTCTGACCCAACACCCACACCCATACACACACCCACACACACACACACCTGTCAGTGACTTGCTGGTTCAGACACCGCACTGTGGTCTTTAAAATGCAGACAGTGTGCTGTGCGGTGATTGAGTGTGTGTGCGTGAGTGTGTGTGTGTGTGTGTTTGTTTGTGGCTGTGTAATTGTGTAAGAAAAGAGGGCGTTCTGTGTTACGGAGGGGCGAGAGCTGTTAGCTGCAGCGCCATAGCCCCATGCAGTGTGGGAAAGATGTGCTGTTCCAGACAGACTCCCTGCAGGGGGGGAGCGCCCTGGCTGTGTGATTACATCACACACGCACACACTCACACACACGCACACACACACACACACACACACACACACACACACACACACACACACACACACACTCACACACACACACACACACACACACACACACACACACGTCCGAGAGAAGGTGTACGGCGGGGACCCCTAGTGGCTCCCAGCCAGCGTTGCACTAGACTCCACACACGTCTCGTCTCATAGATGCAGACAGGGGCACTACAATCAACATACAAGAATACATTCACAGAAGGAATACATGTATAGAAATGAAAGAGTTAGTGATTGTCTGTGTGGTGATTGTGCGTGTTCCAGACCCCATAGACATTGTGCGGGACCCCATCCCCCCTCACGAGTACCTGGTGGAGGAGGACCCTAAGCTGTACCAGTCAGTGAAGACACGTCGTGGACCGCTCACTGAGGACTGGATTGAAGAGATCAACCAGAACCCCAGCCAGAACCCAGTCATGTGTGCCTATAAACTCTGCAAGGTGGAGTTCAGATACTGGGGCATGCAGTCCAAGATTGAACGTTTCATACACGACGTGGGTACGTACAGTATGGCAGACTGTGTGTGTGTGTGTGTGTGTGTGTGTGTGTGTGTGTGTGTGTGTGTGTGTGTGTGTGTGTGTGTGTGTGTGTGTGTGTGTGTGTGTGTGTGTGTGTGTGTGCGTGCGTGCGTGCGTGTGTGTTGGCAGTGAGTATGTGTTTGTCTGTGTGAGTGTGAAGTCCATTAGAGAGTTTGCCAAGCTGATATTTGCAAGAGACACCTGCTTTCCATCGCAAGTCATCCATCGCATTGTGATTTCAAGCCTGGCCGATACGTTCTGTGTGTGTGTGTGCGTGTGTGTGTGTGTGTGTGTGCATGTGCGTGTGCGTGTGTGTGTGTTCATCTGCTGTTATCTGTGTGTGTTTGTGAGTGTGTGTGTGTGTGTGTGTGTGTGTGTGTGTGTGTGTGTGTGTGTGTGTGTTTGTGTGTGCGGACAGCAGGTGTCAAACAGTGAGCAGGTAATCTGACTACATGAAGAACCACAGGCTCCTATCTCCATAATGATTAACCAGGGCTTAATGAAAACCCACTGGGTCTGGGCAGTTAGAGAGGGGGGGGAGGAGAGAGAGGGGAGGGGAGATAGAGAACAAGAGAGAGAGAGAGAATAAGCAAGGGGGGGGGGGAGAGAACAGCCTCGTTCAGTCAGATAACAAAGGAGACAGGATTAATTTCCTGCCAGTGTTCTGCTGTCAGCTCCTCAGTCTGCTTCATTACTGTGATCTATGGCTGTTTATATACACTCCCAGCATTTACATACAGCCTAATGAATCTGCCTCTGCTCTAGCCACTTTTATGACACTCTCCATGCTCTATGGCCCAATCTAATACATCCCCATCCTCATTTATGAAACTTGACTTTTCCACTGACACTCCCTTTGACTTAATGCCATACAAACACAGTTCAGAAGCTTCCACTCTCCACTGGCCTAATGCTAACAGAAGAGCTGTTTACTGTGTATACTCAGATCATAAACTCATTTATATACAGCCTAATTCCATAAACATGTTGTCTGCAACATTTCCAGTCCCGAATCAGTCAACACATATCTTCATTGTTCCTCCATTGGTCTATTGACAATAATGGAATATGATCTGCAGCCTACTGTAGATTTATGACTCTTTTCCATTCTCCGTTTCCCCATGTGATTGTCCTGCTCTCTTTGATGTCCCTGTGGCCTCCTACTGTCGGTCTTTTAAAGGTTTTGTGGATGTTGACAAAACAACATTTGCTCACCTCATTTTAATGCTCTGTGGAATGTTGAATCAGCTGCATCCTGTTGATGCTTTGTGGTGGGAACATTTAAAATGGAGAGGTTCATTATTGCTAATGCAGCCAAGGCCAGGGGAGTCCCTGTTGTTTGGAGAAGCCATAAGGAGTTGGTTCGATTGTTCAGTGGAATGGGAGTGGCTGCTTTGGGAGAGTGATTGCAGTAACTCTGAGTGTTGACTTGATAAGGTTTTCTTTTGGTGAGGAGGCTTCTTTTGGTGAGGTGGAGGGGATTTGTGCTCTAACCCTACTCTATGTGTTTCTCACATACTCTCTGTACTGTATATATCTGTCTGACTCACCAAGTGTGCCCTAAGTCTGCTGCCTATCATGATTTTAACCCGTCCGTCCGTCCGTCCGGGGCAGGTCTGCGTAAGGTGATGGTGCGAGCCCACAGGCAGGCGTGGTGTTGGCAGGACGAGTGGTACGGTCTGACCATTGAGGACATCAGACTGCTGGAGCTGGAGACTCAGCTGGCCTTGGCCCGCAAGATGGCCCAGTACAGCCTGACCGAAGAGGGGGCAGCAGAGACCAACGGTGCCCCCGCCACCCCCGACCAGGACCAGGAGGGGGCAGAGACCCCTGGAGTGGCTATAGAGGCAGAGGAAGGGGGGACAGGGGTGCTGGGGGATACGCTACAGACACGAGGGGAACTCACCAAGCAGTGGTCAACGTCTTCTAGGTCATCTAATAGATCGTCTAAGAGAGGGGGTGAGTGGGGTTTTTTGCCTCTCTGTAGATTTTTTCCAAATTGACCTTCAGCCCCTACGTCCTACAGCATGTGTATCATGTAGATTCATGAAGTGACTAGATAGGTATAAACAATATGGTAATAGTTTGTTCCGGAATTAGGAATTAAAAAGAGGCAGTGGCCCAGGTGTTAGCGTCAAACTCCTGCTGTGGGAAAGCCCACTGATGTAGTACTATAGTCTAGAAGTCACTGATTTTGACTCTTGTATTTCCTGTCTGTACAGGAAGTCCGTCTCACCAGAACATCTCAGAGTGGCGGATGCAGAGTATTGCCCGTGACTCGGAGGACAGCACAGACGAAGAGTTCTTCGATGCCCATGGTACTGTGAATGTCAAATACAGTTATTACATGTTATTACATGGTTATAACATGTTATTACACAGTTATTACATAAATGGTAACTCACTCGGAATGTTTTGTCTGTCTTCTGTCTCCTCCAGAAGACTTCTCTGACAACGAGGAGATTTTCGCCAAGGAGATCACCAAGTGGAATTCTAACGACCTCATGGACAAGATCGAGTCTACGGAGGTGGATGAAGCCCAAGGTAGTTTGACATCATAGTGATGAAATGAGTGGTCATCAAAGGGGGACAATAAAGACTTGCCCACCCCTGGTATAACATGGAAACACTTTCACTACACCCTTTCACTACCATCAATATGTGTTTCTGTGTCGATGAATTCTATTTCTCAACTAGATTTGGTGAACAATCTAGTTGGAGGGAATTCTACATGAGGAAGGAATTCAGTTTAATGCAATGTGTGTGTGTGTGTGTGTGTGTGTGTGCGTGTGCGTGTGCGTGTGCGTGTGTCAGAATCCCTGTATCAGGAGTCGGGTGGAGAGTATGGAGCGACCAGTAGTGAGGAGAGACTCATCGAGGTATAGTTTCTCTCTTATGTCAACTACTGTAACAATAGTAAACCATCGTCCCTTCCCCATCTCCACTTCTATTATTTTCCATGCAGTCATTTAACATAGAAAGTTCATTCAAGTTTATGCAATCATTTCACATAGATTTTCTAATGTGGATTGACCAACTGGGAATGTTAGCCAGAGATGGGGAAAGAATATCACAGGCAGAGAGCCTAATGTTTGTCACACACACACACACGCACACACACACACACACACATACACACACATATACACACACACAGTCTTTCAGATGGTTTGTTTCAGTTTGTTGTTGTTATTCTCTGTGTCCAGCGGTGCGTCTCACGTAGACAGCGCTCACTCCACTCTGTCAGGTTTTCCAGACGGCCAGCTGTAAGTCCCGATAGAGAGATGTGCTCACCTTAGACCACCAGATCCCTGTAGGATAGGTGTCCCTATAGAACAGCCTTGCATTGGAGTGCTATTCTGTTTTAGCTGTTAGAGAAGTGAAGGTGTCATCCATGTGAATCCATTCCTTTCTTCACCCCATTCACTGTCATTATGTTCTTTATTTGTAACTCATCAGTCTCTTCTTCTCCTTTTCCTTCTCCCCTCTCCCATCCACTCTACTCTCCCCACCCTCTCTCTCTCTCTCTCTCTCTCTCTCTCTCTCTCTCTCTTTCCTTCTCTCCTTGGTTCTCCCTGGTTCTCCTCTTGCTCCTCCCCCCTGCTGCAGGATGGTTCATCCCAGCAGTGTCTGCAGCCCTCTAAGATCCACGTTCTAATCCTGGTCCTCCATGGAGGGAACATCCTGGACACCGGTTCAGGTACAAATGATGAGCACTTTATTTATAAAACATATCCTAGGCATGTCTCTACGTTTAAACCGTTCGCTCGAACCAAAATAATGGTACTAGAAGCTCTAACATATTGTCCCCCCCTTTCTCAGGATGAGTTACCTTAAAGTAGTCATGGTAGCTGCTGTAGCTTATTGCCACATGAAGAGGTTGTGTCTCTTATTGTAGGCGAGCAGAGCAGTAAGCAGGGGGACGTGAACACTCTGAGTGGGGCGTTTGATACAGTGATGAGGGTCCACTACCCTGCAGCGTTAGGACGGATCGCCATCCGTCTAGTCCCTTGCCCTGCCGTGTGTGCTGAAGCATTCTCCCTGGTGTCCAAGTGAGTACACACACACACACACACACACACACACACACACACACACATATATATACACACACACTGACCCTCTTGCTCTCTCGCCCTTTTCAGTTTGAGCCCCTATAGTTATGACGAGGGCTGCCTGTCTAACAGTCAGGACCACATCCCCCTGGCTGCTCTTCCCCTATTGGCCACCTCCGCCCCACAGTACCAAGATGCCGTGGCAACGGTCATCGTACGGGCCAATCAGGTGTTCAGTGACTTCATCAGATCTCTGGAGGGGGCATCCTTCTCTGGCCAGGTCAGTGCAGGATCAGGGTGTTTGGGGCTTGGCCTCCTGTCTCTTCATTTGAACATTGAGTGTATTTCATAGGAGACTGTGCAGACGTTTGTTGTGTTGTGTCCTCCAGGTGTGTGTGATCGGGGACTGTGTGGGGGGCATCCTGGGGTTTGATGCGCTTTGCAGCAGTAACATCACGGTCTCAGAGAGCCCCAGCAGCAGCAGGAGGGGCAGCACCATCAGTGTGCAGGTATCAGACTCTTTACTGAACTTCTCCCTGTCAGAGACAAACTGTTCTTCCTCTGTCCTCACTCGCCCTCTGTCTCTGACCCTAACTGTGTGTGTGTGTCTCTCTCGCCAGGACACAGACCTCCTTTCACCAGGCATCATCATAAACAGTGGCTCTCCGTCCTCCTCTCCTTCTCTGGAGGGGAGCCGCCATCTTAGCCGCAGTAACATAGACATCCCTCGCAGCTCCGGACCGGACGACCCGAAGAGACAGCTGCCACGCAAACGCAGTGACTCCTCCACCTACGAACTGGACACCATCAAACAGCACCAGGCCTTCCTCTCCAGGTCAGACCAGCGCATGCACACACTCACACACACACACACACACACACACACACACACACACACACAACACACAGGCAGATGGATTGAGATGTGATGCAAACCCTGTACTGTATGTCCCCTCTCTTTCCAGTCTCCATTCCAGCGTGTTGCGTGCAGAGCCTGGCTCGCGACGCTCCAGTAGCAGTACTATGCTGGAGGCCGGGGGGGCGCTAGGGAGGTTTGACTTCGAGGTGTCTGACTTCTTCCTGTTCGGCTCTCCTCTGGGGCTGGTTTTGGCCCTGAGGAAGACTGTGGTCCCCTCTCTGGATGGTGAGGAAGGCTCTCCTCTGTGGTCTCTTGTATCTAGTCTGTTTCCATCTTAAATGTGTGTTTTGGTCTGTCAGTTAATGTGTGTTTTGGTCTGTCAGTAAATGTGTGTTTTGGTCTGCATTGCTGCACTTGCGCTTATCTTAGGTTAGATTCAGCCCGAGTAAACGGTCTCAGATGAACAGTGACTATGTTTGGAGCTCCTCTGTGTCTCCACTGTGAGACGATAGACGTTTCCTGCAGCTGTGATGTTGCTGTCAGAGGTTAGAGGATGGGTTACAGATCTCTGATGCCAAACGTCCATTAGCAACGTCATTCAAGGGACAAAGACACGACGATGTGGTCCAAGATAAATAAGAGGTTGAAGAGAGAGATCCCACAGTCACCACGGGAATCTGACTGGCTTATGAAGTGGAATCCTCAGGGGTGTGGAGAACAGTTACAGAGACGTGACTTGTGAGGGGTTGTATGTTGCACATTTGGGCCCTTGAGAAAAAAAGGGGCTTTGGTCATTTTTGTTCACAGAACCCCAGTTGTTTGATTTAGAAAAATTGATATTATGTAAGTCATGCAGATGTCTTTAATGTAAATGTTGCATGTCTCATTTCCTCTCCTCTCATCCCATATCCTGCACCCCTTTTTCTCTCCCCGTCTGCTCTTTTACCTAACTCTCTCCTTTATACTCTCTCTCCCTCTCTCTCTCTCTCTCTCTCTGTCTCTCTCTCTCTCTTTCTCCATGTCTCCTCCCCAGTTTCTGCCCTGCGTCCGGCCTGTCAGCAGGTGTATAATCTGTTCCACCCTGCGGACCCCTCAGCCTCTCGCCTGGAGCCCCTCCTGGAGAAGAGGTTTCATCTGCTACCTCCCTTTAGTGTACCCAGATACCAACGCTTCCCCCTGGGGGACGGACACTCTGCCCTGCTGGGTGAGACACACACACACACACACACACACACACACACACATACACACACACACACACACACTGTCTTCATCCCCTCAGAGAGTCTTGCTCAAGCTTTGTGTCATTGTATGTCGTCTCTGCTTGTCGTGATGGAAGGTTGTTCATCTTCCACTCTGAGCAGGTATATTGTCCACTACTGTGTGTCAGTCAGTCAGTCAATGTCTTCACCCTTGTCTGTCAGGTGTCTTTTATTTCTGCTGTCTCTCTCTGCCCCCCCCCCCACCCCCTCCTTGTCCCAGTGGAGACCATGCAGAGTAACCCTCACCTCCTGATGGAGTCGGGGGGCGTAGTACCCCTCCGCTGCCAGGAGGGTGGCATCAGTGAGACCTCCATCCCAGTGCCCATCCTCAACTGGCAGGCCTCGCAGCCCCCCGCAGAGAGTGTGTACCTGTTCATGTCTGCCTTGTCTCTGTCTACTGTGTCTCTCTGTGTCTCTGTGTCTCTCTGTGTGTGTGTGTGTGTGTGTGTGTGTGTGTGTGTGTCTCTCTCTCTCTCAACCTGCTAATTGTGTTTACCCTCTTCTACTTTCAACATCTGTTTCTACATCTGTATACCATTTCTGCCATGTCCCAATCTCTCTCTCTCTTTTCTCCTCTCTCTTTTTGTCTCTCTCTCTCTCTCTCTCTCTCTCTCTCTCTCTCTCAGCCACAGAGAGACAGTCCTCGCTCTCTCTCTGATGACTCTGATACATCATACTTTCATAATTCTGCGCTGAAGTCATTACCCCCAGCCCCTACATACCTCTACATACCATCATACATACTCGTTATCTGATTCTAATCCCCCCCTCCCCCCCCCCCCCCTTCCTCCTCCCTCCTCCCTCTCTCTGTAGCGGATGTGTTGCACTCCCACTGCGGTGTGTTTGTGGACAGCCAGTACCCGTCGTCCCCCTTAGCCGGAGCCCTCCGCTCCAGAAGCCTCCGCAGAGCCAGCGAGGCCAGCATCGCCAGCCAGGTCTCAGGCATGGCCGACTCCTACACCGCCTCCAACATCGCCAGCAGTGAGTTCACCTTTACCTGCTGTGTCAGGGCCCTGTGTGTACCGATGGGCTTACCTAGTATAGGCTCTATTCCAGCCCTATCCTGTGTTCAATTTTGCTACTCACTCAATGTGAATTTGTCGTCGAACAAGCATCTCATTCAGTTCAGGAATTATCTCTAAGATTGAATTAGATTTAATAAATGTCATTTTAAATGTTAGCTGAATGCAGCTTTACAAGAAGTCTGCTGTGTATGTGTGTGTGCATGTCCGGTATACAATTTGTCCATTTACCAGCAGTAAAAACAGACAATTCTTTCACTGTATGCTCATTTCTTCATTTGCTACCCCCTTGTTACCCTCCCAGCGCACACATGCCAACGCAGCCCGTCCACAAAGCCCAGCTTTCTGTCCCAGCTGTCTCTCCCATACCACTCTCGAAGTCCCTCCCTTCGGAGGAGTAAGAAAGTCCAGCCCAGCTTCTCCCCGGGACGCAGCCGCTGTGAGTCAGAGCCCAGCTCTGACGTCAGCTCTGACTTGTCCTCTGACCTCACTGATGTTACCTCTGACATCACAGACACAAACTCTGACCCCCCGTCGCCAGGCGCGCTGATGGATATGGAGCCAGGTACCCTGGGTACTGTAGTTCCCCAGACGGGGGGGAAGAGTGTTTGCCCCCCATGTATGTTCCTGCCTGCCCTTTCCGATGCCTTCAGCACCCTGCCAGTGTCCCACAGCGCTACCATATGTCCTGTGTGTCCTATCCTCTGTCCCCTTCCAGCTGCTTCAGAACCTCCTCTGCTCTGCTCTCCATTCCAAGACAACAGGCTCTGAGCTCTTACAAGGTCCTTACAGCCCATGCTCTTGTTGTCTGAAATGGTGTCCTTCCAGAAATTCATGTGACTATTGATGTTGAATGAATTTGATAGGTGAAATCAATAAAGGGAAACTTAGATTTAAAAGAGTGGTGCAATGGTGACGTGACTGATACTGATGCAGTCCGTTCAGACAGGAAGGGCGGCCATTTCAGAGGAGGTAAACACACTATACTGGACTCAAGAACTTCTTGAGCTCTTCCTACAGGACCCTGCTCGCTCCTCTGCTCCCCTCCCCTGCTCCCCTCAGACTCCACTCTACCAAGACTCTGCTCTGGTTTGGACTTCTGACTGAACCTTTCCCCTGGACTATGCATCTCTGGATGGGCAGACTGTAGATCTGCTGTGAAATGATCCAGTTATCCTCTTCCCCCTCGTCTCTGACTCCTCCTGACTCCTAGACTCCTCCGGCTGTGTTAGCTGACTTTGGCCTCTCTCTCTAGCCACACTTTGGTTTAGGAGTGTCTTGCCTGTTCTGTTGTTGACTGTGTGTCCTCTGTCTGTCTGTCTCTCTCTCCCTTTCTCTCTCTCTCTCTCTCTCTCTCCTCTAGTCGCGTCTCGGTGGTGGGGCAGTAAGAGGATGGACTTTGCCTTGTACTGCCCTGACGCCCTCACAGCCTTCCCCACCGTGGCACTGCCACATCTCTTCCACGCCTCCTACTGGGAGTCCACAGACGTCGTCTCCTTCCTTCTCAGACAGGTAGGACCTCCTATGAATGCTCTATGGATGCTTATGACTGTTTAGTAACGCTTGACTTGTTATCTTACGGAAATTATTATGATATAATCAAGGTAAGTCTCGCCAGTTGGCTGACCTTCAGGGCTGTTTGCTTCCCTGTGTCCTTGTCTAGGTGATGAGGCATGAGAACTCCAGTATCCTGGAGCTGGATGGTAAAGAGGTAACTGAGTTCACCCCATCCAAGCCCCGCGAGAAATGGATACGCAAGAGGACCCACGTCAAGATCAGGGTGAGGTCACTTCCTGTTCACGGACCTGTACTAGGGTAGCTGGAGCAATTGTGACCACAGCAGTACAGTATGTGATAGCCCTGGTTAAGGATGTGATGGATTGATGACCTGTTTGTGTGTGTGTGTGTGTGTGTGTGTGTGTGTGTGTGTGTGTGTGTGTGTGTGTGTGTGTGTGTGTGTGTGTGTGTGTGTGTGTGTATGTGTCTGTGTGTGTGTGTGTGTGTGATCAGAACGTGACAGCCAACCACCGTGTGAATGACGCTGTGTTCACGGAGGATGGAACTCAGATGGTGCTGGGACGTTTCATGTATGGCCCTCTGGACATGGTCACCCTCACAGGGGAGAAGGTAACCACACACATACACACACACACACACACACACACACACACACACACACACTAACCCTAGCATGACATTTGATCAGTGATCTATAGTATTTCATTTACTGTGTATGACGGGGGATAACCCAACATGTGTGTTTGATACCATTCTTCATTTCTGTTCCATCCATTAAAAATGAGCCTTCGATTTCTACCTCCACCAGCCTCCCCTGTTGTATGATGTGCAATATATTCTCCAGTAGTAAGCTATTCCTCTTCCCTCCTCCAGATTGACATCCACATCATGACCCAGCCTCCTTCAGGAGAGTGGGTGTACTTTGACACAGAGCTGACCAATAGCAGTGGCCGAATCTCTTACGTCATCCCAGAGAGTAGGAGGCTGGGTGTTGGGGTGTATCCTGTCAAACTGGTCGTCAGGTACGTTAAGTTGTAATTTTTTTTCAAATGCTGCACATTACATTTCACCCCCACAAAGACATGGCAAGCCCACAACATGGTTTATTCTCAGGATGTTTTATTCCCTGTAGCATGACGGGATCTTTTTTATTATTATTTATCCCTCCTCCCACTCTCTCCTTCCGTCCCTCCATCCCTCCCTCCCTCCCTCCCTCCTCCCTCTCTCAGGGGTGACCACACATTTGCGGACAGCTACCTGACGGTGTTGCCACGTGGGACGGAGTTTGTGGTGTTCAGTATCGATGGTTCGTTTGCGGCCAGCGTGTCCATCATGGGCAGCGACCCCAAGGTCCGGGCCGGGGCTGTGGATGTGGTCAGGTAGGAATGTACAGTACAGCGAGTCGATTGTGTGTTGTGTTGTTCTGTACTACTACAGTATCTGGTTGTTCAGGTCTGGAGCAGTCTTGGCCAGCCAGCCTTCCAACAGCCTTCCCCCCTCCCCCCCCCTCTCTCTGGCAGGCACTGGCAGGACCTGGGTTACCTGATCGTGTATGTGACAGGCCGGCCAGACATGCAGAAACAGCGTGTGGTGGCCTGGCTATCCCAACATAACTTCCCCCATGGCATTGTCTCCTTCTGTGATGGCCTGGTCCACGACCCCCTCAGACACAAGGCCAACTTCCTCAAGTCTCTCATTTGTGAGGTATGAGGGCAGAGGTCAGGGGGTGAGGGGGTGTCATTGTGTGTGTGTGTGTGTGTGTGTGGAGGACAAGAGGACAGAGGACAGGTTGTTTAAGGAGACTATGTTATCTACAACAACTAAAACACCATTACAACTACAACTGAGACGGTGTTCTGTATGCAGGCTCACATGAAGATCTTTGCCGCCTACGGCTCCAACAAGGACATCACAGTGTACTCGTCCATAGGCCTGCCCCCCTCCCACATCTACATAGTGGGACGGCCCACCAAGAAGATGCAGCACCAGTGTCAGGTACTTCAACCGCCTTTAGAAAGTGCAAAAACCCATCGAGTCAAACCGAAATAGTTATTAAGATTAACCCTGTTACTGTGCCCTATTACTGTTTTCACAGTAGAGAATTTGAAAAGTAGAGAATTGATTGATTGATGGATTGATTCATCCATGTGTTGATTTGTATTGATTCTCCCCCAGTTCATCCCAGACGGCTATGCGTCCCACCTCTCCCAGCTAGAGTACAGCCAAAGGTCTCGCCCTGCCAAGGCTGCCAGTGCTCGCATGGTCCTCCGCAAGGGCAGCTTTGGATTGGCTGCTGGAGGGGACTTCCTCCGCAAGCGCAACCACATCCTGCGCACCATATCCTCCCAACCTGGTCCAGGAGGGGCGGGACCTACCTCTCCCATCCAACCAGGACGAACAGAACGCACGCTGAGCCAATGTGAGGGCGAACGGGAGCGTGGGTTTGGAGGCGGGATAGACCCCAGAGCAACCCAGCGGAGTATGAGTCTCGCGGCAGGGTGCTGGGGCCGCAGTGGGAGCACTAAGGAGGGACCTGGTGGCTTACTCAGCCCCAAGTAGGGCTCACTGGACTAGGCTACGGTGGAAGGGACCCAGCCTATACCTGAACCACCATCTGGATTGGCCCTTAGAGAGAAGGATGGGGGTTAAGGTTGGGGTGGGGGTGGGGGGGGCGGGGGGGACACCCAGGGTAGATAGGGGATGAGAGGGGTAGGGTAGAGGGGCTAAGAGAGGATATTCAGATTTAGGGGGAAAAGAGATAAAAAAGTGATGGACAGCAAAGAGCTGAGTTGATATTGAGACAGAGGGGTAGAAGAAGGGAAGGCTGGATGGACAATAGAGGGACAGGGATAGAGAGAGGGAGAGGAGGAGCTCTAACCTTGCTGTTAAGGATCGAACTAACATTAAGGCATTTCTTCTGTAGCATGACAGTCTCACAGTCAAGACTTTTATAGAATACTGTACTTTCCTGACCACTAAAGAAAAACAAACTGGAAGGAAAGTTTAAGCAAACTAAAGACTAACATTCGCAAGCCTTAAAACGCCCCGGGGGCCTGGAGTGCCCTCCCCTCACTTGAGGGATGGTTGAATGTACTGCCTGCACCTGGAGGGTCATGGGAAAATGGAGCCCGTCAAACAAACACACGCGACCCATCTGGACCCTGGACCCATAATCATCACTGAGATATGTGACCTAGTTTACCCAGGTGTTCTGAATCTCTTCTACCTGTAAATACCTGTTCAAACACACACACACACACACACACACACACACACACACACAAACATGTGATACACACACCCACACACACACACATGACACACACACACACACATACACACACACACACACACACACACATTAGCTCAGGACAGACCCGGACTACAGAGCTATAGTAGGACCATGGTCAAACCTTGACCTGGACGTCAGGGGGATGGGGTCAACAACCTTCACCACTGTTTCTATCCCTCTATCTCCACTGAGCTTCAGATCCCCAACCCAGCTATGCTTTGCAATAACGAATGAGACCCCTCACACCCTCACCAGAGAAGCACCATTTCCTCCTGAGAGGAGGGATAGAGGAAAAAGGGTGTGAGGGAGGGAGGGAGGGAGGAGAAAGAGAAAGATGCAAGGTAAAGGGGAGAGGAGTGAGATTACGATGTTCCTTATGTCTGTGGTATGGGACAAGTTCTCTATTCTGTTATCAGTGACGTGAATTGGTAACAGTTTTCTACCCTCAACTCGGGTTCAGTTCTTCTCTGGTTCTACGGTACCATTTCTGTCAGTGTGGCCTCTGGGCCCTCTGAGGCCTTATTCCTGAGGACATGTTTATGAAACGGACACTGAAGGATCATAGGACAGGGGACAGGGCGTGCAGCGCTAAAGTGACACTTTTAACTCTGTACAGAACATGGCAACAATCCCTTTATCTGACCATCTGCTTGCAATACCTCTGAGCCACCTGTTGGGGGAGCTCTCTCTGTATGTTTTCCACATGCCTGCTGCTGCTGCTGGTATTCAGTTCATCCTGCGGCGCCTCCTAGCGAGTGTTCGTGCTATCACTTGACACACCGTCCAGTGACACTCCTGTGGACATCTTCTCCAGTGACACTCTACTTTTTCTTCTTCTAGACATTATTCGGTCGGCCTGGACAGTGGACACTGGGAGGGATCCAGGCTTTTCCACAGTACGTTCACTTTCAAAAGACTTGCACCTTTCATGATTTCTACCAAATGGACAGGAGGTGATATGAGGTTCTGAGAATCTTGGAGGGAAGAGAACATGAAATGGCTCATCCTTTGGACGGCCTCTGTGAGTGTGTAGATGCATCTCAACAGTGTAAAGTGGCTTCGGTGAGAGAGGAGACGAGAAGAGGAAGTGACTTTAGACTATTGAGATGGACTCTCCCCCACCAAACCACTTCAGTAGAGGGTGTGAAAGGAGGAGAGCGATGCTCCCTAAGATGATTAACTCATGGGAGCTTGTACACAGAATCTAACCAGAATCGATGGTGTTGGAACAGGAAGAGTGTGTTCATCAGCACGTGTTCTCATGCTACACTCTTGTCTTATTGCCTAGCAACTACTGTAGAAGCCATGGAGAGTGGAGAGAGTATACAGTACCTAGATTTCAACACTCTCTGTTGACCATAGACTTCTATAACCATTAGAGATTACTTACAACCACAACATGGCCAAAACCATTCTCAAAAGCTGTAGTAACTCAACTGTGTAACCTCATTGTTCTTTTTGCACTAGTTTATGGTGGAGAATCTTGTTACCATCTCATGTTGCTACATATTGTTACCTTTGTAGTGCATGATACCTATAATTTATTGCAGGGTATGTGTGCTAGTATGCACATTTGTGTATATTTCTTCACTGTCAGGATACAAAATAATTTAAGTAAATGTGCCAAAAACTAGACAGTTCTTGGGTGTGGAAAAGTGTGTTAGGCTGTATTCAACCTTTCCTTGATGTTATATGAGAAACGACTGGAGCTTGCATTGAGAGCATGACCTTGTGGTTTCATTCAAAAGGCACATGTTCAATACTGCATTTTAAAGGTGTAGATCATATTAGATCTATTTAACTGTAGATCTTTTTTAATCTAGTATATGATATTGTCCACATCTACAGTACTTACTGGACATACTGTATCTGTATGGCTAAGATAGAGTATATGGTATGGATGTTCTTTTACTTATGTCTCGAGAGCTTAAAAGCTCTAGCATGTTGTTTTGATTCAAGGAACATGCTATTATGGTAAACTAGTCAACCTGAATGGTATGTTCTGTTTATGCTATCATGAGACCTCTGGAGTACAGTACAGTAGCATAGTTGATTGTCCATTGCATTATATTAAGGATTTAGTTCAGAGCTGTATACAGATGGATTCAGCCATACCCCTTTGGCCTGCTGGCTGTTGAAGAGTTGAATGTCCTCCTGTATAGTTTGTTCTAACCCGGCTGTACAGGAGTCATGGCTATGTCTGTGTAGATACTGTAAAGATGATGTAAATGTAGGACTATAATGGTGGCGAGGTATTTATTTAAATAATTCATGAGGTTTCAATTGTGGATCTTTCAGGTGAATTATATTTGAATATGTAGCGTTTTCTTTATCAGATTATGATCTGATTCTTATTTGGAGGACCAACAGTGAAAGGTGTTTGTTATTTTGCCAGTGCAATATTATTGTTCCAATTCAGAGTAGCAGAACCACAATGAGACAGAGATCACAGCAGAGACAATCTACCACGCATAAGCTACAGTACAGGCCTCACCCACAGACAACATTAAGAGGGGAACGACACACACACACACACACAGAGAATCATTTAGAGGAGGTAAAGCCTACAGTATAACACACCAACACAACTGCAGACACTTCAGCTTTCTCTTCACACTTCTACTGTCCCTTTACAACAGTAATCTGTCACAGTACTATTTTATATTGCAAGCAAAACTATTTTTCAAACCGGACTATTTTACAAAGCCTTTGACAAATATTGCTTCCAATCTTGTGAGGGCAACTTTTTCAGTCAGAATCAAGAAATAGTTGAATGTGAATATGTGAAGTCAAATTCCATCCATGAAGCTGCTGATCTTGAATATGTGTTCAATGTCCCTCTGGCAAATTCTGCCTTCATGTATAATTGTGTTAACCACAAGTCCCTTGGTATTGAAATGAAATGTACTAATGATTATATTTGAGAATATTACAATTATTGCTACTCTTTCTAAGTAACAGTGTTATGCGTACGGTAGGCACACATTGACACACACACACACACACACACACACACACACACACACACACACACATATTAGACTCTAATTACTCTAATAATAACTAGAGGTTAATTTCTCACACAGTTCTTACAGGCCAGTAAAGAACAGTCTCACAGACCAGTAAAGAACAGTCTCACAGACCAGTAAAGAGCAGCCATTGTAGGGGCCATTGTACACATGATTGCCTACTCAATAAAAGGATATATTGGATATTATAAAGAGTTACATAGAGAATTGTATATTGGTTTGGCTCTATAACATATACTAAAATAAGTTGTAATACTGTATTTGGAGGTGGCAATAATTTACATATATATTTTGAGTATATGCAGTATATTTGACATAAAAAGTGGAATTTTAATAATATTTTAATTTTGAGGACAAATACATACACATGGAATAGTATCTCTGCATCCTATTTCTTTGTAGTCATGTTTGTCATGGTTTTGTTCTGTTGCAGGAATACATATTTATTATCAGCATTATTAGTGAAGGCCATTGGAAATGTACTTTCTAAATGGTTGTTTAAGACACTGCCAGAATTGCTTCTCGAGGTGATTTTGATATTCAATGTCTAGTTCTCAAAAATGAGTTGGTTCAAATGCTTAGATTGTATGTAGTTCCTTCACTGCCCCATCTCTCCTCTGGCTGGTAGCTCACCCCTGGCCAACCTGGGTGAGAGCTCGCTGTGTCATTGTCTCTGTACTGTGAAATAAATACAATTGGACAGCTGTCTCTCTATGTGTATGTTACTCATATACAGTGATACCGTGATGGACTGTTCAAAGTGTAATGAACCCTTTAATCCAGAACACATCAAAGGTACGTACGCAAGATCCAGTCAGTCATGTGGTTCTTTATTCTTTACGCCTGCATTACATCTGATGTACACACACATTAAAGTACTTTAGAGTTCCAGTTACCCTGCAGCAGCTCAACCCTCTCCACTATACATTTGTACTTCCCTTTTATAAACAACTTCAAAATGGGATGGGGTGGGGGGGGGGGTGAGAAACTTTTTACAAGATCAATGGTTGGAGGGAATTCTTCAGTTAATAGCATATTGATTGCCTTGTAAACATACCAAACAGATAAAACTAAGATTATTAGAGGCAGGTTGGTACATAGAAATATTTATCCTGGCAAGAAACATACAGTATAGCGGTTTTATACAAGCTATTCATTATAAGCATTCGTAAGACAGTGTTTCCCCCAAAAAAATTCTTAGGCAAGGTATCAAGTCCCCATAGCAACATCCAGGGATGACGAGACGAAATTGTCAACCAATTTTCCAGAAGGAGACAACAGTGTTGGATAGGGGGACAGGGGGTCCACCCTGCCTGAGAAATGGTAGCGGAAACACTGTAAGACTACATGGTCCTAAAGCAGTTGTATTTACAGGACACAGAGGTGGGCACAGTCAGGTCAATGGGGACTTAAAGTACAATCACAGCTGGTTTGTGCATGCATACATATGGTTGAGCCTCTCGACCGACAACTTAGAATTTCCTCGACTCACACATGATCAGATCAGAGGTCGTCATCAAAAGTTCATGTCCTACTTTGTCAGTGTTCTTCATTCATAGTCTTGGAGAGGCTTTTGCCCCAACCTAGCACTAACACACCTGATTCAGATGATAAAGATCTAGTTGGTTAATTGAATCGGGTGTGTAAATGCTGAGCTGGAAAAGAAAACGTCTGTACAAACTGCGACTCTCCAGGACCAGGAGCGAGGAACACTGTAGTTGTAGTCATTTTAAAAAATGTCCAGAGGTAAAAATCAACCATATATTCCAGTTTCGCATATAAAAATGTGCTTAAAAGAAATAATTCCCTCTTTTGTTTTCTTTCTTTTTTTTTTTTTTATGAGAGGCAATCGTGAGTCTTCAAGCCACACAAATATGTTACCCATGTACATATAGTCTACAGGAAGATGGAAAAGCTGAGAAAATCTGCCCTGGGATTTACAGACGGATGGATGGATGTTAGCAAGCAGCAATGGGAGCCTGTACAGTACAGAGGTTGGGGTAAAACCTCACATTCAATCATAACTTACATCAGAAGTAAAGTCGGATTAAAATCAGCTGCTAATCAAACGGTAACCCGGAAATAGTAACCCCTTTTACTATCAAGACTTTCTTTTTTTTATGATATTATGGACAAACACATTTTTTTGAATGTTCTCTGTTTGTATGTATGTATGTTTCAGACCACAACCCAGTTGTAGTAAGCCATACCCAGTGCTGCAATATCGGCTGTTGTTTCTGAGACACTGGCTTATGACATCAGCGATGTCATGCTTACAGTACGTCAGCGGATACCAGTTATGTGTTGAATTTTGTTAATGTGTGCGGGCCTAAAGAGCGCGAGGCCTCTTCGGATTGATTTGTCTGCTGGCCTGTTCTTCTTCCTGGAGTGTTGAACGGAAAGACTTGACTTTGTCTAGGGAGGGGGGAGACAAAGGGGGGGGGGGACTTGGATGACCATCACTGTGTAGACCTCAAAACACATTCTAAAAACATCTTACTTCACATGCAAACGAATGATGACCTCTGAGCTAAGGGGGTGTATATTCTGGTCCAGGATCAGATGGAGCTCTATCCCCTTACCTCTGAGTTCAGTGAGTATATCTATCTTCTGGTCCAGGATCTGTTCTAACTGTGTGGCATAGGTCTCTACATCGTAGTCCACCTCCTCAGTCATCTCCAAAAGAACCTTCTCGTCTTCCAGCCAGCGAATCGACTCCTGCAGAAGCAGAAGCAGAATAAAACACTCACTCTGTGTACAGTGTGTGTGTGTGTGTGTGTGTGTATTAATAATACCTGAAACACAGCTCTGTGGTCTTCCAACACCTGGTCCTCCATCTCCACCAGCTGAGACACAGCCTCGTGGAAGGTAAAGAGCTGAGGAGATACCTCCTCCTCCTGAAGACAGGGGAGAGAGAGAACGAGAGAGTGGAGGGAGAAAAAGAGGGGTACAGTACAATAGATGAGTGTGTTTTACAATGAAGTCATATAGAGGCACTGCAGGGTGTGTGTGTGTGTGTGTGTGTGTGTGTGTGTGTGTGTATCTTACGTTCTGTTCACAAAGCAGTTTGAGGTCGTCTCTCTGGGGTGAGCTTCCCACCCCCCACTGGGCTTCCAACACATCCAGCTGGCTGACGGTGTGCGCCCCCTGACGCCCCTCCAAGACCACCGCAGGGTCCAGCTCCTTCACCCTGGCAACACACCACACAAGCAGCAGTTTGAACCATAGACTCACTGTACTGTACACAGAGCTGTGGTCACCAACCCTGCTCCTGAAAAGCTATGGGGCATAGGCCTTTCTTGTTTACATGACACAATACTCATGACACAATACTTAGCTCCTTCTATTGCTTTTAGAATTAATTTGTTTCTACTCATCAGGCTCTTCATGAGTAGGTGATTAGTAGAACAAGACGTTGACTGAACCTTGTACTGTGACTCTCCAGGACAAGGGTTGGTGACCACTGCAGTAAAACTACAAAGTGAAATAGCCAATGGAAATACCCAGATGGGATTGGTCAGTGAGTTCATGCAGTGATGAAAATAATATACAGCCATATGATTGGTTAAAATATTCAAATAGCCAATGGGAGCAATGGAGACATTCTCAGGCACAAGCATGAAGGACAAGCTGGGGGAGAAAAGCTTTAAAAACACTGGTTCTGCAATGAAAAATGTTTAGTTTGGTTAAAACACAGACATGCAACAATGCAATAATGACAAAGTGAACCAAGGGTCAGTGCGGGTTAAATAACTGGAATAAATCTAAACAATAAACCAAATCAAAGAAGAGAACTTAGAGAAAGACAACATGTGGTTGTGCAGATAGCCACTAACATGGAAGACAGCCATTAGCAGCACTGTAGCTGATGGAGAACAGAAGAGAAAGGAGAAAAGGGAAATAAAAGACAGAGAAGGTAGAAGTTGCACCTAACTTCTCTTTCAGGGTCAGATGATAATTATGATAATGCTTTCATTTACAGCATTATTTCAGCTGGCATTTACTATGGAATCCAGGAAGAATGAAACAACTGAGAAATTGTTGAGTTGATTTTTCGTGGACCCCTACTCTGGTACTCTGATCCTAAATGTGTGGTTAGGGGTAACTTCTACGGTCAATGAGGTGGGTGGGTATTAGTGGGTGGGTAGTGCATGAAGGGATCTGAGAGAGAGAGGAGACCTGGTGGGAGAGGTGGTAAAGTCATCGTAATCATAGGTGGGGGAGAGCTCAGAGCGGCCCCCTCCTCCCCCACCCTGGTTGAAGGGAATGTCTGAGGGGCTTATCCCAAACTCCTTTACTCTGGAGACACCAAGACACAGACACAGACACAGACACAGACACACACACACACACGCACACACACACACACACACACACACACACACGCGCGCGCACACACACACACACACACACACACGCGCACGCGCACACGCACACGCAGCGACGAGACAGAGGGGAAAGGATCCAGTCAGGACAAGATCTGACAAGTGTGTGTGTTTGTATTTTGAGTGAATGTGACAATGTGAGTGAGAAAGAAACTACTGTGTATGTGAATAAAACTTAATTACAGGTCTGCTATCAAACATTTTTTCGAGAGAGTTTTAAAACAGTTATTGTAAAACCAGGAGGTACAGCTTCTATGTTTTTTTCAGAGGTCACAGAAAGTCAGAGGAGAGGGGGGGATACAGTATGGAGACTGAGAGGGAGAGGAGGACCTCATACAGAGCAAAACAGATCACTACAACCCCAGGCTTCTCTTAAGGCCACAGGGCCTAAGACTTTCCACAAAAATTGCATTACTGTCAAAGGGATGAGAAAAATGCCAATGTCATTTCAAATCACTTGTAAAGCAGCCAGGTTTACCCAGGAATTAATATTCTCACATTAATATTCTCAATCAGAATGATCTCATTGCTTATGACAGAAAGTATTTAAGTATGAAAGTAACCGTGGTACTGTAGATGGAAGAAGGTCTCTTTCAGAGCTCTTTTTTCTCTTTTGCTTGTATAAAGAGGGGAGTGTGAGTGGAGGGAGGCTGTCGCTTCTCCCTATTACACCACAGTTTCCGGGCAGTTTAAATTTAAACAGCTAAACAGTTAAACAGCATCTTTGTATACAGATGCTCTGAGTTGTCTTACCTGTTAGCGTATCTCAGTGTGTTTAGAGTGTTTTCACATGATGTCATTCCAGGAGAGATGGTGGCGATCTGTGGAGAGCAAAGATACACGGTTACACGGTTAAAATCCCACCCACTTAACCTAACCCTCGACCCTAACTCTACACGATTAAACATTCTGATGATCTGGGCAACTTTTGTCCTTTCTAACATGACCATCTAGTCACTACCTTGGATTTGAAGTACAGTCAGTGTTACAGTAGGTGGTCTCACCATGCATGTTCTGGAGTTCTCTCCGATGAAGGAGTCTCTCAGCACCTGGGTGAGTTTGCTGGCTCTGAAGGGGGTGTGTGGCTTGTTCAGACCCAGGGCTCTGATACACTCCTGTAGGGGACAAAGTTATTGTTATTAAGTCTCTATTAAGTCTCTGATTAAACGGCCAGAGGACAGGAATTGTGCCTGTAAATACTGTAGTGTCCAGATGGTTGTGGACCTTGAGCGCCAGCAGGCTCTTGTTGATCTCAGCTCCCTCCAGGCGGGTCTGACGGTCTGCGCTGGACGTGTCGGCTCCTCTCTCGTTCCCCGCCAGGTCGATGAGGGAAAACTTTCCATGCATCTTGCCCCGCCGCCGCAGAATGATCTGGAATACGGCGTGGCTACGGGACGAGTGGGCGTTGGCCGAGGTCTGACCAGATGTCCTTTTGAGGGAAGGGGGGGTGGGGGGGGAGAAACACAAAAAGACAGATATAAAAGACCTGTGGCTGAAATAAAAACGAGAATTGTAAGACCATTCAATGCTACAGTTAAGGGCCTGAATGCAATCATCCCTCCCTGGTTTACCTGCAGCTGTTCCCTATTTCGATCAGTTTGAGGACGTCCTCTGTGCATTTGACGTCTTTCTCCTGCAAGCCCACCACCTGTACCTGCTGCTTCCCATCCTCCAGCACCCGCAATTTGGCTTTACGATTCAGCAGGTCAAACACCTACAACCACAACCACAACCACTGTCAGGTTATCACAGTCAAAACAAACTTCTATATTTCATATCAAGATGAATTGATAAGGTAGATGTCTATGGTCACTTGCCTTTCCGCTGTAGATCTCAAAGAAGGTGGAGAAGACTTGGAGATCTAACTTCTTGTAGTTTGGTTTCTTCAGCATGAGAAAGACATCCCTTGCTGCACAGAGAAAATACGTTGACACTGGAAAAACAACTTCACCATCTTATCAGAGAGAGTCCTGACAGAGAGAGAGAGAGAGATACGTACCAGCCAGTGCATAGATCCCTTTAGAGCAGTCCTGGTTCTTCCCTGAAAAATCTCCTCCCATCGTCTGAAAGGGGGAGAGGTTGAGTGTGAGATGGGGCTTCCACATTCTCAAGGCGAACATGCTTGAGCATTTTCCCTCATTCAGAACACAACTTCATCCAAACGCTTACTGTGGCACGTTTCAAGTCATCTCATGACACATCCAGGAATCCACAACTCACATGTGTTTTTCCACTTCCTGTCTGTCCATAAGCGAAGCATGTGGCCATCCCCCTCTCAAAGATTGTCTCCACCAGCGGCCGAGCAGTGAACCTGGGAAGCAGAGAAAACAAAAGATTGACTTAGAAGGATAGGTCAACCGATGTACCCAGTACAGTGTGCAGGACTGTTATGGTTCAAACGAGCGTACCTGTAGACCATTTCATTGGTGGTGGTGTCATCGAAGGCGTAGTCAAAGCGGAAAGTCTGGTTCTCCAGGTAGCGCGTCAGATCCACCTTCTGCTTGGGTTCGTGGACCATCACCACGTCTTTACTGGGGATGGTGATCACATCTAGATCCCTGATGGTCAGCTCTGAGAGAGAGAGAGAGAGAGAGAGAGAGAGAGAGAGACAGGAGAGACATTCTTGAATCCAGGACGAAGTCTGGATGAGTAGAGTACTGATAAATGTTATTTGATTAGTTTTTCTTACCTTTTTTATTGAGAGGACGCGTCCGTACACATACACATATCCTGTGCTCCTCTATCTGAAAGGGGAAATAAGTGTCACACGGAACATGATACATTATGCTGTGACATGGATTGTCATTCACCCTTCAGCGTAAATAGCAACGTGACCTGTTGAGACAGGCAAAACCAAAACACTGAAAGTGTTAGAACAAGAGCTAGACCAAGGACACAGACATACACTTACCAGATCTGTTGTGTTTAAGGGTCTATAGTCCAGACTGGCTCTGAAGTCTCGGATCATACACATGATCTCATAGTTAGGCATCGTGGTGTCCACCTCCTGGAGAACCAGAAGATGACAGAGTAAAAAAAACAAAGTCAAAGTTAGACTTTTCTCCCAAAGTTGTTGGTTTAGCAGTACTGCGTGTGGGTCTCTCTGCTTGCATCGTGCATCACTTTACCTGTGCCTTCTTCTCTCTAAGTTCCTGTTGTTGAATTCGTCTCCTCTCTCGTTTCTCCTGCATCTTCTCCACCTCCTTCACACAGTTGGACTTCCTCCGCGCTAGGACAGAGGAGGGAGGCGGGAGGAAACTAAATTATTATAGTGAAACAATATGGTGATGTCACAAAACATTTTATAGCCATAGGCAAATACAGAAAGCAACACAATAAATAAAACTTAAAGAGCAATATATTTTCTGAATAACATAATAAGCAATCATGTATAAATCAGTATGAACTATGAAACCCTTAAGCCCTGGACAGTGAGTACCTCTATGAAAGGGCCATTATTCTCAGCACAGCAGCACTGTCTGTGTCCGGGGGCATTAGATCACTGGTCATGTGCATCTGTCTGTCTACACACAGAGCCTCAAAACCCACATGACAGAACAACAACAGGTCTGAGGACGGCTGAGATGGCTGGCTGACTTAGCTATTGATTCTGCTTTATAAATCCACACAGATATAAGCAGAAAACTGTATACTGTGGCCAATACCAATACCTGTACTGGAGATGGTGACAAAGACAGATGCTGAGGTGGTAGTTTTGTACTCCATTACCAATCTGCTGGTGTAGCAGGCAGCCAATACTTCTAGATGGACCTTGGAGCAGGGGTGTGTGCATGTGTGTGTGCATGTGCGTGTGTGTATGTATGTAATTACCATTTTGCTGACCCTGTCTGAGATGGGGTGCTAGGGCTGTCTGTCTGTGTGTGTGTGTGTGTGTGTGTGTGTGTGTGTATTACCATTCTGTTGCTGTAGTAGTGTCTGTTGTTGTGTAAGCTGGGGTGCTGGGGCAGGTGGAGGTGGTTCAACATGGGTCGGCTGCTGACTGGGTCTGGCGCGTGTGGTGCCCACTGCGGCAGCTGGAGAAGTGAACATGACATGATACAGCATTGTATTCAGCATTCAGCAACACGACTGTATTCATTAACATGACTGTAGCTCATCTTTTGGGGGGTTAGCACCATAGTTAATGTTACCATACATTTCAGGCTTGGTACAGGTTTTTGGACTACTGTATACTGAAATCTACAATGGCCACAGCATCTTCTACCTTACCTCTGTTGTCCCGTGAGGGGATCTCGGTCTTGGGCGGCGCTATTGTTCGTCGGTTCTGTAAGAGATTTCAATGTAACAGATTCAAAAACAAGCATAATTGCTAATGGCAGCCAAAACAACAAACAATGTTCTGCCCCCGAGAGATTCAGGCACTCAGACTACAGCAGCATGGGAGGGTCCAGACCTTGGGAGCCTTGATGCCGCTAGCGGTGACTTTAGCAGCGGTGGAGGAGGAGGTGGAGGTGGGAGGGGGCGTCTCAGGGCTCTGCGCTATCTCCTCCTCTGGAGCCACATGTGTATTCAGGGCAAAGATGCTCTCCAGGTCAATCTGGACCACATCAAAACAGTTACAGAATACATGTTAGCGACAGGGCCTGATCTACTTTTAGAATACAGTCAACAATTCATCTGTGAAAAACACACACGCACGCACGCACGCACGCACGCACGCACGCACGCACGCACGCACACACACACACACACACACACACACACACACACACACACACACACACACACACACACACACACACACACACACACACACACACACACACACACACACACACACACACACACAGTAAGTGTGTAAGTAAGTCTTAGTAAAGCTGATTTACAGTAAATCCTGTGTCTGACACTTTCAACTCTCAATCTGATAGTCTAATAGGAGTCAGACATGGCTGATTAAAACACACACACATGCGCACACATTCACACACACGAAGAACCAAACATTCACAGTGAGACACAGGCAGCATGACTTAATATGAGTGGGAGGCTGTGATAACTGGTCTTCATGGGAGATCTGCGATAAATATAATTTGCTTTAAATGAGAGGTTTTCAATTAATTTAATACATACTTTACATTTAAATTACATTAAATGTTAGGACGTTATAAAGATTAGGCTTAGACTCACATGATTTCAATAATATAGACCACAATGATGCATCTGGATCACATGATAATGCAGGCATAATTAACCTATGTGATCAGGCCCTAATTATGACACACAGATGAGAGGGACAGTACCAACATGGGGGTCAACTGTACTATACCTCTTTCCCTTTGGTGTCCCCATTCTCTATCCACTCCACTGTCACGCTGTCATTGTCTTCATTCAGCGATGTCACCATGGCCTGGTGTATTCGTCCTGTTGGATGGGAAAGAACAGCTTTATACTCAGATCACACCTATGAACTAACCAGGACCGATAGATAGGAGGGGGAGCAGACCTGAGGCAGGTCACACACAGACACAATCACTCAGCCATAATCGGTGCTTCTTCTCCTCATCTACACTAAAGTTAAAGAAGACGGGTGGACGCAAATCCTCCTAGACATTATCCATATTGACTTGGCCTGTAACAGTAGCCTGTACTTTCAGAAAAGTGAAGGAGAAGAAACCACTTTACTCTATTGACATGCACCAAATGACCACAACACTTTACTTCCCCATAACCAAATAGGAAGAGACTAGGATGGGCCTGAGGTCTAACATGGGTGCTGGCA
>NC_139659.1:6881226-6971226 GCF_951799395.1 Argentina silus
TGGCTCTGAGATGACCCAGACACGGAGTCCTCCTTCCTCTATGTGCTGTAGCATGGCAGCTATCCCAGTGCTAATTATCATTGTCAGGGCTGTAGATCGGAGCTGGACGGAACACACAGGACGGAGGAGAATTCTGAGCTGCGATCTGTGTTCTGTGTGGACAGCGGGAGCAATAGAATTAGAATGTTCTTTCTACTAATTCTAATTCTATGGCAGGAGCAGTGGCAGCGGAACAGATTTAGTGGATAATGGTTTCTGGCAGCGATGGGACCCTTAGTCCTGTTCACTGGAGCTGCAACATCCCCCCAGGGATTAATTGGCAGTTAAAGTTAGAGTTAGAGCTATCCCTTCTCTTGTCTCTTTGTTATGCATGTCGTTGTAGAAGAAAAGTTATGCATGTCGTTATTTAATGTACTGTACTGTTATATACATCGTCCTGCAGTGTCTTCTTCACCGATCCATCTTTTTTTCTCTTTATATAAATAGCTATTTAACTAAACAACCTACGTCTTATTTATCCAGAGGATTGGCTAGAATTAGGAAGAAGTCACCAAATAAGATAGAAATCAGAAATTCTAAATGGACTATTTGGGGGCTGAATTCATGTTCATGTTATCATCTGAGCCACGAATGAGCAGGTGGACCCGGGATTAGAGATGGGGTTGTCAGCCTCTAACTGGAGGGGAGGTGGTGGTAAGGTAAGAGAGAGGACAGAGGAGGAACAAGTGGAGGAGTGGGAAGAGTTGGAGAGGAGGAGGAGGAGTGAGAGAGGAGGAGGGAAATGGAGGGGGAAGGAGAGAAAGATCACCTCTTGGGACAGGGTGCATGGCTTTGAAGTTTAATGATTATGGGCTTGTAGGGTTGTGCGCTGTAACAAAAACCTCTCTCTCTCAACCTTAGGATCTCTCTCCAGTCTGTGATGTTTGCTCATAATGTTTTCATGAGGCATCTGTTAATGTGTAGGTCCAGGGGGATGAAACCAGAGGGGATAAGAGGGGTAGAAAGAGATACATAGATTGGTTTTCTTGTGTATTTTCAGGTTGAGGCTGTTGACATGGATTGTCATTAGATCAAAAATCCCTCACTGAAACCACCCTTTATACAAATGTGTTTGATTGATCAGATTTTGTTACAACATCTATTGTTTCACCCATTTTACAATCGTCAGTGAAAACAATGATAAGATATTGTCAGTTGATTTATAATAATTGTGTCTAATAATGACTTATGTATATATAATATGACTCATATATGCTTTTTATGACTGGACACCCATTTAAGCACTTTAGACATCTCTACTTTAGTAGGACACCTCCCTGTCTCACTGTGCCTGCTGTTCCTTTACGCTTGTCATGTCCCGTCATGTTAATGGCAATAAAGAGATCTGTTAAGTCCCCTACTAATAAACAGACCATCCTTGCCCTCCTAACAACCAGATTAGGCTCAGTTATGTCAGAGGAATTGACTATGCTGCTCTCCATTTTGATTGCTGTTTCTGTTCAGTTGCATTTGCATCACCAGAGCTCCGCTGCTCTCTGTGGCTTGTTTTGAACAGGGCCAATACAGATTAACTCTTGTGGTTCTGGATTGGTTGGTTATGGTTGACATGAGGAAATAGTGACATTAATGAATGTTGTGCAGAACTCAAATATGACAGAGGATCTTTTATTCATTTGAACACACATTAGTGATTATTATTCTCCAGAAATTCCTACAGTATACTGTATCAAGGAACTATACGCCAGTAACCAGTGATTGCTACAGTATCATCTAGGAATGCCTATTATCTATGAGTGATACATATAGGCTAGATGTCTATTATGAATAACTTCATTAAATGGGATACTGTGAACACTTACTTTGGGATAATGAGTGGATCATTCTGTTAACCCATGAAGCAAAATCACATCTACACAACAAACCCGAATTAACAATAATAAATTACTTGGACTTGAGTTACATCTCCTAAAGAGAGATGGAAATAGCAATCATTATGGATTTACATTCTAGTTAGTACATTCTAGACAACGTTTGTAAATAGGGACTTGGTTTTCAAATCAGAAGGTTAATATCATCTCCTGTCTGACCTGATTCAGGACCTTTAAACAGGATCAAGATGTTCAACTACTGTATAATGACCAGGTAGTCCTACTACATGACCTAAAACAGGATCTATCTAGACTAGCTCTGTAATGAGATGCATTAAAGCTAAGAACAACATAGACATTCAATATAGTCAGAAATCCTTTTCCATCTGTCCTCTATCAGTCAGGCCATAAACAGGCCATTCTCTCTGTCTGCTATAAAACCTTAGTTTTACTTCTGAGACTTGTCAACTGCTGGAAAATTGATGTCTTGTCAGCTGATTTTTGCTTTTGTTTTTGACTGCGATTCCATCGATTTTTGCAAGGCAACACGTCCTTTATCTTTACCCAGTGTTCTTCATGCCCGGCCTACTACACTGCTTGTCATTTATTTCAATATGGCCGCTTCATGGTTTGATGATAAAGCCATTATCTAAGCTATTCAAGAGCTGTCACACACCGTCGCGGTGCGGGTAGCAATTAATTTTCTCCTGTGACTATGCCGCAGCCGTCCCCTGAACCTAGATTGAATTTCTTTGTCAATTTTTATTTGATAATGTATATTTCACAAACGGCCATGCCATTCAAATTGGCACGCAGAGCTGCGCTCAGAATCCATTTGATTCCCCGTCAGTGGAGGCCCTGAGCTGTCAGAGCAGGAACCAGTGGGATGCTTGGGAAAGTGACAAACTGCTGCAGATGACAGTAAAAAGACGAGGGGGGGGGGAGAGAGATACAGTATGTGCTACTGTTTGTAGTAGTAGGGATCTTAACCAGGAGCACACCACCACTGGCTGCTATTATTAGAGATGAGGTGTAATTCAAAGAAATTGCCACATGAATCAGCATTGAATGTACAGTAGACTGGTAAACGGATCATAGTTTTAAAATGATTCACACTACTACACATGACATGTTTTAGGCCTATATTCTTTCAGAGGTTTGGAACACTACATTTCTCTCTCTGCAGAAGTACAATATACTGTACAACAAAGGCAAATGCATAACTAATAGTCTCCTCAGATAAGCAACTTCACATTCTCACATCTCATGATGGGAGAACAGTCCTTGATATCCCCTGAATCCTCGGAGTACATGCAATGACAAAGCTAGTGGGGAGGAAACATTTTTCCTTATGAAATATGCATGGTGTATTCAGCGCAAAATATGTCACCACCATCTTACTCTGAACTACATTCACATGATCTTCCTTTATGAAAAATGTATGTGTTGTTGTGTTACAGAAACTTCTTCACAGCCAACTTCGATCCGATTAAGCAGAAATCACAGTATAGATCTCTACTGAGGAATAATTCATTATCTTTCAAGTGTGTTTGGTTGCCACAACTTCCATGGCACTGAATGTAGTGAAGTGTGGAAAAAAAACATCACACATCCTAGAGAACTGCTCCGGACCATATCCAGGACTGAACACAAAGCTACCCTCCAAAGACAAGCCATGATCAATCATGTAGGCCTACTGAATTACAAACTATTGCACTGGGTATGATGACAGCACATACAGTACATTCATCAATGATTTCATCCCAGGGAGAGAGGGGAAAGGGGGAAACCGCATGAGAGGTATAGGAGGTCTCACATTAAAACGTGATCTTCAAAGTATGAAGGATGAACACACAGAAAGACATCAAACCCTGAACTGTCTCTTCTTCCTTGAGCTCTATAGATTTATGGCAGTGACAGTCTTCTGAAGGCCTCGTCCTCCACACCACTATCACCTATTAATCACCTACAGCCAGATTAAAGATGGCCGTCTGGCTGTAATTAATAACCAAGGAGAATGTTAAGCAGAGAGATCAGCTATTTCTGGGGGGGGGGGGGCGGGGGGGGGGGGGGGGCGGCGGGACTGGACACTGATGGACAACCACACCTCAGGACCCTGGTTCTGACATTTACTTATGATTCATGATGGATCAACCAACCAAGGCACTGGGTCTTCACTCCTGGTGGTGAAGGGATGCAGTGTGAGCAGGCTTTTGTCCCAGCCGACACTAACACACCTTAATCAGCTGATCAAGGTTTTAATTATGAGTTGATGAGTCATATCAGATGATATAAAGCTTAGCTGGGAGCGTGCACCTTGCACACAGTGCAGCCTTCCTCAAACAGGGCTGAAGAGCACTGTACCACAGGGTAACTAGCCAG
Organism: Argentina silus; assembly: GCF_951799395.1. Taxonomy (NCBI): domain Eukaryota; kingdom Metazoa; phylum Chordata; class Actinopteri; order Argentiniformes; family Argentinidae; genus Argentina; species Argentina silus. The sequence goes on from NC_139659.1 coordinate 6,885,477, forward strand.
TTTGTACATGCAATTACAGCACGTGGCCTATGAGTGGTGCTACTAGCCATTGAACCACACTTATTTCCCCCACACATACACTTTGCAGCATCTCAAAAGTGTGAAAGGAACTTTCGCCAACTCCAAAACTGCTGATGACCACAGAAGTAAGCCTCAACCATATGGTGAGAAAACTGTAGAATTGAATTGTGAACTGTGGTAAAGTGATCCGTGCTTTGAGTACTTGGCCCTTGGTGTACATTTTCACAGCCAAACTATAGATACTGAACGTTTAATCAATTTCCTCTGTCATCTGTCATCTGTCTCTTTCTCTCTCATTCTCCCTTCCCTCTCCCCAACTCATCCATTTGACTCTCTCTCAGTCAGCTCTGAATATGCGCAGCTCATATTAGATGAGACCCATCTATCTCCTGTCATTCCCCATCCTCCCATTCATCTCTCCAGCAGAGGAAATACTCAGATAATTCTTCCTCTAATTCTACCAATCCCTCCACTTGAGGTCCTAGAATTTACACAATACTCAGACAATGGGTTTTGTAATATGTAAATGTTGTAATTTAGCACGTTATTATCAAAAAGAAACTATGCTACGAACTGAGACATCAGAACAGAGTTTTCAAGCAAGGCATCTTATTATATGGCATGTACGGCATTACATATCACTTTATTTTATAGTTTCAAGAAGTGAATACCATAATCCATTATTATATTCTTAAAATGCATTTTGAATGTACTGTAAAGTCATGTATTCAAATAATATAGACACATGTGTGAAAATGTTCTACCCTATGTTAGAAAATGGCAGGTGCAAACAACCTTGCACTGGTACGAGCCCTCAGCATCTCTGGCCCTGAGACATTAGTTTGGCCCAGTGGCAGCTTTGGCAGTAATCACTGGAATGACCTGGGCTAATGTAGCGGAGAGATCAGCAGACCACGGTGAAAACCATCATCACACACACACACACACACACACAAACTCACAAATACACACACACACACACACACACACACACACACACACACACACACACACACAGGATGAGTAATCAGACACAGCTGTGACTGAATGTGTGCATTTGCATGTGTGTGTGTGCATGTGTGCATGCATGTATGTGTGTGTGTGTGTGTGTGTGTGTGTGTGTGTGTGTGTGTGTGTGGTGATGGTTTTCACCGTGGTCTGCTGATCTCTCTGCTACATTAGCCCAGGTCATTCGAGTGACAATAGCAGAATACCTCAGCCACTACCCACTATGGACTATCCTTGCATATTTGACTATGAAATATTTGATTGCGAAACACATGACTTCATTAGCCCACCAAGCTAAAGCCTGGGCTCTAGCCAGCCCTGGAAGCTAACATAGATGTTTCTCTGGCCTATCTCTTTGCTCCCTCCCTCCCTCCCTCCCTCCCTCCTCTTATATCCAGCTTTGATGTGATGGTAGGTGACTGACGCAGTGAAAAGAGCCCAGGGCAGTGTTCTTGTAGGCATTAGTATGTGTGTTTCACCATGACAGCACTCGCCCAGATGAATATTGCAGGCAGAGGAAGGACAGCAGCCGATGGTGTGAGTGGCCACACCTGTCTCCTCTCTGAGCCAGGCTGTATCCCAATTGTCTGAGATGGCTTCCTCTCCTCTCCTCTACTCATCTCCTTTCCTTCATCTGCATGAAAGAACTGGACAAATGAAGGAAATGCCTGTTAGGTGTTTTAGGTCATTGCAGATGGTGGAAAGGATGTCACTCTGACTCTTGGGAGGGACTCCATGTTCTGTGTAAGAAGGTATGCATGAGGTGAGGTCTCATAAGCCCTATCCTTCAACAGGGATGTCTTCTTTTGGATGAACGAGGTATATGCCATTTTCAAACACCTCTCTAGCCACACAAACTTCATTGAACTAGACCGCAACACAGTTCGCATAGAACTTTCTCTTTAAATAATATATCGTTTTAAATGGAGGTCTGTTCAACTAAAGTTTACATGACACAGGGGGTGTTCAGGTGTTCATGCTAAAAGACAGGTTGGCGAATAGAAGGAGAAGGAGAGGCCAGATTGGAAGTACTGCAAACTGTCAGTATGGTTAAATGATTCAAATGGGATTTTTTTTAAACACTGAACTTGATAAGGCTACTGGAAGCTACTACCATTCATTAAACTGGTACCAATGGTATGCTATGGTAGCTGTAAAAACATTTTCTTAGGATCAACCGAGTCAACAAAGCCAATGTTTTTGTTCAGGACCCAGTCTGAAGCCGTGATCCAGAAGAGATAAACCAGAACTAATCATCTAAACCCTTCCTTATGGTTCCTCCTGCCCCACTATTGTGCCAATCTTTACCCAGAATGACATGCACTCATCTGTGTACAGCATGGGAGGCTAGTGGAGGTAGAAATTGGAGGACGGCCTCATTGTAATGCATGGAATGGAATGAGGAATGGATACCCCCACCAGCCTCCACTGGTGTACTGTATCTGACTGCACTCCACAATGTACCCTAGCGATCCAAATTGCTCCCCAATACATCCCACCACTTTCCATATAATTGTACATGAATTATGCATGGATGTCTCATAACCTCATTTTATCATAACAGATGAACATCAAATCATGAATAAATGTCATGGATCTCATGTTAGCTTTCAGAAAGAAATCCAGAGGAATCCAACAAAATGAAGGCACATCACCTCCAATGTAATTCACTCTTTCTTGACAGCTCCCTGTTTAATTCAATGACCTGTCTTATTACGAGTCGGAGGAACCGAAATGCTATCAGCATAAACATGTTAACTTTCATTCTGCATCATATGTAGATAATATCATATCCAATGCATTATGTTTAGAGTACATCCGATTACATCAATGCAAGGTCTATATCAGAGACCCACAGTATGCTGCATACATATCCATTGACATTTAGTGTGTTCACTGGTTGCACAATAGTGGAGCAATCGATGGCCCCAATAGTACGTGTTGGCCACACACAGCATGATCTCCCCAGGGACAGACATAAACACAAGCCTGTAGATTCACTCTAGGTGGAGAGGTGTCCAAGGTGCCATTCACACTGTGTTCACCTATGCTGCTCACGTTCCCTCCAGGCAGACAGACAGGAAGGGGTTGGCTCCTTCACAGCTCACCCCCCTAAATGTCATCGCTGGGGCAGCGTGGTTGCCATGGAAACCCAGCATACGCCATCTTTGATTTTGATCAAGGCTAAGGCTGTGATGAGCTCCTTCTCCCCCTTCTCTGTCTCCCAGGTGACTGTGGATTCTAGAGATTCTACAAGACTAAAGACGTTCTATTCTGCGCAGTGGCCACTGGTTCTGAGTCAGTGTGGTTGTTGAGGTTCTGGTGGTGCAGGCTGGGATTGGAATACTGAGATCTGATCATAGTGCCATTGTTAGGAATCAAAGACAACCAAAAACACCTGCTGTGCGTTCTAATAGAGCACAAGTATTTCTCCAAATAAGCAAATTGTAATCTCTCTCTCTCTCTCTCTCTCTCTCTCTCTCTCTCTCTCTCTCTCTCTCTCTCTCTCTCTCTATCCCTTCCTGTGTCTGTGTCTGTGTCTCCCTGTTTGGCTATTGCTTTTACACACAGCTCATTTACATTAACATGGATTCAAGCTCAGCATATTAAAAGACTTCTCGGCCCAAACACACATTTTTATCTAAGCTCTTAAGTGCTGGTAGTGTGCTAAATGAGAGCATTTTGAAAGAGCAGCGAGGCTCGCAGCCCTGAAATAGGCTGAGATGGTCAAAACAACACACTTCAATCACAAACAACATGAGAAGTGCCTGTTGGCTCCAACATTCTGGCCTTGGCCCTGCCGGCAATATGAACCCTTGTGTCTAGACGGCTGTTATTCGCCTGGACCTAAAAACAGAGGAATCAATACCATCCCAGAGAGTCATAATGGCCCAATTACTGTTTGTAGGTTTGTCAATGCCACGTCTCTAAGGACGCCTGAAAAAGGCCACATGGACACACAAAGCACACAAGTGATCCCATACATGTATAATGCTGTGTTTGTGTGTGTGTGTGTGTGTGTGTGTGTGTGTGTGTGTGTGTGTGTGTGTGCTCACATTTTCTCATTCCCTACCACTACCATTTACTCATTCCCTACCAGAAAATGGTGGACTGGCTGCACACACTCCTGTTTATCTTGTTGTTGCAGTACCATGTTCTTGTGATTTCAGAGTGGCTCTTACCTGTAGTGAGTGCACCACATTCCAGATTTTCCAGGTTCTCCACACTAGTGCTTTCACCTACTTCAGGAAAAATACATTTCCAAGGGATATAGTAGTGACAGGTCTGAAATGGAGACTTATCATTTTGTCAATAATACATCTGTTCATATGGGGATTTTTCTGTTTGTTCTCATGACAGATTTGGTCAATGAATTCTATTTCAATTGATTTTCTGAAAGTGTATGAGATGAGAAGGCATACAGTAGCTGCTCCTGGAGATAATGGTGCATTAGAAGGTAACAGGCTAACAGAGGCACACTGCATAAGCATAGGTTAGGCCATGCTTGATATACTGTAACACATATCTTATATCAGACTAACTGTTATATGCCATGTGACTACCCTGTAACAAACTAGAAAGTACATCTACAGTGTCTGTTACAAGTACAATACTATTTTTTGCAGTTTCAGGATAACAATAGCAACTGACAATTATTCTTTTATAACTATGTCGACTTGTTTACATATTACTTACATTATTACAAGGTAGTAACAGAGGTTATTCACTTAATACTCTATAAGCGACTCAAGCCCAATGCCTTTGCACAGTCGTGTGCTTTCTCTTGCAACTTTGTAAGTGGGTCTTATGGCCCATGTGAAAGTCATTGTAATAGTTCCTGTATTATGTATGAACTGAAGTCATTTGAATTCCTATCAGCTTCATTAGTCATAGGTATGTATGCCTGGGTTTCTGTGCATTAGGGCTTGATTACCCTCCATCACTCATCAGAACTTTGCCCTCCGCCCTGGTCGCACCATGAAGAATGGCTTCTTGTAGAGAGACATAAATCAAGACCCATTGAACAGGTGTTCACCTTCAGCTGAGGGGTTGATATAGACAAAACAAGAGGGAGGGGGAGTCTGGTAGGGGTAAAGGGAGAGAGAGAGAAAGGGAGAAAGAGAGAGAGAGAGATTTTGAATTGTATCTTTCCCTTTTTGGTCACAACACACACAGCAGCTTCAGATCTCAGAGTTTGCCCTCTTTGAGTGATTCCAAGGTTGACCGCAAGCTGTTCAGGAGAATCACATTCCCTTCTGTCTGTCTGTCTATCTGTCTGTCTGTATGTTTCTCTCTCTCTCTCTCTCTCTCTCTCCCCCTATCCTTCTCTCTGGAGATCTGTGTGGTACAGGGGTAAGGAGAACAGGCAAATTGAATAAGCAGGCTGTAAAAGGGTTCTTCTTAGAGCCATTAGTCAAAAGCGGGGACACTATCAGAGGCTTGATTACAATAGTGTGGAGAATTCCCCCCAGACCCCTCTCTTCTTCATTCATATTCCACTCTTTAAACATCCCATTCATCAATTACCACTGCCGCAGCCGTACACAAGCACGCAAGCACGCATGCACAAATACACACACACACACACACACACACACACACACACACACACACACACACACACACACACACACACACTTGTGTGTGTGCTTTATTTCTAGCCAGGTCTCAGTGAGGGGCAGCAGATACACTGAGCCCCATTGTTTTGTGCAGTTTGCAACTCCCTGTGTTTGATATACAACTGAAGCACAAACACACACACACACACACACACACACACACACACACACACACACACACACACACACACACAATCAATTTGCCACCCACCAAGACACCCACACATGCATACTGTATACACCTGAATGTACACATTATTTGCAGTGCTTTTTATATCCTGGCACACACACACACACACACACACACACACACACACACACACAAACCCACACACACACACACACACACACACACACACACACACACACACACACACACACACACACACACACACACACACACACACACACACACACACGGGAGAGTACATGCGTTCTCTGCAACTCCCTATCTCACTCTTTCTCTCTGTACTGACAGTGAGGGGGGTTCAGTATGTAAATATGGCAGGTAGGTGGCAGCTGGCAAATGTCTCTTTGTTGCTCCTATCTCCCTACCCAGGGGAGCACATACATACACACACACACACACACACACACACACACACACACATGTTACACTGCCACACACTCATTATTACAGCAGCATTGGAGGCATTGGCCACCCCCAAACAATCAGGCTCATGCCACAGATAGATGAGTGAATGCTATGCTAAGCAGAAGAGGAGGGAGCGTGGCAGAGCTGGACAGGACAAAGGAAATCCTCCCCTCCACCGCTTGCCTCTGGTGTGCCAGGCAGAGGGAATTTCAGAGTTCATTTGTCAGTTTACAGATCACTAACTCCTGTTATAGACGGGCAGAGGCACAGCACTCAATCTGAGCAGGCAAGGGAAAATGGGTGGGGGGGTTGGGGAAAGGGGTGTGTGTCTGCCTGTGTGCATGTATGTATGTGTGTGTGTGTGTGTGTGTGTGTGTGTGTGTGTGTGCATGTGTGTGCGTATCTGTGTGTGTGTGTGTGTGTGTGTGTGTGTGTGTGCATGTGTGTGCGTATCTGTGTGTGTGTGTGTGTGTGTGTGTGTGTGTGTAGGGAGGAGTGGTAACAGGGGGACAGAGAGGAGAGCGTGTGTGTGTGTTTGTGTTTGTGCATACAGTATGTGTGTGTCGAACAGAAATGGCTGCACGAGTGGGTGTCTGGCAAGGAGGTGGTTGGACAGAGAGAGGAAGAAAGAGAAATAGTCGCTATAGAAAGATAGATAAAGAATCATCATTTTATCACCATTGTGTACAGCTCTGGGTCCAGATGGGGAATAAAACATGCATGAGTCCCCTGCAGCTCCAGAAATAATTACACTCATTTAGCAAAGACACGTATGCCTTCACACACAGACACACACACACACACAGAAACACACACACACACACAGGCACGTAGGCTCGCATGCAGGCACGGCACCACAGAATGTGTGTGCATGTGTGCTTGTTAGAATCAGGAATGAGCAACTTATTCATTTCCGAGCTGTGAGATGCATGTAAGGAGGAATGTGAGGAGGTGTGAGAAATTCCTACATGTGGATTTCATTACTAGTGTCTGGTATATAGGGGATATTAACATATGCATGATATGTACATGAAGAATGTATAAGCCCTGCAGTGCATTGCCTGATATGAAATTAGTATACATTATGTGTCACACCCCTCATTGGCTTCACAAATTGGATTCTGCTGGATGGTGTTGTTGGCGAGCTGTGGCCGCTACCGTGTCCTCCCCCATCAACACACACACACACACACACACACACACACACACACACACAATCCTTCGTCTTGCGGCAGCCATTTTCCGTGAGATGAAAGAAAGCGATCTGTAGTAAATGTGTATAATATATTATAATGACATGGCTGGAGGTGGCTGGGTGACTCTGAATAGCAGCATTACGGAGGGAAGAGAGCTAATGGGGAATTGTGCTTTTTCTGCAGAAAGTTCAAGAGCTCAGACGTTAAGCCTCAGGTGTGTGTGTGTGTGTGTGTGTGTGTGTGTGTGTGTGTGTGTGTATGTGTGTCTGTGTGTGTGTCTGTGTGAGTGTGTACGGGTGTGTGTGTGTGTGTGTGTGTGTGTGTGTGTGTGTGTGTGTGTGTGTGTGTGTTTGCATGCGTGTGCATGTGCGTGTGGTAGGGCTTGAACTAAAGTACACAGAGAAAGGTCATTTGGATGACAGTCGATGCAGACTCCTTGGAACTGTATGTGACAGTGTGTGTACCTGCGTGTGTGACTGTACCACAATAAAGCACCATCTGCCTCTTGCAATTACTGTTATCTCTCCAAGAAACTATGTGTGGAATAGACATAATAATTGAGGTTGGTGGGAAAGTGAAATGTGAATTAACAGGAACTACAGTATGTCTATCTATTGAACCCATTGCTATGACAAAGAACAGCTGGTATATCCAAGGTGCTCTGCACTCAGACTGTGTGCTGTGTATTACCCTCCATCTCTCTCATCTCTAGATACCTCAAAATGTGTCCTCTGTGCTCATGCAGGCTGCCTCATGGACCGTAGTATAAAAGAGAGAGGATGGAGGAGGAGAGGAAAAATCACACGGCTCATACTTTATCAGCATTTGTGCCTGCATCTCCATAGCAACTGTATAAGAGATATGTCCTAATTCGATCCCTGAAGCGGCGTGTGTATGTGTGTGTGTGTGTGTGTGTGTGTGTGTGTGTGTGTGTGTGTGTGTGTGTGATGTTATGCTGAAACCTATGCTCTTTTCAAGTCAGGGCTCATGTCAGCAGGAGAGTCAAATGCTGCGCAGGTAGACAGATCAGAGACATGTGGAGAGAGAGAAAGAGAGAGAGGGAGAGAAAGAGAGAGAGGTTAGTCTCATACAGTACACATGTTATATCTCCTCTCCTCTTCCCTGTGCCTCCCTCATGCTCCCCCCCCCCTCTGCTTTACACCCTCTCCCTCCTCCCCCTTTCCCCTCTTTTATATTCCCTCTTTCTCGTCCCTGTCTCCCTTCCCCCTTCACCTTTTCCTCTCTTCCCTGGCACCCCCCTCTCATTAACACACCCTCTCCCTCTCCCTCTCCCTCACTCTCACTCCTCTCTTCCCCATCCTTTTCTTTTATATCATATCTCCCTCACTCCTCCCTCTCTGCCCTTTACGTCTTTTTCTTATTTCTAATTTCCCCCCTCATCTCTCTCTTCTCACCAAACAGTGCCTCTACTTCACATCCCTTCCCAAGGCCTCTCCACTCTTTCCTGCTGCCCATCTCTTTCACATCCTTTTTTCTTTCACCCTCTCCCAGTCTCCCTCACTCTCCCTCACTCTCCCTCTCACTTCATTCTTCTCCCTCACCTTTCATCTTCCTTTCTCCTCCCTGTCTACCTTTGTGTTCTCTCCTCTTTCTCCCTTCTGCCTCTCCCATTTGCCTTTCTCTTGTCCCCCCCCCCCCCCCCCCCCACACACACACACACACATACAAACACACCCTCCACCCTGTGTGTTTGCTCACTCTGACATTCACGTTGCTGGACCCCACTGGGTCAATGTCCACCCTTTAAGTGTGTGTGTGTGTGTGTGTGTGTGTGTGTCTTTGTGTGTGTGTGTGTGTGTGTGTGTTATTACCAGTACCTTCTGGAGATGAAGCAGGGATTAAGGACTGGGGTCAGAAATAATTCAAAGTAATAAAGTGGAGAAAAAAGGCTGCCTCTCAGAGAAAGGTCAGGGAGATTGTTCAGGGACAGAGACTGATACAGTCTTGTCCTTTTACAAGAGTAGCCATTTGAGCCATGGAAGACAGCTGTCATTGTCAGAGAGAATTTGGATCACATCAATATCTTCTACTTGACGTGAACATGTTCTAATAAAACATCTGGGTACAATTCAAAGGAAGATTACAGAATGCTGATTGTTGATTTAACCTCCAAGTCCCACAGACGGGAAAGTCCTGACAAGGTCCTGTGACAGAACGAAAACCAACATCAGACCATCGTACAGACGACTCCTCTCTCCGGCCTCTAAGTACGGGCAGCTGTGCTTCCCAAACAGTATCCTCCGTATCACATTTAATTAATCTCAGGGTAACATAAAACCACCAACAGATGTTGGGCTAATTTGCCGTAATCACTTCGCCTCTAATATTGGTCTAGTGTTTTCTCCCCGTCTAAACTGGCTTCCTAATGAGGCCTTATGTGGACCGCTGTGCTGTTTATGACTATTAAATGCACAGTTAGCGACTATTAGCCATTCAAAGTGGAGCGTTTGGCACAGCAAATAGGCTACTGTACTGTGTGTACCAGTGGAGGTAGGACAGGCTCATTGTGATGCATGGAACGGAATCAGGGATCCATTCCATGCATTACAATGAACCCGTTCTCCGATTTCTACCTCCACCAGCCTCCCCTGGTGTGCATGTGTCAAACAAAAAGGTACAGTGATGTGTTTTCATCGAGGGAGGATACCCTTTGAGAATTGAGATGATGAGGAGCTATTCCAGCCACACTAACTAAAACTCTAAATGGGTTCTTTCTACTAGAAATCCACATGCTACTGTATGTGACCATGCATCAAATAAGTGAGACGAAGACAATAGTATAGAATTGGGAAAACAGAATCTTATAGTTTGTATCCTAAATTACCCATCTGTCTCCCTGCAGTGCATTACACATGCAGGCTGACAAAGAGCCTTCTTCTTGAACAGCATGGAACCAATTTTCGAAGAGTGGAGCGAAATTGAGATGTTAAAGCACTGGAACATTTTTCTAAGTCACGGTAAAAACACAACGAGTGTCCCTGCAGGACAGCACATGCTTCAACAGAAGTTCCCCTCCTGTGAAAACAGAGAACAGAGCAGGAGGGAGGAATGAGAGAGGTATTGTTATTACGCATATCCAATGTAGTCACAGGAGCAGTTATGTTGCTCCAGTGATTAAGGCAAGGCGGTGACACAAACAAACAATGTTTCGACCTACTGTACATAATCAATTACTCAATTTTTTTAACCAATAGCAAAAAAAAAAGAAAAGAAATTAGCCTACATCCTTTCGGACTCAATCTCCATTGATTCCTCTGTCTTATCGTTGCACTATATTTGCCGGTCTATATCGAACACTCCTACTCTGGCTTGTCATCCTGTTAGTGCTGACGGCTGCTGACGGCTGCTGCAGCTTTGAGGTTCAGGTTGAATGTCAGCTGCTGAAAGGCATGAGGATGTTCCATCATCCATGAGCAGGTGTCTCAGCTTTGGTCTTCCCCCTGACACCTTGGTCCGTGCCTCTGCTTTAGTCTTTCCCCTGACAACCTGCCATCCTGGTCTTGATCCTGACACCAAAGCCTTGTTTCATCCCTGTTCTCTCAGACTGGAATGACACTTCAGGTGGAGCAGCAATGACATGAGTCTACTACTCATAAAGGAAGGAAGATGGTGAATATTTTAGATCCAAGAGGCGAGAGGAGGAAGATTAAAATGTACATCAAAAACACAAGATAAGTCACAAACTTAGAAAGATACACAAAATACCTCCCTAGTCAAACTATGGTTAGATAATTCCAGATTGTTTTAAGAATTGTTGCCCTGCAAGTTTGAAATTCAACACGCCATGTCAATGAACAGAAATACCTTTAAATGTGGAATTTGTAATTCAAACAACAACATGCAACAACATGTAATTCAAACATGCTCTGCAATGGCTATATCATTAATTTAAAAGTAAAAAAAAATTGATGTACCAATTACAGATTGCCCCTTTAAATAACGTGCATTTTCAGGTAATCCACAAGACTATTTCTGGCAATTGGTCTGCAGGGATTGTATCTTATAGTCTCACTGGCGATACCAGTGTGCATTTCCCTTGATAGTATGTATTACAATAATGACCTTGAGTGAAAACAGAACCGTGCTCAAATATAATGTTTTTGTTTACCTCAGAGGACAGACATTCTTTAGAGGTTTGTTATATGTCTCCAAAACAGGCAATTAAGTGGTAACATTAAACTAAAGACCAAACCAAAGCCTGAGACATTACTTATCTGTAATCACCGCATGCTGTCAAAGATAGTTTAGTTATAGTAGGCCCACGGTCAGGAGCATTCATTATCCCCCCTTTAAATACAATAAAAAGGTAATGGCTCCCCTCTGGTAAAATACCTCAGCTATAACAAAGGGCTTTAAATGAACTTATCAATGTATTTATGCCTCTCTATTCTTCTTCATCTATCATAAATCGTACAGGGAATCTACTTCACTGATCGGTCAGGTGACGACAGAGAGGTCGGACATTATCAAGAGGGGCAATTTGGAAATTAGATTCAAACCCCCTTCTTTTTGTGTGATAATGAGTTAGAGTGAAATGATCTGTTAATCTGGTTGGTGGCGAGGTGCCTGGGCTCGTTAGGTAAGTTAATAAATGAAGACCATTAATCATTTGACGGGGGTGATGTGTAAAAGGCTCCGGCTCTGAAAGTATTAATTAGTATTTAATTATAAACCCTGGCCCATAAATAACAATAAAAGTGTAGGATTCAGCAGGCTTTTACAGATATTCACTGGGGAGGAGAAAAAAAGAAGAGAGAGAGAGAGAGAGAGAAAGAAAGGGGGAGCAGTCTCTCCTTTATTATGCACTATAATAAGTGGCTACCATGCATGTTCGTATAGAAGTACGAAACCAAACCAAACCAAACACAAGTCAATCCAATTCAAATTGAGTCGACAAAGATCATCATCATATTCTTCAATGAGAGCTAGTCAGCTGTATACAAAGAACGCCTTTTAATAACGGTGAAGACACCTTAGTCAAAACAGCTCACTCATGTCCTTGTCTCTTTTTCCACTGCTGATACAATAGGTGAAACAACTAGATACTTTCCCCACCATATTGCTTTCAGCTGTCATGTTCCTTCAGAAAGTATTTGTAGAGGAAGAGGAGACAAGGAGAAGATGGTATTAAACACCACTGGCCACCTAGCCAACAACACACAATCACCACGGCTTGTCAACAGCAATCAACATGTAAGGAGGCCTTCTCTGTTGCTAGGAAACAATAAAGGATAGTTTCCCTCCTCATCCCCCCAGCGAGGACTCCGATTGGACTGTCATTAGGTGTTCCTCTGCCATGCACTGATTGGGCGCCATTTTGGCTCATGTTACTTGTTCAGTTTCATCAATTCTCATTCAAATTTGAATAACTTTATGAAAAGTGTGATATACAACAAAAGTACAAAAAGCAAACTGTAGACCTAGAGTATGGCAGGAGCACCTTGACAAAGATGACCTGAAGAAGGCCTCAATTCTGAAACACCTTGCTTTTATATGATAAAAGAACACCTTTTAATCACCTTTGTGGCGGAATATCTTTTATCAGAGTAAAATAACTGCTCAAAAAGGCATACATTTTTCAAGTGTTTTTTTCAATTCCTTATCTCCAATACTGTAATTGTATTGCGGCAGAACACATCATACAATTGATTTAGTGCAATGTACAAAGTAAACATAATCAAATAAGAATGATGCATGGTTGAAATGTAAAAAGTGATCAATGTTTGGAAACTGGGTATGATTGTCTTTTAGCTATAAAAGGCATTGCTGTCTTAAAAGGATGTCTTATTTTTGGTCTCAAGCTATGCCTCTAAAAAAAGAAGAATCTTGTTTTGAAGACTCAGCCTTTTCAAAATATACCTAATTGCCATTAAATATTTCTCTCACTGGGACATTTATGAAAACTTTATGGACAGCAATTGTTCCAGCTTGTGACATTTTGGATTCCCTTTAAAGCTGTGAAAAGTTTTTTTTACTTTATGGGCCAAGAACCCCGAAATGAACATGACGGCGAGGCGCATCCCTCCGAGCCCTGTTGGCTCACATGAAAGAGAGTGATGAGAGAGAAAAAACAAAGGAAAAAGAGAGTGATGGAGCTTTCATCTTTAAGGAAAAGGTCATAAATACCTTGATGCACTGTAGCACATGCCGATAGATATTTTGGATGTTGGCTAGATACTTGCAGGCCTTGTTTAATTCCACAGGTTAACAGCTGATCTGTGGGAGGGTTCATCTTTGATGTGTGCTCAGAAAGACAGAGGCCTTTTTTTTCTACGACTACTTCAAATACTTTCATGCAGTCAAACTTCTAAAGAAGTTTCTTAATCTCTCAATAGAGCTCTAGACGGCTGTTTTTAACTCATCTTTGAGAATAGGATACCATTTGAGGTAGAAGAGATTTGTAGCACTCTTTGAAAGCCTCTGTTTGAGACGCTAGGGGAAGATGGCATTTCAGATTGCAGGTTTGGTGTATGAGTTAATAACTTTAAGGGCACCTGTCTGTCCGAGACATCTGAGATTTCTCATCATGTACACCAGGGAAGGATATTCTCTCACCAGTCACCACATCATCAGATTAGATTTTGTTTGTTCTTGTGTGTGTGTGTTTCTGTGAGTTTGTCTGAGCTGGTGTGCTAATTCATGGATAACCCCCTAACCCAGGGGAGCAGGAGGGATTATATAGGCCTATCTCTCAAGGACACCCTTTCAGGTGTGTGTGTGTGTGTGTGTGTGTGTGTGTGTGTGTGTGTGTGTGTGTGTGTGTGTGTGGTAGTAGTGAGAAATAACCTCTGCCTCCTAGCCTGATAGTCTCTACACCTCTATCCATCTTACCCCCTCTTACCTTCTACTCCCTAAAAGAAACAACATAGTTTATTTTTTGTTCAGTTTCTTGAATCCACATTCTTCATGACAGAAAGCAACCAAATGTGTTACACCTTAACCATCTCTCTCTCCTATAACAGGTGTTATGGAGGCAAGAGGGATGGGGCACTGAGAAACAGGGAGGGTTAGTCTGTCAAATGTCAGCCACAAAAGATGGACAAGATACTCACAGTTCTCCATCACAATAGCAGATCCTGTACATGGTAAGATATCTGGCACAAAATGGCTACTCTGCACCATCCAAATGGATGAGATCGGTCTCCTCGGATTACACTGACAAATGATCAAATATTCTCTGTGACTGTGATCCATTATTGTAATTAGTATCAATATTAATCAGAAAACAATATTTGAGATACTGTGTCATACCCCATCATGTCCTCTCATGTTCTTTGTTTACATACTGTACCAGAGGTGGTTGTGTGTGTGTGTGTGTGTGTGTGTGTGTGTGTGTGTGTGTGTGTGTGTGTGTGTGTGTGTGTGTGTGTGTGTGTGTGTGTGTGTGTGTGAGTGTGTGTGTGTGTGAGTGTGTGTGAGTGTGTGTGTGTGTGTGTGTGTGTGTGTGTGTGTGTGTGAGTGTGTGTGTGTGTGTGTGAGTGTGTGTGGTAGGACTTAACAGAACTGAGCACCACATCTTATTACCTAAGTTGCCATGACAGTCATGGTGCATTAAATCAACGGGATTGTTCAGACGGCAGTGTTGCTCTCAGCTCTTACAAGGATTAAAGGGAGGAGTGCTGAACATTACATCTCTCTCCATTCTCTAGATACATATCAAACAGCAGTACATAGGTACAAGTTGCCTCTAGCCACTGTTATAGGGTCAGATGTTTTTTTTCCATCCCCCTCATGGTTAAGAGTTTGGGGGCAGGGGCATTTGATCCCAGATCTGTGGTTTCAGGCAGCTTCTACCCCAGGTGATGCAGAGAGAGAGGATATTCTGCCTGCAGCTTTCCCCCTGCTCTTTCATTTACATGCAAGATCAGATTATCATTACATTATGTATTCCAAGGACAGTCCCTGAGCTTGATGGATGATTGGTGCAGTCTAGTAATCTTCACCAAGGTGCTTTGTCCACAGCCATATTTCTTCCTCCCCTTCCTGATGATGTACAACTCCAGTCTGGAGTGTCGGCCAAATCAAGTCCTTTCTCAGGGCTCAATGTTACATACAACTCAAATTTAAGTAAACCCTGCATTGATAACATTGGGAGATTTTCTTGAAAACTTGATCAACAATAGACACTAGGTAGTCTGCACTCCGCCATGTTTTTGTGCTCCAACAGTTTGGACCCTCAAAAGAATATTCTAGAAATAAATGAACAGAAGAAGTGAAGTTCTTAGAAGGAGCAAGAAATTGATTTTTGGGGAAGGCCTGTTCTACAGCACAAGCCTTGTGAAGGTTAAACTACAGAGAATGAGCTGCACAAAGCTTTTGGAATGTAAAGAGTTCACAAGGTCTGTTTGTGAGCTCAAATGTAGATCCTTTTATACACTCAGAGGAAGCACAAACCAAAGAGTATGGATCGATGAGACAATATCTCTTTAGAGTGAGAGAGAGAGAGAGAGAGAGAGAGAGAGAGAAATATAGGGGGAGGGTGAGAGAGAGAGAGAGAGAGAGAAATATAGGGGGAGGGTGAGAGAGAGAGAGAGAGAGAGAGAGAGAGAAATATAGGGGGAGGGTGAGAGAGAGAGAGAGAGAGAGAGACAGTTTCACAGTTCCTCTTTAATCAATTAACACCTACGTATATAATTGTACATCAGTGTGGAGGAAGGAAATGAGACAAGGAGAGGAAGCCACTTTAGACTGTTTGGTTGCACCCCAGATCTCACGAGATAGAGTCTGCTTACAGCCATTCCTGGTGTGTTTGTGTAGCAGGAAGAAGATCAATCCCAACGCGAGGCAGGACAGAGAGTGATGGGTGTATGTCCACACGCTGATGTTCACAGATGGTTTTTGATGCTCAGTCAAAATGAAAACCGGTCTGTGTTGTGAATTGAGGGTAGCGCCACTGTGTATATGTTATCAAGCCCAGCGAGGGCAGTTTGAAGTTTGAAATACATCTGTGAATCAGGCTGCTGTGAGACACAGACACAAGGCGGACCATGTAACATCTAGAGATCTGAAATGCATATTGGAGTCTACAGCAGTAGATTAGTCCTTGTAGAGAGAGGGAGAGATTTACTGTACAGTGGGAGAAAGAGAGGGATGCTGGTGGTTACATAAGGGGATATGTGAAAACACTGGGGGGAGAGAGAGAGTGATGAGGGGAGGGAAGAGAAGGAGGGGAGCCAAAACACAAACAGCACTAACACACTAACCAGTATTAGCAGTGTTTGGATGCAAGTCAATGTAACATTGACGCAACTGGTATTGAGTTCCATCTCGGAGGTGGTCTGTGTGTAGTGTTGTATACCACAGCAGCTGTGGAAAGAGACTACTGTGTCTGTGTCGGTAAGCACTGCTTACCATTCTGTGTGTGTGTGTGTCTGTTTGCCATGAGAGCCAACAGTCTCATTTTCTCTAGCTCTAGGTATCCCTCTACAAGGTGAGTGTGGAGGAGTACTGTAGCTACAACTAGAAATAGAACAGTGGACCACTGTGCTCTCTTGGAATAAATCAATATTTCACTTATACAACCACTGATTCAGGGTCAGATCCACCTACTGGTAAAGGTTAGGACAGCACAATCTGTCAGTGAATTAATAATTGGGTTTCAAATTTAAGAGGAAACCTACTATCCGTTAACATCCTGACTCTAGTGCTGTGACTGGCTAAAGTGATCAGAATGTATATCAGGGTGCTATTCCCCCTGATGTATGAACGTTAGCTATAAGTCTGTTCTGCCTGTTATATTTCTATGGTCCTAACTACGCAGACCTTTTTTTCCTAGTCCCTTCCTATTTGGGTGGCTTGTTTTGAGTGTGGCCAACCTTATCTTTCTCTACCAAATATACAAGGGGAGGAGGGGGGTCAATGTGGGTGCAAAAAAACTCTAACTGGTTCCTGTTTAGGAGTGTGGTCCATTGTTAGCTAAGGATTTAATGTTGTCAGCTAAATACACTTCACAGGTAGTAAATCCACACAATGCCAGTTAAAGTAAGCAAAGATCAACTTGATTTAGACTGGCCCATCTCCTCAGCTTTAGGCCATCTAAGGCCATCAGTCATAACAAGGCATGGTATTTCACAACTTCATATCACAAAGAAGAAAGATTAATGCCCAGATGCTATCAATGCACCAGAAAGTATGCCTGCCATTTTGTCACCAATAAAAATTATATGGGGGCATTAATAGTGCACTAAGCCATTTTCCTACCCTCTTCCTCCACGGTTTTGTATGGAACTTCCTGTTTTTGAGAGGGGGAGTTTCCTGTCCAGTCTACAATTCCCCCCCTAGTTGCTGTTGATGATAAAAGACAGGAAGAGGAATGAGGAATGCCCGATCCAATTATCATCTATCCAGGAAGTGAAGTAAGGGAAGACGACAAAAAAAACATGACAAAAAAACACTTCCTTGTAGGTCAGTCCCATGTGTTCTGCCCTCAAAGGGTCTATGTGCTACATTGCTATGATTGCTACATCAGGGACATGAAAGGAGAATATTGAGGTACACAATGTGATGTTATCTATAAATATGGTCAAAACAACTGTCAGTCATCTCCAGCTTTATCAGAGATAGTTATTGTTCAAAATGAGAGCCATTTGGAGTGAAATGACCCAGACGTAGGTGTCTGGTCTGCACTGTTGTTGGCTCTGACTTGCTCTGTTGGACAGGGAGAGAGGACATGCATTCCATGAACTGACTCTCATTCCAACTGATGCCTCCCAGGCTTCATCTGAAGCTTTGAAGAACAGATCAGTTGAAATGTGGCCGACAAACCAAAGCATACATACTCTAACACAACTGGGCAGAATTAACTCAATTTCCTTTCTGCTTCTACTCCCTGTAGATTCATCACTTTCCAAATTAATTACAGGGTTTACTCACTCAAAATAAGAACATCTAAAACACCTGAAGTACAGTAGGATTGTACAGAAACAAACATCAGACAACATGTCCTCTCAAAAAACTAATTTTAATTAAAACAAAAAAATGTTGAATCATTAACAAGTTTATAAAACAGTGATTTAGTTACATAAATAAATTGATATCGGTGTATCAAATCTTAATTTCAACTTCATGAGCATGTTGACACGGTTGAAGAAGTACAATCGTTTACCTATTACAATAAATAAAATGGAACATGATATTTCTGTCTCTAGACAAAGGAGCTACAAACAGACCTCTAATGGAGGAGAGAACAAGAGACACTAGACAACGTTTTTGCACCGAAAAACAGAGGAAAGGGGCTTTTTAAAGCACAGAATACAGAACCATTCAGCTAAAATTAAAGACACTAAGTTGTAACCAAAGTTGGTTGGCTTTTTCATTTTAATGAACAAAGTTTGGTAGTTAGAACTCCCGTTTGGTTATTTTAAAGCGTTAAGACAAGGCAAGAAAGAAGGCTGTTCTTGTTTGAGGAATTCTAGAGAGAAACGAAAAACAAATTCGAAAAGAGAGAAACATAAAAAAGCATTAAAAAATTGGAACAGTCAAGACCTACATAGCAACTTTCTGTCCTGCACAAAGTCAAGATGTCAGCAGAAGAGGCATGTACATGTTATTTGTTGTGCATAAAATGGAGCTTCTTTTTGTGACTTGATCACTGCGGAAGGAGACATGAGGTGTGGTCAGGCCAAATTCAAATCACAGCATAATGTTATGCTGATTATTAGTAAAAGAGTCAGGGATCTGTCGGATTTACATTTCGCGGCTTGGTAGGCACTGGGCCCATGTTCTCCTGCGTTCTCCATCTTTAATGCTAAGGCTCGCTGCTCTGGCTCCTTGGAGGTCTCTTTCACTTTCCTCTTCCTCTATGGTGCCCAATACAATTGTGTGTACATATATTCTGAACGTCCATACAAAATACATGTCCATTTCTTGTTTTGCAATAGGCCAGTTCCTGTCATGCAGTTCATTGGATGACTCTGCATAGTCACCCAGCAAACAAGTCCTACTGCTTGACCTGGCCCCTGATGCAATGCAAGGCGCACGTTTTAAGTCCTTCTGATATGTTTTTGTTTTAAAAACCAAGGTACTGCAGCTTCAAGTATTTTGCATTACATAGAATATTCTTTTATAAATTAGTTAACGTATACATTTTTTTCAATATTCAGACATATACTATCATATATACAGTACAATAAAATGCTCTCATTCTTTCTTTTTCATTTTCGTTTGCTTTTTTTTAGAGAAATCCCTGAGAATGTATGTTGACAGTCGCTAAGTTTCCACAAGCGCAAGCACTATGACAGTTTGTGTGTGTGTGTGTGTTTCTGCGAGTGTGTGTGTGTTTACAGTAAGTGTATTTCTGTGAGTGTGTGAAGCATCTTGATGAACAACACTGCAAAGTCATGATAGTCAGCCTGGAGTCGGTGATGATGGTTACTCAGGAGAAGGAAAAAAGAAAGGAAGAAAACAGTATTGTGTTGATGTTTTCTTTAACGGTTAACACACCACTTTGACTACACTGAGTGAGTGGATGGGTGGACAGGTGAGGACAGGGGAGGAGTAAAGCTGGATCCTTAAGAGGTACTTGTCACTTCGGATGGAGTTGCTCCGTTTGGTTATAAGCCGTTTCTCATCTCTTTGAGGCTGTGAGCGGTAACAGAGGAACAGGAGTGCTAGGTGGACGTTTCGCCACTGGACAACATATACTCAGTGTAAACCAAAAGATTTTGTTTTTCTCTTTAGTTCTCTCTCCCTCTCACGTACTCTCTCACTTTCATACATATAAAGGGAAACACACAAACTTCCACGACATGACAATTTTCATTTTTTTGTTTGAACTAAATAGGTCTATACACATTAATACCGGTGTGGTGTTTATTGTTTGTTTTTAGTCGTTTCATTTTCTTGTTTTGTTTTTTTTTCTTTCCGTTTTAGTTTTACATCACTTTTTAAGTTAAAAAGGATACAAAGGCAGACTCAAGTAAAAGGGAGAATCAATCTTTCGACTGTTTTTTTTTTTGTCTTTCAACCAAATCTCTCTCGGACAAGCATCATGAGTTTCTTCTTGCCCTTGTAGATCTGTTTGAGGTTGTCTATGAACTGGGTGAACTGGATATGTCCGTCGTGCGCCATGAGAAATGTCTCTCTGGCTTTACTAAGGAACTCTATGAACTCGCTGTAGTGGCGTGGGCTGATGTGCGTGAGCCGTGAGTGCGTGGTGTTGATGTAGGCCCCGATCGTGGCGTCCAGCAGCTGCCTGAGAGGAGCCTTGTCCAATGACATCAGCTTCCCAGAGTTCCTGCGGCTGTGGAGCGCCACCATCCCTGGCGTTGTTAACGTGCACCGCCGCAAAATGTCCGACAGCACAGTGGCACACTTCACACTCTTCACCACCAGGGGGATGACAGCTGCCAGTTCGTTCTTGCCTAAAGAGTGGCTCAGCGCACAGGCCCACAGCACATCGTTGATGGCTGGATGCGTGTCCTGGTTGTAGCTCAGATTTAGGTGAGCCATAGCTAACGTTGCTAACTTATACGCTCTCATAGGGTATCCACGGTGCTCCATGTAGCGAGCAATGGTAAACAACTGTGTGTAGCTCATCCCCGTAGCCGCTGCGTCCAATACGATCTGGTATGCAGTCTCAAAGGCAATGTGGTCCTTTTCACAGAGAGTCAGGGCAGACAGGGCGCAGTTCTGGGGGTCCTTCATGGCACACTGCAGGGCGAGGGTGCGGGCGGAGGAGGCTAGGTTCTCCTGTTGGTGGCAGTCCAGGTGCAGGCGTACGATGGTGCTGTTGGACATGACGGTGGTGGCCACGATGCTGGTGGCCTCCGTGGGGGTGAAGAGGGTGAACCAACTCTGCATGATACTGTCCAACGCGTACACACCTGAGAAAAGATGGAGGACAGGAGAGAGTTAGTCGATGTATACACACACACACACACAGCAGTACAAACTCACACACAGTAACTCTGGTGGGGCATATAGAGGGGCAACTCACCGACTTCTGTGGCACAGGTAACCAACCATCGTACCATCTCCCTCCTCCGCCAGTTCAGCGTGGACAGAGTCATTCTCATTACCTACAGGAGAGAGAAGATTAGACACAGGACAACACAGGTAGAGATGGTGTGTGTGTGCGTGTGCGCGTGTGCGTGTGCGTGTTACCTGAAGACCCAGCTCCAGCGAGACTTTGAGCAGTGTTATGTCTGGCAGGCTGTCCATGAGCGTGGCGATCTTGAAGGCGTCCTGTGCCAGTTTGAAGATATGAGAGGAGGAGTGGATGTTCTTCTGGATGGACTCTAACACTGTTTCTAACTTACGCCCGTCACCTGGGGAAGAGGGCAAACAAACATAGTTTAAGATGAGCGTCACACAACGTTCCGATTCAGAAATGTAACACTGCTCAGACTGTATGCAGGTGGTTACCTTTGGCTGCGGTGAGCATTGTGGAGGCCAGTTCACACTGCTGTGACTCTATGTGACTCAGAGTGAACCAGCGAGGGTAGCGGTTGGGCACCACTGATACTATATGGTGAGGCCGTGACAGGTCTCCTGATGGAGCCGTGGATTCCAGGACTGGTAACCTGCACGCCCAGACAGATACAGAATGTTAAATCTTCACATAGCAGGACTCCCATCTGTAACCTGCAACACGGTATATGCACACACACACTCCATCCCCACAACACACACTCATGTTGGGCTGAGAGCTCCAAGGCCTCCTAGTGTGAAGCAGTTCTAAGGAAGCCGTGGTCTTTTTATAGAGCAGATCAATAGTCGTCCTAGGGTTGCCGCCCCCCCCCCTCCTGTGTCTGTTACCATCCACATTGAATGAAGTTTTTACATTCTGGTTGGTATGACTGCCTATGTCTGAGGACTGCACCAAGGATTTCCAGATTTACATGTCATAAAAATCAAAGGAGCTCAATTTGGGCGGAATGAAATAAGTTCTAAACGTTTCATAGCACCCATGGCGGTCAGAATGAAAACCAATGCCATATATTTATTATTCACACATTTTCTAAAACTCATTTTCAAAGGCGTTGAATTATTTAACTAGGATTCCAACGGAAGGCAGCTTTGTGATTAAACAGCGCTCCACAGATAGCTCCAGCCTTTCTCACACACACACACACACACACACACACACACACACACACACACACACACACACACACACACACACACACACACACACACACACACACACACACACACACACACACACACACAGAATGTGTAAATCAAAGAAGGCAGAGCTGCTAGTTAAAGTTAAATGTTCTTTGTAATCCGGGGCAGAGTCTCTCTCTCCCTCTCTCCTCCCCCTCTTCATCCCTCCCCCTCTCTCTCCCTGCACTCTTCTGATCTCTGACTCCCTCAGAGGTAAAAGAGGGGAAAGAGTGGCAGAGAGAGAGAAAGAGACAGAGAGAGAGAGAGAGAGAGAGAGATAACAGTACCTGTGTGTGTTGGTGGGGGGTTAGGGGGGGTTTACTCACCTCATGGCTCTCAGTGCAATTTTGTACGCCAGCTCGGCGTCGTGAGGTAGCAGGGAGGTGAAGAGATACTTGGCAAAGGTGTGCATGGGTACACTCTCTCTGTAGAGTAACTCCCCTAGACCACTGTAGGGACCAGCTGGAGGAGAGAGAAAACACACTGTCAAAGGGGGAGAGGCAGAGAGAGAGACACTTCACTACAGCATAGATCAGCTTTACAATTCCAACATGCTGTGTTAGAAGTCAGGGCATGCTTTGTGTTGTCAGTGTATGTTTGATGGTGTGCGTGTGTGTGTGTGTGTGTGTGTGTGTGTGTGTGTGTGTGTGTCTGTGTGTGTGTGTGTGTCATGCTGTATATTTGTTATCATAGTGTGTGTGTTTGTTGTGTTCTCACACAGCTAACATCTGACACATCCAAAGCACCACCAGGCATCTCTGAGCCCCTGTGACCAACATCAGAGAGGAGCAACATGAGAAATCAATTACCATAAAAAGGGATTGTTTAGGTTTAAATTCATGTGTTCCATCGGTTCATGTGTTGATGTTTAGTTTGGAGAGGTTGTCCAAGAGGGACTTTTCAGAGACGAGTCTACTTCTGACACTAATCTAGTTATGGCTCACTTCACACAGCCTTCTCATTCCCACAGCAAACCCAGCCACAGTTCTGCTTTAAATGTGTGTGTGTGTGTGTCACAGCCCTTTTTCACACTTGCATCCAAAACAAACTGTGCTGGTTGAAGCCATATGTGAGAGGCCAGCCTACTCTGTCATTAGAGTGGTTTCAACTGAGTGGGCCCCAAACCACATCTCATACACAAACACACTTACACACATACACACGGATACACACACAGTGGAGGGGCTAGTCCTGGGGGAGAGGGAGAGACTATGGCTGGGCCTCAAGGGCAGTTCACAGAACTAACCACCTCCGCAACTGCCATGACACGTCAGACAGATCACAGAGCATGAACAAAGTTTCACACTGTTTTACGTTCCACAGACACAAACAACTCAAAACCGCTGTGAGTGTGTGTGTGTGTGTGTGTGTGTGTGTGTGTGTGTGTGTGTTCATGTGTATGTGTCTGTCTCTAGATATGCTTGCATTTGGGTTCACTCTCCTACTCACCCTCTAGCAGGAAGATGGCTTGCTTGCGGAAGATCTTGACCAGCATGTCGTCTAGCTCCACTTCCTGCAGCTTGGCCAATAGCTGCTCTTCGTTGCGACATACCTTCTCCTGGGCATATAAACCATCAGGCATCACCCTCTGCTGCCCTAAGCCAATCAGAGCTGTTTCTACAGCCAGCGCCACAAACGATTCACCGTCATCAAGGAAGCGCTGTGGTGGGAACAGGTGAGGCTCCGCCCTCTTGGTTGAACCCACTGAGCCTGGAAGAGGAGGGGGGTGGAGAAGGAAAAGAGAGGGGGATTAAGTTGGAGAGAGAGAGGAGGCCAGGGTAAGAGGGGGGAAGGAGGAGAGGAGAGAGAGAGAGCAACTGTTAAAAACCCATTATCATTGTCTTTTGGTCTGAGGCTTTAGCGATCAATGTATTGATATATATATTATTATTTATTTTTTTCTTTCACTGTTCCCTCTGCTCTGTGTGTATTCTCCTGTGGACGGTAATCATGTGTTCAAGTGGCTTAATGATACCTCCCCGTCCTCCAGAGCTCACCCCATGAGGATTAACACTCACTAATGAAGCAACATACACACACACACACAGTTTCTTTTGTGTACTTTTAGAATGATTCAATTATGATTTTCAATACCACTCTTTTGCAATCACCTCATATTAGCAAAGAACATGTTTCTCAATTGTTGGGCTCAGTCTAGCATCTTATGAACCAGCCACACAGTTTTTAATTTGATGGCGTGTGTCGACGAAGGGCATGTAGGCGTAACACAGGGAATGCATTTACTTGGCCAAAGCTCAGCAAATTCCATTATAAAAAGCCAGAAACATTATGTGCTCAGCTCGGCCAGCTCTGCCCTCATTTCCAAATGCTTGTTGGTCGTTTAATCAAATGATCCAACTGGCTCCGAGTCCTGATTGAAATGCACTGAGAAGTTCAACGGCAGTGGGCCTCTCACGGAGTTAGATGCCAGACTTTTGCATATAATCACAGTCTCAACATAGGTTCAGGTTTCCCCTCCTAAAATGATAACCTTAACCAGTAGGAGTTCAAACGCTAACCTGACCTTAGATCAGAGCCAGGGGTGAACTTCACCCAGCTGAGGGTGGCGTCACAGTCAAATGGATCTGATTTGATGCCTCGTCTCCCTCTTGCATATTTTATACATTTTAATTGGACTGTTTTTCATGCCCCATCTCTTATTCATGAGCTGTGATTGGAGGATGACTTGAGCCAAATCAGCAGGGTTCTAATGTTGTCATCACTGATGATTGGAATATGTGCCGGCATGATTGGTGAGACAGGTTCAACAGCTATGGCGCACCACTGGGGGCTGTGTGTGTGTGCGCGTGCGTGCGCTTGCGTGCGTGCGTGTACCTGAGAAGTCCAGGAAGGTAGCTCCCCCCTCCTCGTCGCCCCGTCCTGTCTCCAGCAAGGTGCTGAACAGGGTGCCTATGGGGTCCAGGGGGTGGCCCACCCAGCCCTCCAGATTGGTGACTGATGTCATCCCTTTATGAAGCAACTCTGGAGAGGAGGCAGTCACTGGTCATACAGGGGTCATAATCTGGTGAAACACTCGTAATATATCCTGTTATTAATATGGATCTCTTTTGTTAAGCAGCTCTCGGGGTACAATTTGATTGTACAAATAAAAGGAATGACTCACCTTTCTTGTGGTTGCGGAAGAGCTCTAGTTGTTTCTGTTGTTGCCGTCGCAGGGTGTTGACGATAGCGATGGCCAACCGTAAGGCTTCCCTGGGGTAGCCGTGTGACCTCAGAGCATCCACCCTTGCGCACGCAGTAGGAACGTGCTCTACAGGTGAGAGGGAGGAGGGGAGAGAGTCAATACATACACAAACAAACACACACACCTCTTTAACTTTCATTCTCTTAACCTCTCTCTCTCTTCATCTTTTATCTCTGTGTTCTACCCATCCTTCCTCACCATGCCACAGGGGCCAGCCGCGGGCGTCGAAGAGGGATCCTAGGTCCTGGTTGTCATGGTAACAGTAGTTGGTGTAGAGGTCCTCGGTGATGACCTGCTGCAGGTGTGTGTCCTGCCAGTGGAGGTCGCAGGCCTCGATGGCCCGCGTGAACACTGTCCGGTGGGGCCGCGACGAAGGGTCTGGGGGGGTGGGGACACAATGGGAAAGCTTGACTCAACTGGCCTATCAGCAGAGGTCTGAACACCACCGTCAACCAATCACAGAATCAGATGACACAGTGACGTATATCCACTGACGGTTGTTTCAATGAAGCCAAACAACAAAACATCAGGAGCGTCTCCTACTGTGAAAGTACCAGTAACATTAGATTCCTATTGGTGCATTCATTGTTAATCTATCATCAAGTGCACACTTTTACAAACTAATGCAATAACACAGTATGTATGCTTACAAAGCAAAATCCCTGACCAACCAAATCAATAGCAGTTATAATAAAGAAGTGTAGCACCTCAGCTACCCACCTGAACTACTTACTCATTCAACCCACTGCTCCTATTGAAACATGCTGCCTGATAGAAATGTTTAAAAGGCTTATATGTTATTTCTAATTTAGTGCAGGCACAGACAGGGGCAGAGGGCAGCGATAGCTGGAGGACCCTTCCTGTGTTATTGGGTTCATTCCATTAGCCGAACAAAAGCTAATAAGGAGCTTGCAGGCACAGAGATGGAAAGAAAGAGAGGGAGTGAGAGTTGATTAAAAGAGAGTGAGAGAATGGGAGGGACAGAGGGAGAGGATTTACACAATCCACTTTCCCCACAGAGCACCTGAGAGAGAGAGAGAGTTGATTAAAGGAAAAGGGTGTGCTCTCAAGTGTGGTCTCACCTGGGTTGCCGTGGGCGCCCTGGGGCAGTGCGTTCGTCAAATTGGTCAGCTCGTTTCCGTGGTTACCGTCCTCCCAGGGGCACACGTCCACACTGTTCCACCTCCGAAGCTGCCTGAGCCACGAACACTTCTGCTCCGACTTACAGTGGGGGTTCAGCACTATACACATCCACAGGGCCCCTGTGTACACACACACACACACACACACACACACACACACACACACACACACACACACACACACGAGAGAGAGAAAAAGACAGACAACAGTGTTAACACAGAGCCTCAAACATCTCTCCTCCACTTAAGGTTCAGTCTGGCA
This sequence comes from Argentina silus, assembly GCF_951799395.1. Lineage (NCBI taxonomy): Eukaryota > Metazoa > Chordata > Actinopteri > Argentiniformes > Argentinidae > Argentina > Argentina silus. The sequence goes on from NC_139659.1 coordinate 6,912,654, forward strand.
CTGTGTACCTAAGCACACACGCACAAATTCACATTTCCATATAAATTCATGGTTCAAAACAGACCAGAATAGAGAGATGGAGAGCAGAGTATCCAATTTATACCACTGTGTGTCATTGTTACTTTTCATCCACGTTTTCAAGTCTTTATGAGTAGAGACCTTGAAAAGGGAAAAATGAGTGGCATAAAAGGGCCACTCATTGACATCAGAAACACACACACACACACACACACACACACACTACAGCAAGGACTGAGAAAGGGAAAGGGGACATGGATGAAAGGAGCAGGAAAGAGGGGTAGAGCGAAAGGGGGAGGGGGAGAAGGGTGTGAAAATGAAATGGAGAGCAACACGGAGGATTGAGGACAAGGAGGACTGAAAGAAAAATAAATCGAAAATTAATGATAAATACATGGAGGGATAGAAAAGGAGGACAGATGACAAAATGAGACGGGAGGAGGCAGAGAGAGGTGAAGCCAGAAGCAATAGCATCGGAGGAGAGAGGGATGAGGGAGGGAGAAGGAGGATGGGGGAGGGGGCAGGAGAGGCTTTATCCTCCGTGTCTTTGTTTGGGCTGCATCAAGGACAACAGACGGAAGAGAAGGAAGAGAATGAGAGAGAGAAAGGAAGAGATGAGAGAGAGAGAGGGAGAAAGGAAGAGATGAGAGAGAGAGAGAGAGGGAGATGGAGGGAGAAGAGAGAAGCATGTAAACGGAAAGAAGAAAATGAACAGAGACAAGGACAAGGAGAGTGAAGAGAAAGGGAGGAGAGAGGGGAGGAAAAGGTAGAAGGAGAGGGGGGACATGCTTCCTTCAAGATAGCAGCATGCATGGTTTACTGGATCTGAAGCTTACAGTGAAACAAAGACAACAACGCTTGAGAGAGAGAGAGAGAGAGAAACAAAAGAAAGAGAGAGAACCTGAAATGTAGACAAAGAAAGGAGGAAAAGCAACCATAAACAGAGTGCAGGGGTGGACTACAGCGCTAACAACAAAACAAACAGGGAGAATACAGTACTATCAATCAGAAACCATGACAACAACACCAGGACTAGGGATGGGGACAATGTTGTTGGTAGACTAGGTCGGGTCTAGACTAATTCTGAGCTTCTACCGATGACACGCAAACAGGGAAATAATCCTTAAACCCAATGATTTGCTTCCGTGCTTATCCAAAATACCACTGGACAGACACATGCACACACACGCACGCACGCACACACACACACACAGCTACAGCAGCTGTAGTTCATTATGACAGGATAACGATGAGCTGAGGGAAAGAGGAGGGGAGAGGAGATAGGGAATATAAAACAAACAATATTGAAAAAAACAACTAATCAGCCGTTCTACACCCCAAGTTCTTCAATTGGCTAACTACATCTAACTACTTCTCTGTAGCAACTTTCTGGGTTCTGAGTTCTTTGTTTGAGTATTATTCCAAGGATTATTCCATCCTCTCAGTGTAATGATGTCACACTACTCACACACACACACTTCAGGAGAGAGAAAGCATGGCCTATTTTTTTTTCTCTACTCTCTCCTCAAACCTAACCCAGATGAGAAAGAGTGGCTCTGACTACAAAGGCTCCAACACACACATTAATTAAAACAATATTGGGCTTTGCAAGATGGATTTATTTCCACACACACACACACCTCCCCCTTCCTTTGATGGGGCTAATTTGAGCCTTTGAGCCCACATCTCATCTGTTCTGTCAATCCCCCACTGCAGAACAAGAGAGAGAACGAGTTTGAGAGTGTGTGTGTGTGTGCGTGTGTGTTTGTGAGAGAGAGAAATAAAGAGCAAAAGAAATAAAAAGAGAAGAGAAAGGCAGCTCACGTAACACACTGCTGCCCCACATGCCCTCATTTTCTCACTTAACACTGAACTCACATTGCACTGGGCTCAATGTTTTACTGTACAGAGTTCTCATACTGCATCAACCTCTCAATCTAACCCTAAATACAATAGACTTAGAAACTCAAGAAAAAAAACTAAAAACAATTGGCAGTAAGAACACAGCTAAGAATACAAAGATCACTCAAACATAGCAGAGCCATGTGATAAAGTAGCCCCTCATCCAGACTCCAGAACCATCGAGTTCTCAGAATGCAGTGAGACAGGAACACAGCTGACTCACTGAGAACATATCAGGCTCAGGACTCCATGTTCTCATAACACTCATGGGCGTGTGTGTGTGTGTGTGTATTCTTACCTAGTTCGTCCCAGAGCTGTCTGTATTTGTCAGTCATGGTGGTGCCCTGTTGCCTCCATAGAGCCAGCCTCGGGTCGCCCATAAACTGTTCTGTGATCAGAGTTAACATCCTCGCGCCGTTTGAGTCCCTCATCTTCAACATCTCCCTCACCTGCAGGACAAAGACAGAGAGGGGGGGGGGGGGGGGGTTGGAAGTGTTGGTGGAGGACAACAGAGCTAAACTGGACAGGTGGGTTGTTATCTATACCCTTAACACATCCTGATGAATGAATAGCTGGCTCTTGCAGTGAGCAAACAAGGGGATAGCACTGCTCAACACTTCAAGTTGAGCAAAGGCATGTACATTTTTCCCCCTGACACACACACACACTCAAGTCAATTCAATAATGTTAACCTATCCCCAAGGGACAATAGTCCCCCTGTGATTCCTATATGTGTGTGTGCGTGTGTTTGACAGATAATCGATAGCCTACAGTACAGTAGAGAGGCGTTACCTTGCTGAAGAGAAGGTTGAGTTGTTTCCCAGAGCCGTGGTAGCCTCCCTGGGACAGGAAGAGTTTCACCTGCTCCTGGACCTGCTCCTCATCCAGGTGCCAACAGTTCTCATCGTCTACACTGGCCCCTGCCGTGGGGTCTGGGGCTCCTACACACACACACACACACACACACACACAGAGAGAGATCAGACACAGCACAAATGGGCACAGAAAGACCATCCACCACAGAGAAAGAGCCATCGCTGCTTTATCTGGGCAGCTTAATGAGTTTTCTTTTTCTTCCGTTTTTTTAACTGTTGTTTAGTTAAATGCACAACTCGCACAGTAAGTTAGCTTAACAAATCTAATATGAACCGAATACATTTCCTTCAAACATAAAACATGGATCCACAAACACATACAATGCTAAACATGTTCCCATTGTACACCAATGCTCGTAATGTGGTAAGCACAGCGGTATAGACACCAGATACAAAATGTTAAAACATATGTTCAACGGGAAAAGAGGAGACCCACCAAACTCCAAATGACACACACACGCACACGCACACGCACACACACACACACACACACACACACAGGGTCGGCAGTCTCATAAGACACACTTCCCCACATCCTGCATTCCTGCCATGCACTCATACAGACATGGTCTGATCAAAGCCTATGTGAGCCCTTGTGTGTGTGTGTGTGTGTGTGTGTATTCTTTAGTGCAGTCACACAGCCGTAACCTGATCAAAGTGTTTCCCTCTCCTGCAATCCCAAATTGCCTGTTTCTCCTGATTCCTCTCAGAATGGGAGCATCCGGTTGGAGCATCACTAGTGCGAGACAAGAGGAAATCTAAGCCAGGCACTGGGTCTATAACAGCCTGTGTGTGTGTGTGTGTGTGTGTGTGTGTGTGTGTGTGTGTGTGTGTAAGAAGAGAGGGGTGGTGAGGCTCTCCTTCCTGTCATCTAGGCTTGTGCACTCAGAGCCTCCCAGTCGGTGACGTTGGTAAAGTCGTAAATACAAAATGTGCGCATTCAAGTGCTTCTGAGGTCGGAACAATTCTTCAGCGAATATGACGGCAGCTAGCTAGCTCACGTCAATTTCCTAATGTTCACAAGATGGGCCTAAGAAAGCTTCTACTTCTGGTGCTCCTTATTGCTTTCAAGAGACATCTGGGGAACTACTTTCTCAACCATGTCAAAACTGTACAGAAATGATGAAAATTGTTGATCATTATTAAACATCTACTGTAAAAAAAAAACGTATTTTGGCAGCCATTTCTCTACGGCGGTGGTGAGGAAGTGCCACAACTCATCCACTCAGGTATTATCCTTCTACCCTGATTTTCCTGCTTGGAACTGTGACTTAAAGACTCGTTCAAGAGCTTATTTCCGAGTGGGAAACTCGTATTTACGACATTCAGACATGACTCGAACACACCATAAGCCACAAACACAGCCAATGACAACGCCCACCCTCGTCCCAATCTAAACCTCCTCCCAGTCTAAACCTCCTCCAATCACCTCCTACTCACCATGAACCTGGTTGATCTCAGAGTTCTGTGAGAGTATTTCATCAGCCAGTTTCTGTGCGGTGGGCAGCACCTCTGTGTGGTGCACTGTGATCAGGTACTGAACAAACTTCTGGAGCTGGTCTCTGTTCATCTGGAAAAGTGTCTCTGAAATGGGCAGGTGAAGTTTGACCTGCTCGGGCTTCCGTACGCGGTATAAAGACAGCGCTACAACATGAGCGCAGTAGAAGATGTCCTTGTTGCCGCAGCCGCAGGTTACCGCGGTGATCTTACAGCGGTCGAAGCTGACGCTCACGCTGCAGACGAGCTCGGGTTCCGTGGACGTCGCCGGTTCCGTTACTGTGCCGCTGAGATGGAACCCTGCAGGAGAACAGAGAAGAGAACCCGTTCGTTAAATCATTGTTCTGACTGATGGACTTCATAACAAAAATACAGCTAACAGACCACAGCTCAAGGCATTCATTTACAGCTACAGTACGAATCAATGAATCTGATGCAAAAAAAAAAAAGCGCAGCCAACACAATGCTTATTACCTAGCAATGCATTGGTGATCACAGACAGTGTAAATGAGTGTGAATGTGTGCGTGAGATTGTGGCCACTGGAGACAGAGGAACAGTAAGAAAGGGAAGGGGAGAAGAGCTGTAAGAATGGACACTCTCTCTGTGGGAGATTTCCCAGGAGTACGGGTAAAACTGCTGATCTTCTGAGGGCCAAAGTCTGACGACCTCCTAATGCAATAGAGCTCACAAGATATAACCACTCACTCTCACTCACACACACACACACACACACACACAGGAATGTCTATCCTCTATTTTCTAAAAACATGAAACATGACATTCTGTCTGAGGCCTGAGAGCTGAGAGGTCATTCCTGGGTCAAACACCTCCAGGCCTACACACAATCCCTCTCGTCCAGCCAGGAGAGGGAGACCAGGGAGACGAAAGGCCAAAACATTCTCATTTCCTTTTCATTTCCTTTCCACAACACCTCCGATGCTTACCTAGCCCTGGCCACCTATTCCCCCTCTCAGAGTGCTGCTGGGACTATTATTTCACCACCGAGAGAGAGACCTGCTCTTGTACAGTACAGTAGAGACCCCGGAGGCCATTTAGCAACGGAAAGCATACAGAGCATTAAAGTCCATAAGCCTGTGTGTGTGCGTGTGTATGTGTGTGTGTATAGAGGGAAACATTTATGTATCTGGATATGGCCATAACCCTGCAGTCAAACACCATCGTATCCTTTATTTGCCCTGACTGGAGACAGATATATGTGTGGTATTAGTGAGCTGAGACTCACTCGGGCTTCTACAGGAGAAAAACTAGCCTTGCTTGAGTTCTGACACCTGAGTGGAGAGGAAAGCTGAAAGAACATTTAATGGCACATATTGTAGGCTGCTTCCAGGAAAATCTACCTTGGCCAAAAGGTGTTTTTCTAAATGACTAATCTAAATGCAACATTGTAATAGTCAACATTATTGTGATGAGCTGTGTGATGAGCATAAAGCAACGCCCAAACTCCACCTATCCTCCACAAGCCACTGTAACTAGGCTACACTATCGCCGGGGTAAACAACTGAAGCCATTCTGAATCCATCTTCCACAAAATCAGCTAATTATGGTTTGGTCTCCAGGTACCCACTTCCACTGCACTGTTTAATCACTATAGAGAAACACTCCCACTACACAACACAACACACACAATACACACCGATGCAGAGACTCTCTTCTCAAAATTACCCTAAGTAAAACGGTCCTGGCTTGAAATGAAAAGCCTACATTTTATGTTGTGGTAGGAATGAACTGAAACTGAGATGCACAGTCAACATTTTGTCACAATTTAGCGTGGGCTACATGGTGCATGTGCACAGTCTAGATCACTCTTGATGAAGACAACTGACAGTTAAACCTACATCTAACCAGGTTCAAGGCACCTTTACCTCCAGTTATCATTCCGTAACAATCATTGATATTAAAATGACAAATCATTCCATGACCATTATCATCTCGATGGAGAATAGATGAAGTTAGGTGCTATCTGATGACAAATCAATACAATTGTATCCTCACTCATTTAGACACCATGATAAGAGGACACATTTTGTGTTGGGTGTAATACAGCAAGCCTTTTGGCCTCAAAAGGATTGGTAATGAATAGACCTGGTGATGCTGACAGCCCTACATACCAGGCTATCAGTAGGGTTCAACACACATAAGTCTGCACAGGACTAGGCCTATAGCTTGAATCTGCTTAATGGGGACGTTTTGTAAAACTGGCAATTATTTACACTTCACTACACTTACACTCACAGCAATGAGAGGGGTTTTTGTTCCTCAAAGAATGACCAACACTGTAAAATAGCAATTTATGGTGGTTCAAACCCCCTCAAGATAAGACAGACAGCCATTCCCCGTCTCTGACTAGAAGAGGTGTTTTGTTGTGGCAATGTAACAGTCTGAGTGAACCTATAGTCCAGTCAGACAGACACCACATTTACCTCTGTCAGTACAAAGCTCCACTCTCCATCTCACAGAAAATGGGGGGGGGGAATGGCACAGGGGAAGCCTTTTCCTGCTGATAACTGGGGCCCTGAAAACCACACTGACAGAAGAGAATTATGGGAGACGGATATCATTGAGAGGGCCTCAAAATGGCTTCCATAAATCCTGTCCGTCTGGACGTGGGGGGGGAGAGATCAGGTCGGTGGTCACTAGATGGCCAGGCTGGGAGGGCCAAAATGGCAATATCATCAGCAACAGAAGGATACAATATCGGCAGTATCTAGCTGATTCTTTTCAAAAGCAGCGAGAGAGAGAGCTGGAGCTAAAACGGTTAGCATAGCTCAGGTCAACGATGTAGTCAGGTTTCCCCTGGTGAAACTGAGAGGGAGAATTCTTATTCCCTTAGTTTTATTTTTGGTTTTCTCAGAGCATACTCCTTCCCAGTTCTAGAGGGAGTGGATCAGGTTATTCTGTTGACTGGGAGCCTCTGTGTGTGCGTGTCCCTGTGTGTGTGTGTGTGTGTGTGTGTGTGTGTGTGTGTGTGTGTGCGTGTGTGTGTAGTATGTTGCTCCACAGTGGTACAGTATCACATTTGCGTATCCATGGCGCTACCCTGATTGCTCTGTGAGACGATGTTACCAAGCCAAATGGAGTAGGATTAACTCCAAGTTGAGCCATGGATCATAGTAGTACAGTGGTGTTGAGAGCGCTGTACAGTTATACAGTTCTAGGTACTTCATGTAACTATCAAGGAGAAGTTGTCCCTAAAGCATGGACCTGAGGTCAGCTTTGCATCCCATCTCCTAACGGCTCAGGTTAGGATTGGAGTAGGGAGAAGCTGATCCTAAATCTGTGCTTAGGCAGCAACTTGTGCCTGGGGCCAATGTAAATATAAGGCAGGTACTACTTTTATAGCCTGAAGGAGACAAGCATGAGCCTGTGTGTGTGTGTGTGTGTGTGTGTGTGTGTGTGTGTGTATTTTAACCAACAACTCTCTGAGAGGACACACAAATCTAAGATTGCACACAGGCGCTTGAGAGAGGGTTTATGTTGTGGTCTCAGACTGCTGCTGTAAGGCTAGCCTATATAAAACCACCTACAGCTTATCTGGCCAACTTTTATGTTGTGCCTTAAAGAAGCTTGATGTTCTCGCTTGTGTGAAGATGGGCTCGCTTGAGGCTGCGGGTGAGAGACCAGGTGGTAGCGTGTGTGCATGCATGCATGCATAAGGTTATAAAGCCAGTGTGCTTTTGTGAGCATAGTAACTTTCAGTGGAACAGGAAAGGACAAATTTAGCTCAGGTCCCAACACTGCACCGCTGTCCTAGAAACCAGACCACTCACACACACACTATAAATCACACACACACACACACACAGCCCAGTGTGGAAACACCTATAGGCTATATTATAAAACTCATCAACACACATTCATTCAACTATTAAACATGTAGCTTACATACACATGCACACAAACACCTGCATTGGCACACTCCACTAGTCGTCTTATTTATTTTCCTGCAAAGACCACCCAAACGCATGAGAAACAAACATACTGTGTGCATCGGTGTGTGAGAGAAAAATTGACCTAGGGCGGCTAACGTCCTCCTCCGAGCAGACAGGAAAACAGGAAAATAAGAGACATTCAAAATGACAAGCCTTAATCATATCGAGAGGAAAAACCCAAAATAGCTCCACCATCACCCACCTCTGCAAAAACAGAGAGAACATTCACAAGCAGGAGACAGGCAGCAGCAAGCTAATCAGTTTAGCTGCCTCTTTAGAAAAGGCTATTTTCGGGCTCCATCGGTGACGGGGGAAATAAATCTCTCTCATGTGTAAACACTTTCCCCCTGAAGCAGCTCGGAGGATGTTACGCATGAAGCAGGCTGTGGTCTCTTGTCCATATGCAAGCTTGGCAATTCAGACAGAGAACTGTTCACACACAATCACTACCTACGCTATCAAGCCTAGGTCTAAACATCAAGCTTCTCAGAGAGAGGGGGGGTTTCTTTTCACGGAAGCACATGCCTCAGGAAATCTAATTCTCCATGATCACCACATACCTGTCTAATCATATTGGGACATTCCCAGTGAATAGGGAATTATAGACTTATTTTGATTGGGTTAACCATTAACCCACCCCCTATTTCACCGGTAGATTTATACCATTGCCACCATGATTAAGGTGAGGTCCAGCCATAGAATAGGGATATTCAAACCACCATCCACTACTGCCACCATGGAGGTAAGGTCAAACCTAAATGGTTGACACCATGGAGGTGAGGTCAAATGGATCAAACCACCGCCAACCACACACAGGTGTCCTACCCTACAGGCTCAGGGGAGGACAGCTGTTTGGGTTTTTTAGTTGGTTTGGGTTTGGTTGTTACTGGGACGAGCTTTGGTGGTTGATACGTCCGGACAGCTCACATGTAGCCCAGTTAAAGCCACCGCTAGACACACAACAGCTCTTCTCCCTTCTGTCTGTGTCTGTGTGTGTGTCACACATGGAGTGTGATAGTATGTGTGGAGAGAGTCAGTGAGTGTGTGTATGTGTGTTCTGTATAGGCTTACTGTGTGTGTGTGTGTGTGTGTGGGGGGGGGGGGGGGTCCCGTCAGTTAAGCATAAACAGGACTGGTGTGGAGGAATGGCCTCGGTAGGCATCAGAAGCACAGCTGCAGCACAGCACTGTTTTCACAACAATCAGTACACGTACACACATAAAACACACTTCAGTGGGTCTGAGCCCCTGTGATTTAATAAGATCACAAGAACACACACACACACACACACACACACACACACACACACACACACACAGCTTTAAGCAGAGTGGGCAGAAGGGAAAAGCAAGGCTTAAAACCAACCTTACACACAAGGCTGAATCTGTGAACGCGACAGGCAACCAGTCGCCCATCACTGAGTAAGTAGAAGAAGGTGGGGAGGGGGGAGGCAGACAGGGTAGACAATATTCTGTTTCTGACAAGATACTGTGCTGGATGCTCCTCGTGTCAAAATTCTACCATCACCACGGTATGTCCCTAGAACCCTCTGTTACCCTGGCAATGAGCTGGCGAATGGTGGACGAGCTGGTGGGAAGAGATAAGCCGTCCTTATTGGAGGAGGTTGTATGTTCTAGAACTAACTAAGGGTTCCAGGGTGGAGTTAGTGGAACTAGTGTGGCAGAATGTCTGGCCAGAATACAGGACTCTCTGGTCAGTCGTGTGTGGAGAGGAAGACATGCTGAGACCTCATTGGGGAAAAACTACAACTGAACTCCAATGAATATTCATATTCAGGGCCATTTAAATGATTTGAAAAAGGTGCATTACAACTACACACACACACACAGATCTGTGTGTAAGCTATGACACACAATATCTTTTTTCATAGGTTCATCATTAATCATAGGTTTATAATTAACGGAGAGAGGACACACACACACACACACACACACACACACACACAGTTTTGAGGAGTCAGCTGCGGTACGACAGTGGGTTAGAAGCTAGGCCAGACATTTAAAGACAGTCTGCTGTGACATATCTGGGTTGAAAGCACTACCATGTGGGATTAATCACAGATTTAGTGACGAGAGGAAAAACTGTTCTGACTAAAAGTTCCTGGCAGATCAAATGTGCTTAATCAGATATTGCAAAAATGCAGCCACATGTCACAAGGGAATGTGAGACAGTAAAGACACACACATACAAACAGCATAAACACAAGAAACACGCACACACACAGGTTTCGCTTCTCTGCAGGGAATTCACACACCCCAACGGACTTACTGGAAAACCTGACTAACAGAACATGGGGGGGGGGGGGGGTGTATACGAAAATAAGAAAATGAACAGAGACCATGACAAGAAGAGTGAAGAGAAAGGGAGGAGAGAGGGGAGGAAAAGGTAGAAAGAGAAGGGAATATGCTTCCTTCAAGATAGCAGCATGCATGGTTTACTGGAGCTGAAGCTTACAGTGAAACAAAGACAAACGCTTGAGAGAGAGAGAGAGAGAGAGAGAGAGAAGACTCGCTCCTCCCTTTCCTGCTTAGCAGTGAGCCAACACAACACCGGGGATCACGTTTCACACACTGGCACACACACACACCCTCACGCACACAGACGAACACACACATACATCCGCTTGCACACCACCTACGCCTCTCTCCCCTCCTTTGCCAAGTACAGACACACACACACACACACACACACACACACACACGACACTCCCCTGCATGGCCCAGCCTCAGTCATGCCTAGCCCAGAGCTGAACTGCTGACGTAAGAGAAAGAGAGAGACAGAGAGAGAGAGAGAGTGAGTGAGAGTGAAAGCTGTTGTATGAACAGGGAGGGGGTGAAAGAGAGAGGGAGGGGGTGAAAGAGAGAGAGAGAGGGAGGGAGGGAGGGAGAGAAATAGGGAGGGAGTGAGAGGCAGAGAGAATTCCTAAACAGAGGAGGAGACCGCTGGGCTTGTGGGAAGCTTGGAAAGCCCTCAGCTGAGCAGTGTGTGTGTTTGTGTCAGTGTGTGTGTGTGTGTGTGTGTGTATAGAGGCTTGGCAGCATGCCAGAACCCTGAGCTCAGCATTCTGTAATGCACTTCCTCTCTTCCTCTCTCTGCTCCACAGCTTGCATAATACAGCCAAGCACACTGCACGGCAACTAGACTTAACCCCTTCACTACCAATACAGCCCATAATACAGCCCAGCACACTGCACGGCAACTAGACTTAACCCCTTCACTACCAATACAGCCCATAATACAGCCCAGCGCACTGCACGGCAAAGACAATTCATACCTTTCACTGCTGGATGAGTTTAGTCTGGTGCCAAACAGTTAAATATGGCTCCATTTATGGGGAAAGGGGAGAGGGGTTTTAATTGGGCCGAATCTGGGCTGGACTTGAGCCTGTGAAAGAGCAGCAGCACCCTATGGAGCTCCGTCTAAGGACCCCTTCATGCCAGAGGCTGCTCTGGACGTTGCCCGTTGAGACGAGCGGCAAGAGGGGGTCATTTTCATTCTCTTTGTGACCAGGGCCTTCATTTAACAGTGCACTCAACAGACAATAGCCAGCCAGCCACCCCCCCATCCAACACACACACACACACACACACACACACACACACACACACACACCTCATTCCACTGTCCGTGTCACCCTCCAAAGCTGTGCAGTGAGGCGTGAGTGAGTGCCTCTCAGCCTAGGTGTGCTTTGTGTGTGTGTGCTTTATGTGTGTGAATGTGTGTACACCGATCACAATGGAGGCCCTAATCTCTTCCCCATAGAGACACAAAACATGCCTTGGGGCAGAGGAAGTGGGAGGAGGGGCCAGAGAATCATCAATAGAACCATTGATTACAGTCTGTAGGCTATTTAGTAGCTGGTTCCAGATCAGTTCCCCCGTGGCACTGTAGACATCTTGACTATCATGAGCTGAGCGAGAACACTGGCTCTGGACCAGTGCTTAACCAAGGTAAGGGGAGGCTCAAATTCAACAAGACTGGGCATATCAATAGTCTGTAGTGTCTTTCTTTTATCTGACTGATTTAGAAAACACCGGATACTGTAAACAGAAGAGACATGGTGAAAGCTGACTGATTGTCTTTCACCTGCCTCGGTCTTTCCCGTCGGTTCAGAGGGAGAGAGGAGACGAGGTGAGGAACAGACTTGAGTACTGAGACGCACCAAACAATCAGAACCTCCCATCTCCATGGTTACCGATACCCCTGAATGCACCCGGTGCGACAATGAGACACAAAGCCACTGAATCCATGCATCCATAATCAAAAGGGGAGAGAGAGACAATGATATGACAGCGTATTGAGGCACCTCTTCCAGGTAGCCAATGAGGAGAGAGTAGAGCATGCTGTGTCGGCGATGACAACAATGAGAGGTGTTGGGAGGGACAGGGGAGGTGTAAGTGGGTGTGTACTGGGGGAATGTGTGAGAGGGGTGGGGGAGGGAGGGTACGATGTAGGGGTGTGTGTGTGTGTGTGTGAAGAAGGTGGGGGGGATGCTCAACTAAGCAAGCTCCAAATTAGGTCACTGAGGATTTGAGTAAACTAGGTCAATCTGTGTCCCTCTTCAGCGATCTCCTACTGCATTAACATGGGGGTCATACCTGGCAACACTTCTAAAGCCAGTTCTGTAGGGTTTCACTCTATTCTTATACTAAGGCTAAAGCCAGGGTAAAAAAAAAATGCTGTAGCTACTTACAACTCAATCTAAAATAAGTGCGTGTGGAAGAGCTGACTAGAATGAGCCTTTACAGCAAACAAGGGGGTGCAAAATGTCTGGTAACTCAGACAACAAACGACTCCTCCACTGGAGGAAGCCATTGAAGCCACGTTTTTATGGTGTCCATTTCACAGCCCACAAAGGGACCTCGGGTGACATTTTGTGTCTAATTGCTGCCATTCTGGCTCCAGTGAGCCCTGCCAGGTCTGCTGAGAGCACCAGGGGGAGGAAACTGGCCACTCCATGAGGAGATGCATTACGACAGGAAGTAGGTCCAGGCCCCATCTGCCACTGGGAGAGAGTAAGGGCTCTTTGGCAGACTCTCACCGCTGGCCTACGGTACTGGTGGTGAAGTGCTGTGTCCCAACACTCTAAAACAAGCGTCCTTCACTTCGGTCCTTTCTCACACCACGGTGACGTAATGGTAAAAGGTTTTGTGAGCCGTCTCTCCTCCAGCCCGTTATTGGAGCAGACACAGGGACAGCCTCACAGCAACAGTCTAATCTATCATTCATCACCCACAGCTGCTAAGGTTTAAAAAACACAGCTTAAAGTGACACATAAAAGAAGGCTACGAGAGGATAAGAGCTTCTCAAATGATGTTTCAACGGCGCATTAAAAGGATGCAGCGCTGTTCAGATCATAACATGGTATGGGGGCTAAAGCTAATAAAAGCATATATGAGCATTTATGAGCAGTGTTTTGAATGGAAGCGTTTCTTGGGAGGCAGTTAGGCTTAGTGTTCATGGTTTCTCACTGGTGTGGGGAGAGGGGGGGTTAGGCCGACTTCACTTTGAAAGAACACATCACTTTTTTTTTTTTGTCATGATCAAGGAATAACTGGTACACGAGTGCAGTGAGTCACTCACACATACACACACAATATGTTTTTTTTTTTTTTAACAAAGTTCAGATCAAAGGGTAGTAATTTCCCCAGGTGGTCTGAACGCTGCAGACTTTTAATGGTGGAGAGATGCTGGTCTGAGCTGGAATTACCTCCAATTATCCCCCCTAACTGACTATCAGTCTCTCACACACACACACACACACACACACACACAGGCCAGGCACTGCACTCTTGCACTGACTACACCCTCCCTGCCCCCCTAACCCTAATCCTAAACCCTAACCCCCTCCACACACACACACACACACACACACACACACACACACACACACACACACACACACACACACACACATAGCTACCTCAGTGATGAAGAACATGGCACACTGAAACAGTGCTTCCCACATCCCACTTGGACTATCATCCAGCACACACACACACGCACACGCACAGGTAAACAAACACTGCACTTCTCTCCAAGTTCTCACCAGGCCAGGACAATGGCCCTTAAAAAAAGAGAGTAGAAACAGACACTCAAGTCTGCATCTCAAAAGACTGCTTTCCCTCTGCTCTAAAGCACACAAGGACAAACAGGTCAAGGAGTCTGGACCAAGCAGGCACAGAGTTTGAGCGATGGAGAGAGCAAACAAGAGATGAGAAGAAAGAAAGAAAGAGAGAGAGAAAGAAAAGGAGGGAAAGAAAAATGAAAATAGGCAGAATGTATTTGCCATTGATGAAAGAGAGAGAATCTCTGCTGAGCTTCAGCTAACACATTCTCCCCAGAGCAGCAAACAATGTGTAACCCAAATATGTCTGATTCCATTTCACACACACAGTACAGACACACACATTAATAAGAACAGGACTGGAGACCCAACCACACCTGATCTACAACACAAAGGCTTACATCTCCCACACTGATGCACACACACACGCACAAGCATACACAAATGCACGCAAGTGAGCACACACGCACACACACACACACACAACAAAAGACTCTCCTTCAATTCCCATGTCCTTTTTTCTACTGTATCTAATGCCTGAGGGAGGGGGGGGGGATCTCTAGCATTAATTTATGGGAAATTGTTGAAATCTAAAAAGAAAACATAGAGGATGCAGCTGTCATTCCCTGAAACTGTCACAGGAAATTACCCTTGTATACTACCCTGTCAGAAATACACTCCTGACCTACACTTTAACTGGATGGGTGTAGCAATAGCTCCAGGTCGGTAAGGCGGACAGTGTTTTGCTTATACCCATCTGATGCTCTTGGATCTGAGAATTGCCTAGGGTTGGGGCTCCATTAGGATTTGAGCATACATCATTAAGCAGCTCTCTCAGCCTTGTAAACAGCCACTGATCACTAAGCCCAGCCATATGGTTTTCCACTTGGTTCAGCTCAAAACCAAAGCCAGAGTGTTTGTGTGTCACACAGAGGAAACACACACAGAGGAGAGAGAGAAACACGATGTCCTCAACCAGCATTTCAACATAGATGCCTCAGATCTCCTAAGGCCAAGGAGGAGCCACAGTTGGGGCTTGGCAAAGGGGCTTTCAATGGATACCAAACAACAGGAGTTTCTTGTTTGAAAGCATTTATTTCAGTATCTTCCTTCCCCTGATCTACACAGTCCAAGTCATTTGTTTAGCCTCTGAGGAACACCAGCAGTCCAGCCAAGATGCACAACAACAATAAAAACTCTGAACCATGGAGAGCAAATGCCTCTCTTTCCCACCACTCGGTTTCAACAAAATCCACACAAAAGATCCATTCTGGTTGTTTTGGCAGGGTTAGTATGTTACCATAACTGGCTCCTTGCAAACACACACAAAGTGACCGAGCAGTTACAATTCCAGGGTTGAGCCTGAGAAAGGTTTGATACTATTTGATACTACTCCTAATCTAAATGAAAGTGTGTGTGTGTGTGTGTGTGTGTGTGTGTGTGTGTGTGTGCTGGCTTGGGGGGAGTAGGGGATGATGGGAAAAGGCTGCTCTGGCCTCAATGACAAGAGATCTGCTTGCTAGCATGCGGAAGCTTTCAGATCAGGGACATGGAGAGGGCTCCCACATCACTTCAACTAGCCCGAGAAAGAGGCCCCTTTCAGTGGATGGAAACGTTGTGGGAACGTTTGTCCTTCTCTCTGTGTTTGGAAACGTTGTGCCTCTCAGTGGATGTGAATGTTGACTAAACGTTATGTTTGCACTGTGGGAGTGTTGTGGTGCTCATCCAGCTGTTACTGCCTATTCTCCCTATTCCCCTAGCTGACACAGGAGGAGAGAGGGAATACTACATGGAGGCCCCCCGATTACCACACCCGCCCAACTTCTACGCAGCTGGCCATGAGAACAGCTGACCAAACTTGGCTCATGGGAAGGCTGTCTGGGGTGTGTGTGTGTGTGTGTGTGTGTGTGTGTAGTTATGGGCTAGAGAACGCAGAAGAACAGCATGAGAACCGGAGGAGCACAAGGGCCTCTGGTGGCTGACAGACCATCCCAGCCTGCCTGCCTGCCTGCTTGACTGTGTCACATTGCCTGTCCTACTAGCTCATTATCTCCAGGACGGTGACATACACACAAGGAAAGGTTCTTGCTTTTGAAGACAAACACGTCTAAGGATTAAGGAAAACTACTAGCATGACAAATGTTTTTTTATGCTAGACACATCTTGAACCAACAGTAGACATTCACAGGCCAAGGCAATCAATCAACAGAGAACATACCAGGGCACAAAACAGGATGCAGAGAAACGAATCCTAGTGCCTGCACTGCACCTGTCCTACACCTGTCCAAACAGGACAGGTGTGTGTGTGTGTGTGTGTGTGTGTGTGTGTGTGTGTGTGTGTGTGTGTGACCCAGCAGGTCCCTTCTCTCTTCATGAGTGACACAAGAGGGTGAACCTTCACCTCTCAACTCCCAACAGGTGCTCCCCAGACTGCATAAGCAGCCTGGCAAATCCATCCCCACAGAGGTGTGTGTGTGTGTGTGTGTATATAGCTACTGCTATAGTGCTTTCACAGATGATGTCTGAAAAACTGTAAGCGGTTTTAATTTTTTAAAAAAGAAGAAAAAAAAAGAAGGTTTACTTCGCAATAGAGCCAAATACACCACCATAAAAAATAATAGGTATAAAATAATATCAATATTGTCCATATAACCAATTAAATACATATTCAAAGTACACATCATAAAATGAAAGGCTGTCATTAGCACAATATCTAAATTACAACGCCTGGGGAAATCATTGGCATAGTTGTGGCATGATTACCATGGCCTGGATTGTGTGGAATGGTATGAGACTAAGCTCCAATCAGCCCATTACAGCGTGGCACCAGACAGTGATGGGCTTCAGTGCTGGACAGTCCACACCGACAGACACAGACACAGACACAGACACAGACACAGACACAGACACAGACACAGACTAATTCCAGCTCTGACACATCCAATCTGTTCCAGTGTAGCTCAGCTCATTCCCTGTGCTCTTTGTTCCCCTATCCATGGTTAGAATGGGGGACTTTTTTTCCTTTGGGTCGCACAGTTAGTTCACAAATATGAATGACACACTTATTCTTATGGTAATGACCATACATTTAGTTGAACACATGCGCGCGCACACACACACGTGTACACAACAGAGACAAAACAGAGAGGTGATAACCACCAAACACTTCCTGGATGTTCTTTTGTGTTGTTCTGGGAGTGGAAAAGCATGACTCAGAGCTTCTGACTGCAGCGCTCTCAGATCGGGACTGTGGGTGTGTGTGTGTGGGGGTGTGTGTGTGTGGGTGTGTGTGTGTGTGTGGTGTTGCCGTTAAGGAGGAGCAAAGACAGTTTATGTTCCACAGGCGACAACTGTACTTTCACCTGTCAGTCAGGTGACTAATACAACGACCAAAACTAGGCGTGGAGCTTTTCAAAGCATTCCAGTGTGACTAAGAACAACTTTTAATTGACTGGTTTCACATTATCATAACCATCCTGGGGGTGAATACTTTCCTTTCACTATCATCACACAGATTTTGGCTTTTGTCTATTGACAAAACAGGATGTACAGTCGGTTACGTGAACGATCGACCGTGTAACCATTTACCTCTCCGTAGATTAGATACAAACACGTCTTGCTCAACATTTCCAACCAGTTCTGTTTGCTAGCATGACCATAGTGACTAGAAGGTTCCACATGATGCAGTCTCCACTACACGGTTTAATATTCAACAGCACTCTGACGAGCTAGAGAAATATTAAACTTTTGCTCACCCCTCCCTCCCTGCATCTCTCCTCCTCTCCACATCTAATTTACAAACTGCAGTTCCTTTCCTGTCTGGCTAGCATGGGTGATTTGTCATGCCACCTTGCCATGACTGTCTCACTCACTCTCTCATACACACGGGGAGGGGGGTAGAATTATGATCGTGATTAGACCCCTTAGCCAGGCATGCGTTCCATGAGCTCTGTACACACACACACACACACACACACACACACACACACACACACACACACACACACACACACACACACACACACACACACACACACACACACACACACACACACACACACACACACACACACACACACACACACACACACACACACACACACACACACACACACACACACACAGAATGAATCAGCCAGGCCCATTCTCCTGCTGTTAAATATGGCATTTATGGAGCATTCTTCTTCAGCACCAGGCGAGGCAGTGAAGGGCTGACCCCAACATTCGTCATGCTTATGTCTTCATAAATCTCCATTGGTTTTGGGACCTGCCTGAAAATCGACACTTTCTCTCATGCACACACACCATCTCTCTCTCTCTCTCTCATCACCTCTCTCGCTCAGCTAGTAAATAAAAACGATAAGGGCCTGTCGATGGAGAGAGTTCTCAGAAAGGGCTGACACTGCTGCCCACACAGACACACACAACCCTCCCGGCCCCAACTCCTGCTCTGTCAGTCTCTGAAAGTGGAATTGAAATAGTCATAAGTGTAACATCATGAATATCATATCGAAAGTGAAAATAAACTCTGGGCAGCAGCAAGTACTGTGAGTGTGTGGGTGTGTGTGGGTGGGTGGGTGTGTGGGTGTGTGTGTGTGTGGTGTGTGTGGTGTGTGCCATGTCAGGGGCCATAGGGGTAAGGCCCCGCTTGCCTGTTCTGTGACATCAGCGGGCCAGCTCAGCACTTCCTCTCTATGCTTTACTCAGCATTCAACCCTGGTCCCACACATTCATCTGTTCATCCTCCCTTCTACCCCCTCCTCTACCCCCTCCTCTACCTTCCTCTACCCCCTCCTCTACCCCCTCCTCTACCTTCCTCTACCCTCCTCTACCCCCTCCTCTACCCCCTCCTCTACCCCCTCCTCTACCTTCCTCTACCCCCTCCTCTACCTTCCTCTACCCCCTCCTCTGCTTTAACATCCTTTCTCTTTGACTCCCTTTCAATATCCTGTCCCCTCTACTTCACTCAGCAATCATGCCTATTCAGACATCCATCTACTGCACAGAGCTGACACTGCACTTTATCTTTCCATCTTCTCGTCTTTTATACATCATTTTATATACCTGTCCCCGTCCCCGTCCCCGTCCCCATCCCGTCCCCATCCCGTCCCCGTCCCCGATCCCTTCATCAGTTGGCCGTTGAAGGGCAGGTCTTACACAAGAGGGACAGGCAAACAATGCAGATGTAACTGGTAATACAACACATTTGTGCACACACAGGAAGGGTGAGGAGGGCCTGTGTGAGCATGTACAGGCCCTGGAGGAGGACTGGGGATAACAGTCTAGAACAGCGTTCGGCCATTTCCCTTCCCTGTGCATCTGGTTTGGAGCTCCTGTCATCAGTGTGTGTGAGTCGTATGCACTTGTTCTTCCATGTGGGGATGGGGGGGGGGGGGGGGGGGGCTGGTGGCGGGGGCCTGGTGCTGTGTGTAACCACAGAGGAGCCCTCTCTAAGGGCCGGATGTTGAAAACTAGAGAGAGCATGGCAGTTTGTCTGCTAACAGATTGACACGAGTAGGGAGGGGGGGAGAGAGGGGGGGGGGGCGGGGTGAAACTGAATCTAGAGGGGGGTTTCCAAGAAGAGGGGGTTAAAGCAGGAAGCAGGAAGTGAATAGTTATAGGTGACCGATGGACAGAGGGCTCCGTATTGTGCATGTGCATACACAGTAACAGAGTTCACATATGAGAGGCCAAATGCGTACAATCACATGGTCCTTGCCTTCTCCTGTGTGTTTGGCTAAGTAAACACACAGCGCCATCAGGTCTCTCCCCAGGCACAGCAGTACTGGCTTCTATATAAAGACGGAGAGCAGACGGACCCAGTGTTACCTGGCCCATAGAACGAACGAGTGAGTGTGTGTGTGTGTGTGTGTGTGTGAGTGTTCTGTATAGGCTTACTATGTGTGTGTGTGGGGTCCCGTCAGTTAAGCATAAACAGGACTGGTGTGGAGGAATGGCCTCGGTAGGCATCAGAAGCACAGCTGCAGCACAGCACTGTTTTCACAACAATCAGTACACGTACACACATAAAACACACTTCAGTGGGTCTGAGCCCCTGTGATTTAATAAGATCACAAGAACACACACACACACACACACACACACACACACACACACACACACACACACACGGCATTACCCCTGGGACCCTACTGTCAAGGCTTGTCCCCTCTCCAGGACTGTTCCCAAAACACTGACCATACGGCTGATACCCTGGTGGGTTCTGACGCACACTTTGAGAGGAGAGGAGGGGGAGGAGAGGAGGAGAAGGTTGATGATAAGCCCATCAGTCTTCATTAGCCATGCTGTAGCTGGTAGCTGTGGTAACAGGCCTCTGATGGATGGCACCTTTAAGTTCCCATTAAAAAGGTAAGTATTGCTCATAAGCAGCTTCTGATTAACACTCAGGCTAGAGGAGGTGAGCAGGGTGCTCCACATACAGAGAGGTCTGCTCTCATCCGCCCCGCTGAAGAACACAGGATTTGGGACAGCACAGGGGAAGGTTTTTTACATTCATTGACGTGTTTTTCCCTAGGTAGACTTCTTTTTGTTGCAGACCTTGAGGCTTTGAGGCTCAAGAAAACTCCAGCTGGTCTCTAGAGAAGTGTGTTGGTGTATTTGGAAGGTTCTAAACCAGTGTGTCAGTGTGTGGAATGTTCTACAACAGTGTGTCAGTGTGTTTGGAATATTTTCAGCCGGCAGTTGGTTCCATGGTTCCAGTTTCCTAGTTCCAAGGGGTGCTCCTCAGAGACCATTCCATGGGGCCCAGTATTCCCATTATGCTTTGAGAACGGCAGGCTTTGACTTGCTGAGAGCTCTTTGGGGATAAATAGTCCTCTATAGACATCCCCTTTAATAGGGGCCACTCTACCCAGAGGCCTACCGGGTGGAGGTGTGTTTACTAGTTGTCAGTAGCAGCACCAGTGTGTGTGTGTGTGTGTGTGTGTGTGTTACACTTGAGGTTAGATGTGGTCTGGGCAAATGAGGCCAAACTGAGGTGAGCCTGCTTTACCCATCTCCCCCATCTCCCCCATCCTCCCCCTCTCCTCCGCTGAAGGTTAATGATAGAGAGATACGGTGGAGGAATACAGATCAGGGAGATGGATGGATGAAAAGAGGGAGCTGAACAACCCTGCTGGTCTAACCAAATATTAACCAACAGAACACCTACACGTACAAACACAGCTGCTGTCTTCAGAGACATTTAGGGGACTCTAAAGTATACAACATGCATCCGTGTTTCCCTACTACCATAGTAGGATCCTTTTGTTTATGTGTGTGTGTGTGTGTGTGTCTGAGAAAGAGAGAGTTGCTGCCTCTTTTTCACCAGAACTGAGGACCCTGGCAGCACAACCCCATCCCCTTCCCTCTGTGTGGAAACAGAATTCTGGAATTCCACATTCCATGGAGTGTCTGACACTGACCTGGAAAATACCTAGGCAGAGCTCCAAGACTTTGACCAGCAACAACAGGAAAACTAGGATAAAACAAAACAAAAAAAGGGATACCAGCCATATTACAAGGAGAACATTTCTCCTCTATCTATCTCTAGCACTGCAACCAGACATCTCTTGTGAAATAGATTTATATCTGAATGAGCCCATCAACTCTTTATATAAAGTATTTACTGAATAACTAGAACCCAATTTATTTTCCATGTATGACCTCTAAGCTATATTTGACAGACTTATAATTTATGTTCAAATGTAAGCCTCCAGATCTATATCTGTTTATTCCATGTATGCAATACCAGGAAAATCTGTCAGATAGAGTGTGTGTGTGTGTGTGTGTTCCTCATCCATTCTGTGGTTGTGCTTCGACGCATTGATTGAGATAACAGATGAGATGGCCTGCATTAATCAGTGCATATATCTGGTAGGGCCTCAGGGTTCTTACACACTGCAGTATATGAGGGAGGAAGAAAAGAGAGACAAAAGAGGAAGAGTGAGTGTGTGTGTGTTGGGCATATTAACTTTGATAGAGGTTATCACCCTAGCCTTTCTGCCCTCCTGAAGAAACAGACAAAGGCCCCAGCGAACATGGCTGGCAAATCTATCTGCATTCTAAACATTTCACAATCAATCCTCCATTTTACCACTGTGGAATTCAACAACAGGCTTGGTCACATCTCTCACATAACAGTCAGGGGCACAGAGTGACAAAGAGACAGAAACACACACACACACACACAAGAAATAGAACATTAAACATTAAACTCTGACTGCACGCATGCACATGAAAGTGTTGTACAGGCTGTACAGAGCAATGCCATATGTACAGAAGGCATGCATTATGGAGATTCCATATTAACCTTTACCATCTGATGCTTCAAAGCAGTCATCTTTGGGTTGAGTCGGTGTCTGTGCGCGTGTGTGTGTGTGTAGGTAGGTCTATCGCCTGACTGGATGTATGCTATGGTATAAAAGGATTGGTGTACACTGATGTCTTGAGTTATTCACCCAGAAACAAACAGTCACTGAGAGTGCACAAGTGAGCTCTACAGACAAGTGATCTGCAATGTAGCAGATCTGAGGTGTGGATGAGGAAAGCCAATGTTTACCATGAGTG
Source organism: Argentina silus (assembly GCF_951799395.1). Lineage (NCBI taxonomy): Eukaryota > Metazoa > Chordata > Actinopteri > Argentiniformes > Argentinidae > Argentina > Argentina silus. The sequence goes on from NC_139659.1 coordinate 6,935,553, forward strand.
GGTTATGAGGTACAGCATCTTCTCTTGTTACTTGACCGTGAGGTCGAGAGCTCTCTCTCTCTGAAGCACTTAGCTGCTAATTACTGAACAGAACAGCAGGGTATGATGATCACAGGAGAACGGACTAAACTCTGGTTTAGAGACACAATAGAGGCAGTCTGTGTGTGTGTGTGTAACTTATTTAGAACGAGGCGGAACCGGAATAGACCCTCATCTATATTTGCCATTAGGTGCTAACAGCCTAGTGTTACACTACAGAAAAAATAAGCTGTTTCCATCTGTAGAGTTTAGAGCTGCGTATCCATTGAAGCTCAATTAATAGTGAACTATTTTGCCCCTTATTCTCGATACACTATGCAAGTCCGTACTTGCATCTACAGAAACTGCAGAACGTAAACAAAACTGGATACAGATACAGTCTTTCATAGCGTATAAAGATTGAGTTCTTCGTCGCAACCTTAATGACTGGAATTGACCCCAACTCTGTAATATCATGTAATTGTTGCAACATATCAGTGTGCCAAACCACAACTTAACACGTGACTACTCCCTCCTCACTCCTGAAATGGGCACATGGGCACACACATACGGGCGCACACATGGGAGCACACACACACACAGGCACACAGACACACGTTAGGCTTTAAAGACCATACTTTCAATCTCTTTAAAACCTTGTTTCCACTCAACTTAGACATATAGGATATCATTGGCTCCAAGATAAAATTGGCATTCTAGAAAACTAAAATAAGTTTTAATTTATTTTGCCCTTGTGTGGGTAGAACTTTTCAGCAGTAGCCTAAATGCCATTCTAAATAGACATGGGATAAAGACCACTCTGTGCTCAAATCAGATTGCCTCGCATTCCATTATCAGCACACCAACCAAAGAGCAAAAATAAATCTAATACTGAGTACAAATGTGATGTGTTCTTTATCCAAAAATGAGCATCTGATGGCACAAAAAAACAAAATGTCAACATTTAGCAGGGTCTGACTAGTTTTGTTAACACTTATGGACCCCAGGGAGTCAACCACCACACCCATTTATCCTAACTGACAATGCGAGTATCTGAAGAGACCCTATGAATACTTATATGCTATGCGACTAGCTAAAACGGGTATACTGTACTGGTGTCAGATCTCAGTCTTGGTGGACTGGGATGGGTTGCATTCTCACTGGGGCAGGGGTACATCAAAGCCCTGACAGGGATCTGAAGAGAGATGGTGAGATTTCACTGTGTGGTGACACTCTACCATCCTACTGCCAGAACCAGGCCTAATGACCGACCAGTCAGATGAGGAAGACTGAGGAACACTACCTCTACTACTACTCTCTCTCTCTCTCTCAAAGTCCCTGAACCATCAGAGGACTGCCCCTCCAGTCTCCGCTCCTAGGACAGGCTTTGATCATTTCCCCAGACCAACAGAAGCTCTCACTGCCTCAGCCCACCATCCCTAAAGCAACAGGCCCCTGACAGATTTAAGTGGCAAGTCTTAAATTCTGTCTTAAATGTGTATAAAATGTCAGAAATGTCCATGATGCCTACCGAGCTACTGGTGGAGAAGACGCTCTAAAAAGAAGAAGAAGAAAATGGCCTGAAGACACCCAGATGGCTTTATTATGAGTGGCCAGGCAGCTTATTATTAGCTTTGTGAAGAACGGATGGACGGGGGCAGTGACACAGCTGATTCACAAGACGACACACACACACAGCCTAGCCAATACATAAAACTAATTTAAGCAAAATGATCTGAAAAGCCTTGACAGGGGAAAGCAATGTGGTGGAGGCCCATCTTTAGGCTGGCTTTGACCTGTCCCATTCTTTCAGATCAGTTCAGTTCAGATGATGGAAAATATGGGGAAAGGAAGTTATTTCAGACAACTGAGAGAGAGCCGTAGGCCTACATTAAAGCTTGTAGCCTAGATGTCAACCCAAAAATGGCATTTCTATCTCCAAAATGGCTGTGTGTTACGTTATTTCCATGCATGACTAGCAGTGCAAGAATATAATTAGCTCAACCCACTGACGAAGCATTGCATAAATGCTTGGCTTACAAAATAAATTGCTCCATGACTGATGATACAGTGAAGTATTTACAGTGAAGTCAGGGTTAACGCCAACGCAAATCATTTCTGGGTTAAGGCATGACGGCTCTCTGAATTCATGGGCCAGATTAGCCATGGCTACATCAGTCTATGATGTTCAGCTAGATTAGAATCATTTATCTAACCAAACTCTGTCCTGTCAACATTCTAGCCACTGACAACAAGGTGCATATAGTTCCCACTGTATGTTCTGTCAACAGTCTCCATAGATCAGTCAAAAAATTCGACATCAAATTATTTCATAATCACAACCAGCAGAAGACTGCTTCCCTCCCCACCCGAAATGAGATGAGTAAGGAGGAGGAGCCAAAAAGCATCCCTCCCCCCCATCAATAACAGACAACACCCCAAACTAATAGGATCAGCGGTTGAATGACCTTTGACCTAATAAAGCAGGAACAGATCGAAACAGACAGAATGTACGCAGGCTAAGACACAGAGAGAGAAAAAGAGAGAGGGGGGGTCAACAGGGTAAAGGAGAGGGGGTGGAGTTGAACTTGACCCTGAGTGCAGGTGTGGGAGGACCTTAATGGTGGTTTACAAGGTGAATTAATGATTATGAGATACAGTGATAGAAAATAACAGGGTAGCCTAATGCATGATAATCTTGATAAAATGCATATTAACATCTAATACTGTTTTTCCATAGGCTAACCAATGTGCAAAAACGTCTGAGGCGATTCCATCCCCAAACAGCATGTTTTCTATTCACCTTTCTATACAAGAACAGCCTGTCCCTCTCAAATCAACAGGGACAAGAAACAGAATGTACTATCAATTCTATTACATGTACACACATATAGGCAGCACACACACACACACAGTAGGCTATATTGCAACGTGTCACTGTTCAGTGCGTCGTCCAACAATACGGACATACCTTATGTAAGTAAGAGAGATAGGCTGCCATGTCGATGACATGTTTACTGTAGTCACCTCTCTGATAAGCAGGTCCCCAATCACCAGGACCTGGGGTTGGGCCCCACTGATGCCCTTGAGACTACAGCCACCTGCCACTGAGAGGGGGGTTGGCAAAGCCATATCTAAAATATGTAGTATCCGCCAATCCATATACCATTTGCCTTTGCTTTCTTTCACCCATGTCCACGAACAAAATTAGAAAATATGGCCAGTTGTTTGTGTGTGTGTGTGTGTGTGTGTGTACACATAGGGCTCAATCTGCATGCTATCAATGGGGAATGACAGCAGTGCACACACAGGGAGGGTTTATTGGCTGATTGTACCCCAGCCTGGAATTTGCTGGAAAGATTGTGCCAAGAAGTGATAAATAAAAGATGCAATCTTCCCGCACTGCCTGTGCAAGGGGAGGGGGGTCACTCAGAGTAGACCTGAGGGAAGATGATAGTTATGGATCTGTTTGGCACACATTCGTACACAGCCTCCCAACACAACAACACACGTCTTTGCCTGGGAAAAAACAACTGAACAAATTCTGCATAGCACACTGAACAACAGGGAAAGCCTCTTCCTAGGGAAGGAATCCTAATAATAAAAGACATAGCTCTTAGGGCCTAAGCCCTATATGGAGGCCAGAAAAGGTCTAGGCCTAGTGTGTTATTGTGAGCTGCCTGGAGACCCTTGGGCCCTTCAGCTAGGCCTCAAAGCCCAGAGCCACCCCTGAACCCCATTGCATTCAAAGGAGGAGGGGAAGGATGGCCATGCAGAAAATTACGTTTGCAGATTCAAATTAACCATGCAGAGTAATGAGATTAAAATCATGAGCGTTTTCCAAGGGTGGGGGACTGGGGGCGGCAAATCTAAGCTCTAATGAACTCACAACAAAGATACAATGATGGCATGAGTTTGAATGCACATCTCTGGGATGCACCGATTGGGACAACATACAATGTATGACCCTGGGACATGGCTGATGGCTTAGTAAAACCCTGGGGTGCAGGTGTATGTGGGGTAAAATGCATGGCCACATGTTTATTCAGGTATGTTTGATTAGAGAACATTTATCCTGACTATTTTTCGTAACTTATTATAACCATTATCTTGGGTCTGAACATGATATAATGGCTCAGGAAAAACAACAACACTTGAACCAATTAGCTGCAAATGTGTGCAAATCCAGGTCCATTAAAAAAAAAGAGAGTCACTGTGGCTTTAAATCGCCATTCCTCCCTCCTCTTTCCAAATCTCTTCTATTTAACAAGCAGTGAAAAGAAATAAAAAGGCGCTTTTGTTTGCCTTCCTTTTAGAGGGTGACAGAAAGCTGAAAAGACACAAATGAACATGAAAATGGGAACAAAGTACCAAGCTCTCAATAGGAATGCCTCACGGCTATTTGATATGCGCACTCGGTAAATAGGCTGGAAGCTCAGACCTAGCTCCAAAACCAGAATATTATTACTACCACCAATCAATTAAAATAGAAAATGCTTTGATTGCACGATATAATCGAATGCCATTATAAACTAGACTTAATTATGGTAAAGAAATAGGTTTCCATGAATTTAAAAAGAACTGTCAATTCAGCTGAGAGATTTCTGTTCTCGCTACGCCAGAAACCTCCCCCATGCCTTTCACTTCGGAAAATAAACAGAGTCGACAAGCCGCAGCCCTGACGTTCTATTTTCGACACACAGCTCGGAAAAGCTCGATCTTTTTCAGCTCAAAGTATAGACTACTTTAGGGTGTCTACGTGCACATATAAAACAAATGTTTGCATCCGAGCCAAGTATATGGGCACATTTATTAAAGCCCCAGTCTACTTCCGTAATGATTATTTTTCACCCAAGCAAAAAATATCCCGTCGGGTCGATCTAGCGAGCAAACGAGTAAATGTATCGGCATAACACAAAGCCAATATAATATTATATTCGAAATGTATATTGATAGCAAAGCAGAATTTCCCATTTTGTCTAGACATTGCTTGTCTAGCCAACACATTTCGCCAACGCAGCTTGCCGATTTAAAAGCCCCGTAGTAGACTATGCCCTTTGTCGCCTCATTCCACCCTTTGTTGGAGCCTGATTCAACAGACTTCCTATTTCATTTCTGATGTATTGATGGTCTAAACACATTTTCATGTTTTGTGTTTGAGTGTTCACTTTGCAAACTCAATAAAGAAACAAATGCGGTATTTTTCATCCCGTTTTAGCTGGTCCATCCGCCACTCACCGACTTGCAATACGTTGTCCACACAGCCACTCTCCAGCAACGCGATGCCTCGTCGGAAAGGCAGTCGCGTCTCGTCGCTATTCTCCCCGCTAGCTCCATTCTCCTCTCCCCCTATATTGAATGAAGAATACATGCAGATCTCCCGTTCACTCCTGGGGAAAGACCAGTAGACGATCCGCCTTTGAACAGGCTCCGGGATCCGTTCGAAGCGCTCTTCCACCCTTTGAAACGGCCACTTCTCAGCCACTTTCCTGGCCGCGATGTCCAAAAGAGATTCCGGGCTCTGGGTTTTGCTCGACCCACCTTGGGCCGTACCCGAACCGCCACATAACGGTCCCCCGGCCCGTTGGCCCTGTCTACATGTTGTATTATAACCCGGTCTACAGCAGAGCCGTTTGGCTGGGGGCTGCTGAACGCGCTCCGCCATGATAGCACTGCTTTAACATCGACAGCGGAAGTCAACGTACCATATAAACGGGATAAGGAAGGGAAAAGGTTACACTCGAATCGATTGTTCGCCGTGTATGGGCAAATCGACCTTATTTGGAAATATAGGGCGGGTCTTTTCGGAGTGTTGTCAAATCCCTTTGTGTTGACAAATTAAGAAAGGGGCGTGGCTTGTCCGTCTGGCGCTGTTCTAAAAAAGGAATGAAAGGCGGAATTCCCGAACGTCGGCAAATCCTTTGTGAGGCCACGTTCGAATAGGAGGAGCTCGAAGGGGTCGGGAAACTTTGATGTTTTTTCCTTTCAGGATTTACAGGCAGTAGTGTAATTGATGGGCGTTCATAGATATTTCCTAAAATGATTGATGGGCCGAGAAAGCAGACGTAGTCGCCTCCTTTGCTTGCGAAACACGACAAACCGGGCGGACGAAGGGATATGGGGGGTTGAAAACGGATTGGGGCCGTTAGCTGAAGGCGGTGATTGTAACTGTCAGTTGCCCAGGCCTCGTGGACTGGGGGGCGGGAGCAGTGGAACACATAGACGCCCTCTGTGACGTTGAATTTGTAAAGAATGTGGGCTGGCCTGAAACGGACGATCGAGGGAAGAAAAAACTAGATGAGATGAAGGCTGTCTTCAAGGAAACACAATCTAAAGACTGAGTAACTGTGGAGGGGGGGGGGGGGCAAGATAGCGATTTGGTACAATTGCCTAAAAGAGAGGGAAGGGGTAAGGGGGGGGGGGGGGGGGGGTAATTTAATCTTGTGTGGGAGTCTCACTGGCATTTCGTAAAGCTGCATAGCCCGAAGGCAGGCTTAATTGATTGGGAAATGTGATGTAACTAATTGCAACTGAAATGAGGAGTGTTGTAATCTTTCGACAATCAATGCAATGTAATTCGGTGCATCAGTTAGGTCTGTTTTTAAGGGTTTTAGGGTTAGACAGCGGTTTACTCTACCCTCTCTGTATTACTGGAAATTGGTATAGTCTGTCAGGGTAGCTGAATGTATCTAATGATGTCATATATACTGTGCTGTACACTACGTACCTCAGGGGAGGCTGAGGACGTGCTCATTGTAATGCATGGAATGGAATGAGGAATGGTATCAAACGCACCTCCACCAGCCTCCCCTAATGTACCTCTTATGTGTATCATGTTGCTACAAGGTGAATGAAGCTCTTTCTCCCTCTCCTAAATAGACACATGGTAAACAGTGAGGATGCCCTCCAAACCCTTTAAGGGTAGAGCATGGTCTTTTTGGGCTTGGGTTTTTTGGGCTTGGGTGTCTATTTTGGGTGGGCCACACATATCTGTGCTTTGAGGCTCTGCCTCACTTGCATCTGAGCCTTCATATACCAGCACTCTCCCTATATATATTCTTGAGTGTTATCAAATACACACTGTACTTAAAATAAATGAATATTTGTTTCCACCAATTCTCATTTAGTTAGAACCCCTCTCAATTGAGTTTGAAATGATTGTAGGCTAAAGTGTTATTCCTTTTTAATAACACTAGTGTAATAAGTAAAGTCTACCAACTTCATTGAGTGTTATCCTTTCCGCAGTTTTCTTCCACTAGGGCAGATCCTCTTTATCCCATCTTCTCAGACAAGAGTTAGGAACAGGACCAAGAGGAGGTCCCCAGCTGTAGTCTCTGCTTTAACAGACAGCCCTGCCATGACTCCCAATGCACCCTTAAAGCAAGCAGGAATCAATTGTGCAAAAGAGGTAATTTCTCATAGTTAACCTGCAAAAATCCCAACATGTTTCCATGTGTGATTCACAGGTCATTAGAGTAGGAAGAGGGGGCTCCCAGGGGGCTCCCAGAAGTGTCCTCCTTTGCCCCAAGGGAATCAAAGTTGTGCTGTATTGAATGTTGTTGGTGGCACAAGTCAGGCCAGTGAGAACAGCAGACATAAATATACGTTTAAGAATGTAATTCAGATTCATTTTTTTCTGTGTTATTCTCTCTAGAACTGAACTATACACTTCTATTACATTTTGACTACCTTTTTCCCCTTCCACTGTCCTGGCCTACCTATCCCAAATATATTATTGTTGACCTTGACTTGAGAATGTGTGGTGTGGCAGTGAGAGTTGAGTTGACACTCAGAAACACCATAATGGGTTACTGCTTCCCTAATTGTGATAATCGATCAATGAATCTGAGCAGTCTCAGCCAAAACAAATACATTTGATCTGACGAGTCTGGCAACATTCAAATGAAAGCAGCTGGCAACATCCAAAGAGTTAGCAGAGTGCTATGTTGGCATGCCTCTGTTTTTTCCTCTAATAAGCTTAAGGTGTTTGATTTCGTAATTGTTAGACAGCCACCATATTTGTTTACATACATTGCCTCTCACTTTTCTGTGCCATCAGCCCTGTTTTGCTATTATGTGCCTGGAACTGTGGATATGTCATAGAGAACACATTTTGTCAATGTAAGAAAAGAAAAGAAAGTTTTTTGGGGGTGGGTCTGTAATGTTTAGATATGGTTTTCTTGCCACTTCAATAACAAAAAATTGTTGTTCTGTTGAAATTATGTTTTCACAGAGCTACTATACAAGCTATCATTTATTTTCAGGAGAACTTTTTTTTTTTTTTTTTTTACAGTTTCTTTCTAATTAATTTCCCTCAATGTCTCTAAACAGCCTCTTACTATAACAGTACCACCTGCTGATCCCCTCATGCAGTCACCAGCCTCCTCATTCTAAGGCACTTGCACCATACTGTGTGAGTGATATCACCCCCCCCATTTGAATATCTTTACGATTGTCTCATTTTACCCTACAGACAGAGCAATGGAAGCACTGTAATGACTGAGCCTATTCTCCCAGCATGAGAGCATCAGCAGGGGGGCTGGGGAGAGACACACGTACAGACAAACACACGCACGCATGCACACGCAAGCACACACACACACACACACACACACACACACACACACGCTTAAACACAATACGTATACGCTCATAAGCACCTGCAAATACAAATGCACAAATATTCCCATGAACACAACAATAATAGAAACACACTGTGAACAGTTCAGTAGCTATGGAGTGACACAAATCTTATCTCAGTCGTTCAGTTGATGGTGAAAGATCATATACAAAACATTGATTGATATTTCAATAGAAAAAAATGGACTCCATGCAATAAAATCTGAATATAAATAAACTTAAAACTCGTATTACAAACCTTTGAATGACTTTAACTGTACAGTAGGTGGATTTCTATTTTTATCTCTACCTGACATTATTGCCCCTTATTGAATAAGAGCCGATACAGCATTTCCTTGGAGCATATCAGTACTCTCAGCCATTCGGTCATAAAGGATCCTCTCAGACCTGCATTAACATGATTTCTATAGCTGAACTCCTCTCACCGCCTGGAAAATACAGCTACAGCGGGAGATAACGAACGACACTCCTGCCGGCTCTCAGGGATCACACACACACACACACACGTACCCACATACACACAGACACACACACACAGATCCTTTCATGCCGGGCTCATTTGCATTCTCATCAGTATGCATGAAATTTCTCGCTGAACTTTAATACCCTAACTGCTGCATAATACACTTTAATGAGCATAAAAGTGAGCATGACAATTAAAACTCGCATTAATCACTAAACGCTACTCTCAAGGAAAAGGAGAGAGGGGGAGGGAGGGAGGGAGGGAGGGGGATATGAGAGAGAGGTATGGAGAGAGAGAGGGAGATGGATGGAGGATGAGGGAGGGTGCTGAGGATGGGAATGGAGTACACTCCAGAGAGGAGGGGGAAGGAGGCAGAGAGATGAAGAAAGAAAGAAAGAAAGAAAGCGGGGGGTGTGGGGGAGAAATGGAGAACAAAATAACATATGAGAGAAGAGAATAAGGGGCAGAGGAGGAGGGAAGTGAGAGGAAGAGGAGGAAGAGACGAAGAGGCAGAGGAGGGAGGTGAGAGCTTTTACAGTAAAGTGTTAGAGTGTGATTAGGGGCTGGCAGAAGCGACTCAACAGGAACAGGGGATGGGGATGTGTTTGAGTCTGGAAAGTGTGGACTAGCCAGCATATGAGTACAGTGTGTGTGTGTGTGTGTGTGTGTGTGTGTGTGTGTGCATGCATGTGTCTCCAGCGTCTCTTCTCCTCTCCTCTCCTTTCCTCCACTGAAAGGCCACCATGGACGTACAAGCAGTGGGAGTATATTTGGCAAAGAGGATTTAGTTCAGCTCAAATATTACCTCTTTTGCTCTGAAAATGAAAACCGTGCCTTTTGCTTCAAATTAATTTCCCTACCGTGTTACTGTACCTTGATACAGAGGATTTGAGACACTTAGCAGGGAGAGACAAATACACATTTCATCATATTACCATTTCTCACACCTCCTATCTTTTCTACCACCACCATATCACGGAGCACAGTTGGCAGAATCTTTAATTTAATTTTCCACTCTGGTCCTGGTGGATAGATTTGCATTTTCAGATTTGTCCTGCCAAAATAGTGCACCCAGCCATGTATAGACACATGGCTGGGTGCCAGGTATACACACACACACACACACACACACACACACACATAAATACACGTGCACCTACATATGCCCACAGCATACATATATGTACTACAAAGACTATGCTATAATACACACTCACTCATGCATACACACACACACACACACACACACATACAAATACACACACACACACACACACACTTAGGTTTCACACCAGTGGTCATGGAGGCGCAATGTGATATAGATGAGCTCCATCCCAGTCTGCAAAGATGGTATCAGAGCAGCCTCTCCCTGACACACACGCACACGCACGCACACGCACACGCACGCGCACGCGCACGCACACACACACACACACACACACACACACACACACACACACACACACACACACACACACACACACACACACACACACACACACACACACACACACACACACACACACACACACACGCTTATACGCATTCCATGAGAAATAGAGAAGAGAGCCTGCAATCTGCTGGAGACTGAGTATAGAGAGAGAGATGGAACAGCTGCTGAGTTGCATGTATTGAATATGTATTGAATGTATTGAATTCACTTTTTCTGCATTATGTTATGTGACAGCCTTATTCTAAAATGGATTAATTATTTTTTTTCCCTCATCAATCTAAACACAATATCCATTATTGACAAAGAGAAAACAGGTTTTTAGAAATTGTTGCTAATTTATTAAAAATAAAAAATGTAAATATCACATTTACATAAGTATCCAGACCCAGGTCGTTGTCCTGTTGGAAGGTGAACCTTCGCCCCAGTCTGAGGTCCTGAGTGCTCTGGAGCAGGTTTTCATCAAGGATCTCTCTGTACTTTGCTCTGTTCATCTTTCCCTCGATCCTGACTAGTCTTCCAGTCCCTGCCGCTGAAAAACATCCTCACAGCATGATGCTGCCACCACCATGCTTCACCATAGGGATGGTATTGGCCAGGTGATGAGGGGTGCCTGGTTTCCTCCAGATGCTTGTCATTCAGGCCAAAGAGTTCAATCTTGGTTTCATCAGACCAGAGAATCTTGTTTCTCATGGTCTGAGAGTCCTTTAGCTGCCTTTTGACAAACTCCAAGCGGGCTGTCATGTGCTTTTTACTGAGGAGTGGCTTCCGTCTGGCCACTCTACCATAAAGGCCTGATTGGTGGAGTGCTGCAGAGATGGTTGTCCTTCTGGAAGGTTCTCCCATCTCCACAGAGGAACTCTGGAGCTCTGTCAGAGTGACCATTGGGTTCTTGGTCACCTCCCTGACGATGGCCCTTCTTCCCCTATTGCTCAGTTTGGCCGGGTGGCCAGCTCTAGGAAGAGTCTTGGCGGTTCCAAACTTCTTCCATTTAAGAATGATGGTGGCTACTGTGTTCTTGGGGACCTTCAATATTGCTGAAATCTTTTAGGGTTAGATATGTGCCTCAAAACAATCCTGTCTCGGAGATCTACGGACAATTCCTTCGACCTCATAGCCTGATTTTGCTCTGACATGCACTGTCAACTGTGAGACGGGTGTGTGCCGTTACAAATCATGTCCAATCAATTGAATTTACCACAGATGGACTCCAATCAAGTCGTAGAAACATCTCAAGGATGATCAATGGAAACAGGATGCACCTGAGCTCAATTTTGAGTGTCAAAGCAAATATTAATATTTCAGTTTTTTATTTTTAATAAATTAGCAAACATTCCTAACAACCTGTTTTTGCTTGCTCATTATGGGGTATTGTGTGTAAATTGATGAGGAATTTTTTTTTTTTAATACATTTTAGAATAAGGCTGTAACATAACAAAATGTGGAAAAAGTGAAGGGGTCTGAATACTTTCCGAATGCACTGTATATCAGTATATCAGTTCATATTACATAACTTTCAGTACACTTTCTCCTCTTTTTACAGTTTTACAGCAGCACGATGATATAAATAGTACTTTGTTACAATAGAACAACAACAATAGAACAATAATCTACAGTGTACATTTGCTGCAATCCTGTCAAAACAATTGCTGCAAAGAGGATGTAATTGCAGCTTCAGGGCCATATCTCAGAAATGTTTTTCATTGTACAGGTTCTTGTAAAATTATTGCTTACCTAAGCTTAGCACTGTAATGTCACCCTAAGTGCAGCAAGGTATGAACACAATGCTACTTTCTCAGCAGTTTACTGTGTGAATATTGTTGTTCCCCTCTCTCTCCCAGTCTGAAACTGTGTCCTGCTGAAGTTGTGTGAACTCTGTGGTTCCGTGGTTCATTTGGCACAACCCCATTATCTATCTAAAGATTTGGCCAGCAGTAATAACCATAGCAACCATCTCCCGTATTACTTATGACCAAGGAAATTGTTCTCTCCTAGTTGTAGAAGTAGAATGGCCAAGGACAAGTTCCCCACAACCCACAACCCTTTGTCTACCGCCTTTATGTCTCCTGTTGTGCACTGCAGATCAGATGCATACATGTTTGCATGCATTCATACACTGCACATCAGATGCATACATGTTTGCATGCATTCATACTCCGTGTGTATTCATGTGTCTGTTAGTAGAAGTAGGGGTGTGGGTAAAGAGGTTGGAGAGGAGGGGTAGGGCCAGGGGTAGCGGCGGGGTAGAGGGGTAGAGGGGTAGAGGGGTAGCGGTGGGGTAGAGGGGTAGAGGGGTAGCGGCGGGGTAGAGGGGTACATGGTTAGTGAATAAGAGAATATGTTTAAAACATAAACTGCATGCAGAATTGATGATGACGTGTGGCTGCTGTGACAGAGCATGGCTTATGAGGCCCTATGGGCACACACACACACACACACACACACACACACACACACACACACACACACACACACACACACACACACACACACACAGGCTGTGCATAGCTTATGAGGCCTCCAGGCCCTGGGGCCTTGCACTTGGGCCCCTCAGCTGGAATGGACAAATCTGCCCCTCTGATTTATGTAAATGCACATGGGGCTTTTATTATGCCCCCTCCCAACACACACACACACACACACACACACAAATACAGTAGGTACACACATACACACATACATACATGGACACAAACACACATACACACATATGCACACACACACACACACCTCTCGGTGCAATGGCGGATGCAAATCTGTATGTAGGAGCAGGAAGAAGGACAAAGGAGGGTCACATACTTTCAAAGATGTGTCGACTCTGCAGGGGAAATGGTAATTAAATCATGGGTCGTGTGTGTGTGTATATACAGTGTGTGTGTGTGTGTGTGTGTGTGTGTGTGTGTGTGTGTGTGTGTGTGTGTGTTTGTGTGTGTGTGAGGCCAATTTCTGTGGAACAGTTATGAATGATCTTGTTTTGACTGTCTTGAATGCTGAAATGCCATTATCATGCATAAGTAGACAGCACACACGAGTAATGACAACAATAAACAAGAATAAGCAATAGATATTCTAACTTTTTCTTGGTTTTTCAAAAAAGTATGTTATTATCTCCATGCCAAAATTAAACACTTTTCCCACAAACTTCTCCATCTCTCTTTTAATGTGGAATATAATGACTTGTTATAATGATTACCTCTATCACCAATCATCAACTGAACCCCCAGAACATTCGCTCACTATACAGTACCACAGGCCCCTCACAGTTCTACAGTATTGTTGAAATATACAGTGCATTCGGAAAGTATTCAGACCCCTTCACTTTTTCCTCATCAATTTACACACAATACCCCATAATGAGCAAGCAAAAACAGGTTGTTAGAAATGTTTGCTAATTTATTAAAAATATAAAACTGAAATATTATATTTACATAAGTATTCAGACCCTTTGCTTTGACACTCAAAATTGAACTCAGGTGCATCCTGTTTCCATTGATCATCCTTGAGATGTTTCTACGACTTGATTGGAGTCCACCTGTGGTAAATTCAATTGATTGGACATGATTTGGAACAGCACACACCTGTCTATATAAGGTCCCACAGTTGACAGTGCATGTCAGAGCAAAAACCAGGCCATGAGGTCGAAGGAATTGTCCGTAGATCTCTGAGACAGGATTGTGTCGAGGCACAGATCTGGGGAAAGGTACAAAAAAATGTCTGCAATATTGAAGGTCCCCAAGAACACAGTAGCCTCCATCATTCTTAAATGGAAGAAGCTTGGAACCACCAAGACTCTTCCTAGAGCTGGCCACCTGGCCAAACTGAGCAAAAGGGGAGAAGAGACATCGTCAGGGAGGTGACCAAGAACCCAATGGTCACTCTGACAGAGCTCCAGAGTTCCTCTGTGGAGATGGGAGAACCTTCCAGAATGACAATCATCTCTGCAGCACTCCACCAATCAGGACTTTATGGTAGAGTGGCCAGACGGAAGCCCGCTTGGAGTTTGCCAAAAGGCACCTAAAGGACTCTCAGACCATGAGAAACAAGATTCTCTGGTCTGATGAAACCAAGATTGAACTCTTTGGCCTGAATGACAAGCGTCTGGAGGAAACCAGGTTTCATCACCTGGCTAATACCATCCCTACGGTGAAGCATGGTGGTGGCAGCATCATGCTGGCAGGGACGTGGAGACTAGTCAGGATCGAGGAAAAGACGAACAGAGCAAAGTACAGAGAGATCCTTGATGAAAACCTGCTCCAGAGCACTCAGGACCTCAGACTGGGGCGAAGGTTCACCTTCCAACAGGACAACGACCCTAAGTACACAGCCAAGACAACGCAGGAGTGGCTTCGGGACAAGTCTCTGAATGTCCTTGAGTGGCCCAGTCAGAGCCCGGACTTGAACCCGATTGAACATCTCTGGAGAGACCTGAAAATAGCTGTGCAGCGACGCTCCCCATCCAACCTGACAGAGCTTGATCTGCAGAGAAGAATGGGAGAAACTCCCAAAATACAGGTGTGCCAAGCTTGTAGTGTCATACCCAAGAAGACTCGAGGCTGTAATCGCTGCCAAAGGTGCTTCAACAAAGTAAAGGTTCTGAATACTTATGTAAATGTGATACTTACATTTTTTATTTTTAATAAATTAGCAACAATTCCTAAAAACCTGTTTTGTCTTTGTCATTATTGGTGTGTAGACTGATGAGGAGAAAAATGAATTTAATCCATTTTAGAATAAGGCTGTAACATAACATGATGCAGAAAAAGTGAAGGGGTCTGAAAACTTTCCGAATGCACTGTGTTACTGATATACACAAAATGTGGCATTATGACACATGGGATCAGTGGCATAAATATTAGTCACTAGTATAAAGCATCTTGATTTATTACTCTTAATCACTATCCTAATCTTAATCTGAATTCATAATTTACATAAAAGGTAAGTGCCGATGGAGACAATGGAATGGTCTGATACCCCGCATGATCGGATGTAATGCATTTGAAGCGTGTGTGTGTGTGTGTGTGTGTGTGTATGGTGTATGTGTGTTTCCACCTGATCTGATCCAATGGGCTTGCAGTTGTGAAACTGAGCCCTTGTGGTGGTTCCACTGACAGGCTCAAGGAGCCGGAGTTAAAAAGAAGCAGGAATAAGAGAAGAAGAGAGGGAGGCCTTTCTGTTTGTTCTCCCTCTAAATAATACAGCATGACGACAGCCAGCAAACAAAAAGCATTTGTGTCTGAAAGGATGATACAGGGATAGAGTACAGCGCTGGAGAATGCTTAAATTACAGATGAGCGAGGAAACATCTTTTAAGTGACTGTTAAACATTAATGGGAACCAATCTAAAGGGGATATAGACAATGAGGATGTGTGAGGGGAAGCTACAAAGAGTCAGCTCACTGTTTGGCCACCAGAGAACCTAGAAGAGTAACTGGAAGCCTGGAAGCAGCAAACTCATTGCACTGGGCTCTGCTCCCAAATGGACAACAACTACAGTACGCACAACAATCACTGTTTCACAGTTTTCCCCTTTAGAATGTTTCTTTATAGAAAACATATTTAGGGGGGGGGGGGGACAAATGACAGCAAAACAATTGTATTCAAATTCCCAGAATGTAATGAAACATACATTTGTAATGTGTTTGAATAATTGACAGTGCTGGATTATATTGCTGTAGGAATAATTTAAACTATGCTGTTTCACAATGCAACTCAATTTCAGTGTGGGACTTTTTTTTTATGAAAGCATCTGAAAAATAATTGAAAGGATTGTGCATTTTTAAATATTTAATTTCCTCCTCCTTCCTCTTAAATTTCACAGTGTAAATGATGGCTTTTGCGCCAAAAAATAAAGTGTTATATGAATTTTTCAGATGGTTAAATAATTAAGTCAAGAGTGTTTGGGGCAGCGAAGCCTTGACAAACTAATCTGAGACGGGGGAGAATCTATGAGGAACATTAGACATTTATTATTTTATCAGTACTTATTTATTATTAACATAGAGAGCACCCATTATAATGCATAGACAATGGGACACTGGGGAGGATGCCCTGGAGATGTCAAGATCACTAATGATTCACATCACTATTTGTAAAAACTTGAAGACAGATACTACTCAGACACTACTGTAGTATTTAGAGGTATCTGATTAGTTTGCTCTCAAAAGGGGAGGACCACCATCTCTGTAAGTTCTATGCCAGGATCTCTGAGACTGGCTCATTGGTACAGTAGAGCTGATATTGCCCTCTACATGTGATTGAAGCAGACAGTCAGTCAAGAGACAGGTCTGGAAGGAGAAGGGTCTGGAAGGAAAAAGGAGGTAGGAGGACGCCGGCTGGTGTGTCTGGCTCTGTTCCCTGAGAGCAGCCTCGTTGGATGGAGAGAGGGGAGAGGAGAGAGGTGGGGGAGACACTAATGTCCCCCTTCTGTCTACTCAGGGTAGAGAAGGAGTTAAGGGGAGGGGGGGTGTGGGGGGGAGTGGCGGAGCAGGGGACTCTTACCCCCTCTCCCTCTCTTCCTCTCTCACTCTCTCTCTGTCAGCCTCTCCCCCCTACGGGCAGACACAGTTGATGGCCTTTATGAAAATATCATAAATTCAATCAGGGTCTGCAAATTTCATGAGCCGGCCATCCTCCTCCTGAATTTCTTAACGGGGTGTCAAAACAATCTACCCCATGACATCTGATGCTCCGTGCACTGAATCAGAAAATCAGAAGGCCTAAAATCCTCTCCCCCCACTTATTACAGCACTCACCCTTTCTTATCTTACACCCCCACACCCCCACTCCCATCCAACAGCCCCCTTTCAACCCACCAGACCCTGAATCTCATATGCCTGACATCTGAAGAGGGTCAGGTGTAACAGTGTGACATAGCTTATCATTCTCTGTAAGGAATAGACTGCCTGATGCTGGGAGGGATCTTCGATAGAATAGTTTACCTGCCAGAATAATCAACAGCATAATTGGTTTCTTTATATAGATCATGAAGGATATTATTATGATTATGAGGATATGTGTATGAGGGAGATGTGTGGACAAGCCAGCATGTGTGTGTGTGTGTGTGTGTGTGTGTACAGTTATTTTTGTACTGTGTGCTCACTGCAGGAGAGGTAGGATGTCCTTGTCTGTGGAAGGACAGGGGTCTATGTGGGGTCTCTCATGGTACGCTCTCCTGTCCTTGTGTGTCATATCAGTCCTGTCACAGACAGAGAAGGACAAACTGAGTTTGGGTGCCCAAAGGGTAACCATGACAACCCATTATGTCTACCCATAGAAATCTATTTCTATGTGTGTACCTGTACATCACACTGTGTGGAGAAACAGCAAAGGCAGCCAGGAACATTGTGGGATAAATTAATGAAACCGTGTTTTGCCATTGAAAGCTTTGTTTGAATACCGGCATTTCAAATTCAATATTCAATCATGTACCTTTAACCAGTTGTCTCTGTGATCTTTGTTTGTTGCACTTTGAGGGCACAATGGGTCCATGCAATTTTAAATTAGACAACCGTGCCCAAAACAATTCTATTATCACTACTCTTACATTCTATTATCACATTTCTATATTCAATAGAGGCGCAAGAAAAGCAGACTCCTATTTTAATGTGCAGAGGACCCTGGGTAATGTGACTGGATGTGCCCAGAGGGGAGAGGGTCCTCTGTGACCAAATACCCATCTCTTCACTCATCCAAAAGAACCCATTAATATTTCAAATTAATGCAAATAACCTTAAATGAGGAATAATTGCCCTAAATCAAAATTCAATTACCGTTAAACGCTGAGAAATCGCTGATTGAAAATAGGTGAATAATTACTTTGACAATGTCTCTCAGAAGTCCTAACAAAAATGAAATTGCAGCTCTTGGTGCTGTAAGTGGGACTGAGTGGCTGAGATGTTGAACAAAAGAAAAGGTTTTCATGAATGATAATGAAAGCAGACAATCAGGACCAGGTTCCCAGTCCCATATTGAGTCTAGTCTTGTTGTTTTCGTTACATGTAGCCATATGCCAATTAACTTCCCTGTCTGCATTTCTGAGAAAAATAACATTCTTCATTCTCTAAATTGTTCATATAAATGCATTGTTTTGATTACACTGTTCTATTAACTCAGCTGATCACTACAAGAAAAAAATAATATGATAAAACTATCATTGTCATCCTTCACACAGAGACTGTGTATATCTGTGGTCCTGTGGAATGACAGGTTGTATTCCCTCTGTATTCTCACAGCAGTGAGTTCTGAGGAATAGGATAAGGAGTGTGTACTATAGGGAGAGGTTGAGGAGAGGAGGTCAGAGAGGAAGAGAGAGGTACTGTGAAGGAGAGAAGGTCACATCCCCAGAGTGGGAGCAGGGTTGTGGGTTCACGTCCCTGAGACCTTGAGCAGCCCCCCAGGGATCAGAACTCCCACGAGGGGCCCTCAGACATGTCCAGGGGGCAGAGGAGGCTGTGTGTGTGTGTGTGTGTGTGTGTGTGCATGCATGTGTGAGTTCTGTCTGCTTATAAGCCACCCAATAACAATGCATGACAGTAGATCTTAGTAAAATAGCAACTTCTGCTCAACATAGATAACTTTTCATTGATTGATTGAAAATAATTGTTATTACTGACAAATAACAACTTCATAATGATTCGAAATACACCAACTAACTATATCTTCCCACAAACCATTAAATCATACTCACCAGTTTTAACAAGTTCATTCAGAAGGCGATTGCTTTAACATTTGCTGCATGGCTAGGCTTTCTGTATAATCATACTACATTTGGCAGAGAAGCAAATGCTTCTTTTCCTTAATTTTACCCAGGGGGACGAGCTGTGGCTGACAAACCGGCAATCTGGAGTCCATCTCTTTGTGATATTTCCTTTCAGAGTCAGGGGTTTGAGTGGAATGTGGTGACATCGAGCCATCTGTTGTTGTGTTGAAAACAAACCTTCAGTTCTATTCTCTCCCTGCATTTGACAACTGAGAGACAAAAATAAAAATGAAAAATTCATTCTACAAGACTAGCAGAGGCAGGGATAAATTATATTGAGAAATAATCATAATCATTGCTTTATCTGTTACACCACATTATTCATAATGCATTATCCATATATTTATTCATTTGATTTTTAAGGTTTAAAATGAAAAACAATCCACTTTCTTCAAAGGTAAAATGCTATGATTTCATTGACAATCAGTCTATGGATTGTTCACTTTTGTTTCGGAAGGTACATCTTTCACACAAGAATATGGCATTGTGTTGTCCAGAAACGTATTGTATCTGCTGCCCATTTAATGGTATACTGGTTCAGCATCCACACAATGAGATTCATGGTTCACTGGCTGAGACGATGGTAAACATTGCCCCTAGTGGCTGAGCGTTTGTTTGCACTGAATTTAGACAAAAGCCTTGCATTGTACATGACTGTTTCTGCTTTCATTCAACAATGTGACATTGGTGCCTATCCAGAAAATTGCATGTGTAAAAGAAGAGGAGGTTTTTGCTTTATACCAGTTTCCTTGTCTTCAAACCTTCCTGTCTTGAATCCTCACATGCCGAGGTAGACATGCTCTTCACACATATCAGGTCCTCTGTGGAGTTACCAATGGGACATTTAACATGCACAAAGTACATTCTCTGACCATGTGAATGCTGTATAGCTCAATGTTGTTGTAGGAAACATGAAACATGTTGTTTCCCAATAAAGGTTGAAGAATGAAATATGACCATACAGGCCAAACTGAGTTTGGGCCTTTGAAAAACAGTTTTGCACTAAGAGAGAAGCTATTGTGCTTCCTGCACACTTCCTGTCACTATGCTATCCTCCTCCCATATCACACGTTCCCTCCCTGACTAGTTTATTGCCTTTTTTCTTTTGTCTTTTGCTCTTCCTTTTTCTCTCTGTCCTCGGCTTCTCTCTGCTATCCATCACGGTGAGACAGTACGGCTGGCAGTCTGTGTCCACCCTGGGGGTCAAAGGTCATTGTTTTACTGCGTCTGTGGCACTAAAGGTCTTGACCCCAGGCTCTCTGTCTTGGTCGTGGAGGTCCAGAATGCTTCATCATTGAGGAGAGATAGCCAGTCTGAGTCTGAGTCTGTGTCCTTGAATGACCTGTAACCCAGGAATGACTCCTTGGAGGCACATCTCAATTGAAGTTTTAAAACCATGTCCACGGGAATGTCAACAGCACTTTGTACTGAAAGTATGTTATGTTGTTAGATGAATACATAATGATTCACGCTCTAGAATAGACCATGTCATTTCAGATGCCCAGTCATTGCAATGTGATTATATCCCACTAGAGAGCAGCATTGCTCAGTGCACAGGAGGTGAGGGTGAATTCTCAATTCAACTGGATGTGAAGCAGCACTCTTGGGTGGGCGTGTTTTTGTGTTCTCAAATGAAGCCTCATGCTTGTAGAAGTAAGAAGCACTAAATAACTTAATTAAAGTCTGTTATACATCAGAGAAAGTTAATAAAGTCAACCATTACCAACGCAAGACTATAAAATCTAGATCAGCTAGTAGATATTGGGGGAGTGCTCGAGGACAGTGAACCCATTGTTTAGAGCAGGGAGAGGACTTCGCTCTCCAGAGTGGTATGCTCTTGTCCAACCAGGGACCAGCATAAAACAAACTATTACGTGAAAGGAAAGTTGATGAGTTACTGGAGCACGTGTACAAGACTGAAACATTCACACACAGCACACAGCTATAAGACTTAACACTGTTGTGTTCAGAACGACTCAAAGTTTATGATAGTTTATAAGAAGTTAATAAATTCATGAAACACTAATTAATGTACTATATGTATGTCGAACATTGAAGGTTTATTTAATCATAAAACAGTGACATTAGACATTAGCAATTTCCTTCCCCAAGGGGTCCAGATACTATCTTTCCTCCCAGCCAAACTATTCCCTTTCCTCTCTCCAACTACAGACAGTAAATAGCTTTAAGCTCAACTCCTCAACCTCATCTTCCATAAACCCCCTTCCTTCCAGACCCAACAGCACTCACTTGTTTTTAGAGGCCACTTCCTCTCTCTCTGCCCCCCCCCCCCCCCATCCCCCCCTCTCTCTCTGGGTCTGACATAGCATCAGATTGCTTGCGTGAGAACACCACATTAGGTCCAGTTGATTGTGATATTGGATTTCTCTATTTTCCTTTTCATTAATCCCTCATTCAGTCAGACCAATGTGGCTGTTCTTCAGGGACGGCTAGGGTTACACTGTTGAATTCAACTAGTCTTCAAAACACACAGCTCTTTTTCCATATTTTCCACCATGGAAAACCATGGTATAGCATTGCATCAGGTGACTGCTCATTTAGTCAGAACTCCTCATTGGTTTCTTTAGGCAGAAATCTACTCAACAGAACACCCATTGAAATCTGAACACATATAGATAAGTCTGTATTTACTATGAGGGGCCTCTCTGAATTACTGTGGCTAAGAAGGGGGGGGGGGGCATATCGTAGAGCATATTACTGCCCTCAAAAAGGTAATTATATAATTGCTATTACTATATTAAAAACACACCATCTCCCTCAACCGACACTTACGATCATGTTATTTCCCAACACTGCTGCCAGAGATGCTGGATTGGATAAGGAGTGAGTGTGACGGGTCTGACAGGAGTAGAGATATCAGTACAGAAAAGACAACCCTAGGTTAAGAGCAGATGCTTTATGTACTCACTCATAAGTTCAGGTGACATGTCAAATCTAGTGATTTCCATCCCAACCCTAAGGCTTCCTCCACTTCAAAGAGCTCTGACAGCAGCCATGTTTACCATCTAAGAACCAATCAGAGATGAGGACATGGGCCATGCTCTGAGGACACAGAAGTTGATAGTGGATACTAGGCTGATAGGGGACAGACAGAGAGAGAGAGAGAGAGAGAGAGAGAGAGAGAGAGGGATTTACTGTACAGAGGGAGAAAGAGAGGGATGCTGGCAGTTACATAAGGGGTTATGTGAAAACACTGTCTCAGGGGAGCGAGTGAAGAGGGAAGAGGAAGAGGAGAGCCAAAACACAAACAGTACTAACACGCTAACCAGTATCAGCAGTGTTTGGATGCAAGTCAACGTAACATTGATATACAGTAAATGGTGTTTATTTATTTTGTGTGCAAGTCTGTGTCCCCAAATGAGCTGGTGGAGATCTATCAGGGAGGTGAATCCTCCTGCCTAGTGTTCCCCCTGTAACCCCCTGCACACGCTACAATGTGATGTTTTCTGTACAATCCCCTTATGCTTCACTGTTCCATTACTTACGCAGGACACTGTATGTCTGCCTGTCTGCTGTACTCAATGAAAGGTGAAGTCGAACAATGGATTACATCTCTTTTATGTCAAAATAAATTAGACTGGTAACCGAGGGTAACATTTGGTACATACAGTAAGGCATACAGTGAAGTTATATATGAAGTTATATTTCTTAACACAGGGTAGAAGATAATCATCAAGTGGCAGAATATATTAAATATGGCAAAGGTGATAGGTAGGCTAATATTTTGAAGCATTTGGTATAGTATTGTATATAGTAAGACATATATGAACACATTTTGCTCTAAACATCATGGGTACTTTAGACAAGTTTAAGGCAACGACACACAAAACCAATGATGAGCAATTTGGTACAGCTGAGATGCATAGCCTATGATTGAACATAAACAGTGAGTTTGAAAGTGTGCTATGAACATGATTGTTCAAGCTAAATACCTTCTAGATCCACATTTATCCCAAACTCTAGCTGCCATGACGGCATCTTCCCTTAAATCTACTTGAAACATATTGGACGACAGTGAATGAATGAGAGCAGCTGAAGAATAGTTGAAAATAATCAAATCCAAGCAAAATGTTTCATGACACTGAGATCTCAAGTGGACTGCTGCACTTCTGAGATGTTGGTCACATTTTAGAGTAGGGCTTTAAAATATAGGCTACGTAGTTCAACTGGCTACGTAGTTCAATATGGGCTATGTAGTTGACAACTGCTTTAATGTCCACTAGGCAAATGTTGCTTTGAATGCACTGCTACAGTAGGTTACTGCAGCGCTTATAGCAACATCTCTCTAAACTCACTCAGTATGTAAGGCCTCAAGGTGATACAGAAACCTATTCTGAAGTGTTTCACACATGATCGGCTGCAAAATGCAAACAATCAAAAGTGCTGCTAGGCAACGGTTATTACAACCCCTCAGTCGTTGTTCAGGGTTCCAATATAAAAACATCCAAATAGATTAGTGCTTTTTGGAGTCATTAAATATGTTTATAACAATAATGCAAGACACTGTTCCCAAGTATCAAGGAACAGAGACGATGATTGTGAGTCTGATTCACATAGTAGAAAATCAAACTACTTTTACAACTGTAAATATAAGTACAGTATATCAGAGTGCCAATTTTAGCTCATGTTTTAAGGACACATTGGAGCTACACACAACTATTCCAAAAGGCACAATAGATTCTTTACACGCCTGTACAACCATCAGTATCTTAATACTGTATGTTATATACAGTATATACTATATATATGTATGATCATACCAATCATAATGTGAGAACCTTATTGACTGACACATGGAAGTGCTACATGGTTTAACATGTGTGGACATCTGACAGTCTTTGGATGACACATTTCTACACAAGGCTGTGTTCTGGTCTTGTTGGTGTTGGGGCAAATGCTAGCTGCTTCCATCCTCTGTTTATTTTCACAGCTAAAGCCTGAGTGCACAACAATGTCAATGCAAGAGGAGGTCTTTGAAGAGCAAAACAACACAACACCAAACAACTTCAAGCAAACAAACATGATAAAGGCTAATAACAATACACTAACTTGTAACTTGTTGGGTAAAATAATGTTGATATCCTTTACAACAGGGAGCCTATTGGCTGTCCTGAGCATTGAGCTCTGAGGAGATGCTGCAGCTGGTCCCTTCTCTAATCTCTTGGTCTAGACGAGTCTGGACTGTGTGACATGGAATGACTTTCACTGTAACAAGTAAAAATGGCCTGTCCCAAAAAAGAGACTACAGCGCTGAAACAGATACGCCTCATCTGTCCACCTCTCATCCATGCCACTCAAACATTGGGCTAGTTTACTCCTGCTGTCTTTTTCAGCCATTTTGTGCCTTGAAATGGAAACTAACCAAAAGCAAAACAAACGTGTTATAAGTGCACAAGCAAACCGAGTAGATTTATACAGCACACTTGCATGTGTCACTGCATTCAGCGCCCCAGGTAGGGTCGGTACAATGATCACGCCAGCAGAAGAGAGACTAGGGGTCCCAATTTGTCTTGGCTGAAGAGCGCTGCGCAACACTAAAACCATGAACAAAAACGGTATCACCGCAAAGTGCGTCTCTACCGACCAACACAAACTTTGCACCCATATACACCCTTTGCACCCAGGGCAGTAAATGGGAGTTTTCGGAGGGAGTACCAAGGAAAGTTGGCAAATTCAAACATCTATGACGTTCTACGTTCAATAATTACCAATGGGCGAAAATAGACACTTATTTGATCATAACAGGCAGCAGTGTCGCCTGTCGAGGAAAATCCCTCATACGACCAGTACATCCTCTATAAATATGTAGAAGTAGGCCTAGTGTATATTCTTGCATTGCTACAGTCTGTCAGCCTAAAACATCGAATGACCAATGTTGCATATATCAATTGTCTCCGCTCTCTGTGCCAATTAATGAAACCATGGAAACGTGCATGTCTTTGATAAAAAATAACAAATACACAACAAAAAACTCATTACCATAGACCTGCCCTCCATCTCTACGCTAACTTGGCTGAACGAAATGACCAATTTGGCGGCCACGCCCACTAAAACTTGGTGTTACACAGCACTCTTTAGAGGGAGCTAAATAGGGCCCCTAGGTCTTTAAAGAAAAAAACAGATCATGTGTTCATAAATTCACATTATGATACAGGGAAGAGTGAAGTCCTTTGTATTAATAATCACATGAAATTAAATGATACAGGCCATTCCAGGAAAAAGCTCAGTATGTCCTCTATCCAATAGTAGGTCCTTCTGTCCTGGTGCAGAAACTCAGTCAACACTCCACTCACAGCGCTCCCTCTTCCAATACCTCCTTTGCTTGAGCATGTACTGCATGTACTGAGCTGTGGGTTTGACTCCCACATATATTAAATATATGTTAACTGTAAGTTCCTTTAGGATAAAAACATCTGTTAAATGACATATTTCTATGTTTTTGATCAGATAGAGACATGGGACTGAATTCAACTGCCCATTATCAACAAAATGGCTTCCATCCAGTCCTATTACTCTCTTAGTCCAGTCATGTGTCTTTGAAACATTGTCGGGTAGCAAGGATAAACTGCCATCTGATGTGTTAAGAGTACTGCTCTCACGTTCCTTGGCTGGTAAGCAGTAGTATCCTCTGGTATAAGAACAAAATGCACTTCTTTAAAGGGTAGATGAACTCTTTAGAAGAGCTTCCTCTTACAGTCTGACCTCTAGTTGACTGAGGTAAAACTGTCTCAGTTTGATGATCTCATGGTGCCAGTGCTGGTGAAATCAATCCCAGTCGTGCTTACTACATAATAATTATCATAATGATGACTCCTGTGTGTCTGCTAGTCCAGACAGTGTCTCTGAGGATGGTGGACATGGCCATATTCCTTTAGGAGATACAGTATGTGTACAGTCTGTGATTCCATTAGTGAGGGGAGGAAAGGCACAAGACCACATCGCGTGAGGAGGACGGCTGGAGATGTATGGGGGAGAGTGGAGTTGAAGATGAGATACTGTCCATCTCACTGTCACAGTATTTAGGACAGGACTTCAACACAATAGATGTGTCATTTCCGGTAGATATCAGCCGACCCCCATTTGCTGTCATATCTTTCATGATAACCATTGTCAAATTTGAGAGTGAATTTAGGACAAACTTGTGAGGACCAGTGCAAATCTGCCTCCATAAACACTCCCAAAAATGACTTCTCCATAAGATGACTGAATGTAGCTCTGTCTTACCTATGTCTGTCTGTTCCAATAGAGGTGGGATGCCTGTATTGATCCATTCTCAGGGGCATACCCTGATGTCGGTGCTCCAGGGCAGTGGCTGCCCCTGGGCTCCCCCTGACCCATGGCCGAGGTCCCCTCGCTGGGCACACTACAGCTGCCGGGCATATAGGGGACCAGCTGGGAGCTGGGGAATGGAGTTTGTAGCTGCTTTATCCCCTGGTAAGTTGCTCCGGACCAGGCAGGCAGTGCTGCAGTGTTCAGCTGGGAGGGGGTAGGAGTGGGTATGGAGGCTGGAGTGAAGGGGATGGTTCTAGTGTATTTGGTAAAGGTGGGAGTGGAGACTGATTCATTTGAGTGAGTGAGGACAGGTATGGAGCCGTTTGCCCGGGTGGGTGCAGAGGCAGGAGCGTGACCTCTCCTCTCAAACATGCAGCTGCCAGAGGGTGTGAGGGGGCTGTGTGTGAGTGTGTGAGCTCTGGGGCCGGTGGGGGACGGTTTGTGTGTAGTGTGAGTGAGTGTGTGATGGTGCTCTGAGATCTGGTGTCCATTCGCCACCCCTCCAGGGGCACCGTGTGGCAGCTGCTGCTGGAGTTGCCATGACGTCTGTTGCCACGGCTGCAACAATCCCTGAAATGGAGGGCTCGAATAGGGATGGCCTGAAAACTGCTTGTCTGTGGGTACGGTCCCACAGTGGTTTAGCTCAAGGCTACACTGCTGCATGCTTTGGTTGAAGGCGTCAGCCAGATTGTTATTGAAGTTAGAGTGAAGGTTGTGGTTGTGGTTAGTGTTTTGTATAGAGGGTATCCATGGCTGGTCTGGCAGCACAGGCAGTATTTGATCGATACTATGGGCTGTTGGTGGAACTATTTGGTTGCCATGATGATATCTGCTGCTGGCTCGTGTGCACTGGCCCTGACTAGTAGTGCCTCCCTCCTGAGTGGGAGCAGCACTTGGTTGTTTATGTGTCGGTCTGTGTACAGCCTTGTGTGGATCCATCACAACCCCAGGACTACACCTCAGCCGTTGAATGCCACCAACAACTCTTCCTTCTTCAACATTTCCCAGCAGGCCCTGCTCTCCAACGCTGTTGAGGTTGGAGTTCATATTTGCCACTGCCTGCCACTGGGTGTTATTTTTGTGTGTGCCATTTGTGCCATAGTGGCCCTGGTTGCATGGCAACATGGTACTCTGGGAGTGGTCTGTGGATGGAAGGCTGTGACAGGTCCCACCCAAGGTGTTCTGATTGGTGGGGAGGTGAACAGAAAGACTGTTGATTGGTTCAACACCCTGAGACCCAGTCTGTTCTAAGCCTATAACACGGCCACCAGCATTACTGTCTCCCAAAAGAGCCTCCTCCACATAGGAGAACACATCGTTGGCTAGTATGCCATTCAGTTCTCCTGTAACTTCTTCCCTTTCCAAGTTCATCCTGAGGAGGGCGCTCTCCCAGTCCCTCAGCTCCTTCTCTTCTACCTCCAGGCCTTCCATCCCCCCATACCCCATCTCACCCAGGATCTCTCCCAGTGAGTCCATCATAGCCTGGGCTGTGGGGTCTCCTCGGCTGGTTCTCCTCTGAGGGACCTGGATCTGTCCAGGGACACTGAGCAGAGCATGGCTGTCCAGGAAGGCTCGCTCCAGGGAGAGCTGAGGGTCCAAGGCTGGCTCTTGGTCCAGGGGCTGGGGGTAGGCTGAGGCCTTCTGTGGCTGGGTGTAAACAGACAGGTCCTGACTGAGGAGGGACCCCAGGAGAGAGGCAGGGTCCAGGGGCTTCTCATCTGGAGACTGCCTGGGCCCTGGAGGGTTGGGGCTAGGAATCACTGGCGTATCCAGGGAGGGAAAGGACTCATACAAGACACCCTCTCCAGTGGCAAAGTTAAAGGGGAGCTGCATTCTCCGCTGACGCAAGTGCTCCTCACCCTCCTCATTCCTGGAAGGGAGACACTTAAAGGTCATACATGACATCATGGAAACTCCTAGAGAACATTTTCATTACTCAAACTTCAAAACTTGGCTTTAAAAAATACGTAAATGTGTACAGTACCCTATATGCAAGCACGCACCATGTCTATAAATCATGCAGTAAGTAAACATACTAATACAGATAATGACTTGAATTATGGTAGGGGCCTCTAACTGAAAAAACGGTAAACACTCACGTCAGGGATTTCTGGCGAGCGATGATGAAGTCAGGTCTCCCTGCCTTAAAGACCAGTCTGGCGTTGGCCTGGACCCATACCCACACACCAGTCTTAGTCAACAGTCTGAAGGTGGTGAAACCACTCTCTCCTGTCTTCATCACTGAGCAGAGAATCAGACATTTGGAAACATCTCAAACATTCCAATGGAAACATTCATATCCCTGTAGTGTAGCAAGGGAGCCAACTTTCTCAATCAAATATGAAGCTTACTCCTGGTGTAGTTTGTGAGAGTACTTTCACAGTAAATGGCTAACAGAGTATCGTGACAGTACTGTAAATGCAGCGTAACTCACTCCTGAGGTGGTTGTCAGCACAGTACATCATGTCTGCAGCATGGAGGAACTGGTAGCCAGAGCCTCTCGTAGTTATCTCAGTCTCAGAGTAGCCCAGGACCACCTTCCCTCTGCAGGGGGAAACATTATACGTTATACACAAATTACACACACACACACACACACACACACACACACACACACACACACACACACACACACACACACACACACACACACACACACACAGAACCCTGTCTACTAATGGTAATGGATGTAGTCAGTCTTATGACAGACAGTGAACAGTTACCAAGGCCATGATACTGTATGTACAGAGAGAGCCTAGTTCATGATACCTGGTGTCTATGCCCATGGGGGCGAAGTCTAGCCTGTGTTTGGTCTGGAAGATGAGGGTCTTGGTGCGGATCTCCATAACAGCAGGGAGCTGCAGAGGGGTGGCAATGGCAAACATGGCCAGCTGAGGGGGCACTGCAGTCCCATCGTCCCCCAACCTGCCCTGGCCATGCACGTACTTCAGACGTCCCTGGAAGTTCAGAGCCTGGAAGAGAGGGAGTGGGTAAGAGACTGGACCCGAGGCATCGGATACATACTGAGCTGGCATAAGTGCAGTGCAGGTGGTATTTCCCCTACCAGGAATCCAGAGGAGTTGTCTAGGAGACAGCGGAAGCGACAGCAGAAGCTCCTCTCCAGGAAGGAGGAGTTCTCTGGAGGGATGTGCTGGGGCATGTAGCTCACAGTGTCACTCACATGTTTGGTGCTAGACTGGATGGCTGCAGAGGACAAATGATGTCCTGGTCACACATACAGTATGTAAAGGACTTTGTCTTGAAAAGAGAATAAGAGCTGTTTGACAAAATTGGATGTTCTTAGTGTGACATACTAAATTGGAACCTGGGTCTCCTATGCGACATAAAGCAGTATTTAGGTGTGTTTTAGGGCCCATACCATCTGATCCATGTTCTGAGTGGATCTGGATGGGGTTGAGGGCAAAGTGGAGCTGGCTTCTGAAAATGTCTCTGTCATCCATGTGGATGAGCTCATATACACTCTGGTGGACCACATCAGACTGAAGAAAGGGGTATGGGGGGGAAACAAAAGGGGACATCATTGACTAGGTAATAATCTATTCTGATCATGTTGAGTAATGGCCACAAACTTAAAGACATACAGTGCCCTGCATAAGTAATGGGACAGTGAAGCATTTTTTCTTCTTTTGGCTCTTATATGATAGTTACTATGAGGTTAAAGTAGAGATTCTCAGCTTTTATTTGATGGTATTTGTGTACATATTGGTTTCACCATTCAGAAATTACAACACCTTTTATGCATAATCTCCCTATTTTAGGGTATCCAAAAGTAATGGGACAGATTTATCAAATTTCAAAATGAAATACTCATGTTTAGTCAAACTTTTGGAGTGTAGAGCTGAAAGAGCTGAAAGAGCCGAAAGAAGAAAGAATGCTTCACTGTCCCATTACCACGCAGGGCACTGTATATAGCAGAGTCATACTGTCAGTTGTCAGTTGAATCAGTTGTTACCTGATGGAAGCCCAGGTAGTCTTGGACAGTTGGAGAGGCATAGAAGATGGAGCCATCAGTCGTCACCACCAGTACAAAACCATTCAGAGCCTACAGGTGAAAGCATAGATGTTAGCAACGCACGCACGCACGCACACACGCACGCACACGCACACACGCACACGCACACGCACACGCACACGCACACGCACACACACACACACAGTTGTGCATTCTACCTGGAGCAGGAGATCTCCCTCTGAGAAGCTGACTCTGTCTATTGAAAATGTATGTCCATTTCTCCCGTTCCCAGTGAAAGAGGGAGCAGACCAGTCACTCTTATGCAGGGTCTCTGTAACACAGGAGAGGAAACAGAGACTTAGCACTGGTGTACAATTTCACATCTTTTTTTGTGTAACGCTGTTCCGAAATATACAACACCGCAAACAAAAATAAAGCTTAGGTGTCTGTTAAAGCAGCAATTAAGTAAATGATAGGAGGGTGTTTTGTGAGGGACCAGACTCTAGAAGAGAAGAAGTAAGAGAAAGAAGTGGCTCATAGATCATTTATTAAACTAATTTCTCAAGACTCCTAGGGATGAATCAAAACCAACTGGATGAAAACACATGAGCAGGTTTACATCATCCGTTTTGATGTGACCAGAGATGGGCTAACTGTCTCCACATCCAGATGTTTTAGGTCCCATGTCTATTCTTAGCATCCATGTTAACTACAGAGTAGACTACACTGGTCTGATCCGAGGAACATTGGAAATGATTATCATTACTGGAAGAGCATGCCATGATCACATCTAATCCTAACCATCAACCCCAAAATGTCCGCCGTGTCCTTGGATGTGTGCACAGATACTGAGAAACTGACTGTTGGGGTTTCTGTTTGCGGTGGCACAATGTCTTCTTTAATTTAACATCTTTGTTAACATCTTCGGAAAGCCTGGGGAAATCCTTTGCAGAAAGTAGCTACAAAGGGGTGAAAACCTGTTTGAAATGAGTGACCCCTCGCAACACGTCAAACCAATCAAATACCTTGCTTGGGTGGAGCTAAAAAAAAAAAAAAAAAAAAAGAATTCAGCTTTTCTATCAGGTTATCTTAAATTTTCCTTGGTGTTGCAAGCTAGCACAGGCAACAACTCTCTACAAAATAGTCATATCCAGTCTGAAAAGATGACACACATAACAACAACCAACCATTCTATGGGCATGTGGGGGGAGGGTTCTTGGAATGTAACATCCAATGAAATTGTGAGCACATTCTCCCACCGCTCAGTCCAGTTCAATCCAAGTGAGATCGGCTAATCTAAAGTTCTCCAGATCTCCAAAGGAGGCGTGAGAACAACGGGATTTGGAGATATGGCTATGCAAGACTACTTTGGTTGCAACAATGTACCTACTCAGATGTATACTCAAGGCTGCAGAAATACAGCATTGAATGGCTGAATATTTCAGACTGATGACTAGTATAGGTACAATGTAATTATTTGTAAACATCTGCAACTGAATGTTAAGTGTAACTACATAGCGTTAGCGTATTCAAACGTATAGAGCTGAGATTGCATGACATGTACAGTAATGTGACTGGCCATCTGAAAAGAGCACACATGACACAGGCTTGAGACTGTACCCAGTCATGTTTCCATCACACTCCCCTGTCTTTGCAGACTTCACATGTCTCTGCTCATGTTTCACTGGTTTATTTCTGGAACAGAGAGAGTATCAGTGACTTCCTACGGGCCATACACTAGCAGCCACTCCCTCCATACAGTATGTAGGGCAACACAGAACAGGAGAAAGCACACAAAGCCAGTGTGTGCTGTATGTGAGAATGTGTGTCTATGTCTGCGTATGTGTATGTGTATGAGAGAGAGAGAGAGAGAGAGAAAGAGAGAGAGATAATTGAGAAAGACTAGGTCCTGGACTAAAACATTGGCTTTGTTTCCTTTGCTTGGTGGATAACTGAAACAGCTTTCAGTAGGTCATGGAGTTTAGGGGGAAGAGTTTGGGAACAAACCACTGAATTACAGGAATAAAATTTTCCTCTCAATTTTAAAAGTCAGCATTTGAGTCAGTCTTTAGTAATCTAATCTCTGGTCTCTGGCGTTCATTCAGCACAGCAATGCCTCCTTTCCTTCTCCTAATGACTCTATGGCACGCCAACAATCCGCCCCCCCCACTCCTCACCCCCCCCCCCCCCCCCCCCCCCTAAACAAACCCAAAGAATCTGCCTCTCGTCTCCCCGTTCTACAAAACCCAAGAATCCTCAGTGAAGTCTTTGTCAGAGAGGCTCCCACCACTAACCTAAAAAGAATCTTGACTTTGTTAGCATAACTTGCGCTGCATCCAGCGCAAGGGACAGCTAGAATTGGTATAATACATCATAATGTCACCATGTGTCCCGGAGCCTGGCCGAGCTATAACACTGCCACTCAATCTCTGGCACATGAAGGACTACCATGTTCCCTCCCACCCATGTTCACTTGACCATGTCCCTTGGTAGCCATGTCATGACCTTGCTTCCCAGGTCCCACATTTGTTCTCCCCCTTCTTCTGTCTGTCTGAATTCACCATAGTGCATGTTGTGAGGTAGGTCTAGGGGCAAGGTCGTTTTTGGAGAAATACAGTACATGATGTGCATGTGGGTACTCCCTGACTACCTTAAGAGGTCTTTCAGTAAGACCAAACATGGACAAAATGTCTGACATTTAAAACTAGGAATGCACTGATATGAAAAAAGAAATCTGATTATTCAT
Organism: Argentina silus; assembly: GCF_951799395.1. Classification (NCBI taxonomy): domain Eukaryota; kingdom Metazoa; phylum Chordata; class Actinopteri; order Argentiniformes; family Argentinidae; genus Argentina; species Argentina silus. The sequence continues at coordinate 6,968,894 of NC_139659.1, forward strand.
AACACAATCAGCCAATAATGATTATTTATTTACCTATTTGTATCTCAACTTCAATCATACAACTACTAAGTGATGGAACAACTTTTATTATTTATATAAATATTAGTGCCCGACAGATATACCACGAGATATCACTAAAATTATCGGCCGACATCGGCCTTTTAGAGAAATATCTTTATCGGCACATATTCCACCGATAATGCACAAAGATATGCGTCAGCCTCACATACCAAAATGACAGAACATTTGTGCAATTAAGTTTTTCCAGATCAAAATATATAAATAAATGGATTTTTAATGGATTTTTATGAATTGATAAACTAGTTTATTGGTGTTTACTGTTACTTGAGTGCCTACTGAAATGGCTTAATTTACCAAAGTAACGTTAGCTCTTTCAAGTGCAGTCAATTAGCATACTTGCTAACTAAAATACTGTTACTGAACAAGAGAGTTATTCAGCATACAGAGTCACACACTACTTTACACTCTCCTACAATCTCACCCTTCTGTTCCCCCCCCCCTCCTCTCTCGGTTGTCAAACCCCCCCTCCCCCCTCCCACCCACACACCACCACCCCCACTTCCATCCCTTCCTGCCTCCCTTCCTCTTCCTCTCCTCTCTCCCTCCTCCGCTCTGCTCTGCGGGCCGTCGAGGTGGAGAGTTCACACGCATACTCTGCACGCCAGACCAGAGAGACGGGGGGCCGGGAGATGGGGGGGCCGGGAGATGGAGGGCTTCACAGAGGGGGAGAACAGAACTACAGTACACAGACCTTTAGGAGACACAGAGGGGGAGAACAGAACTATAGTACACAAACTTTTAGGAGACACAGAGGGGGAGATCTGCAGTATACAGACCTCTGGATTCTCTGTTACTAACATTAAGTCTGCTTTGGGACAATATTGATGCACAGACATTCCTAACATTTGGTTGTTCAGGTGTCAGGTTAAGTTCAGGGTTGGGACACTAACAGCCTTAGTAGAAAGCAGTGGGGTCTACTGCTATACCTCACATGGAGGGAGGTTGGTCATTCACATTGTGCACTGCAGCCCTCCAGATGTCTGGCCCCTTTGGTAAGATGACTGGTGTGAGAGCTTTGATTTAAGGTTCACCACTTCCTGGGAACCTGACAATCAGCTGGTCACCAGTGGTCCAGTCAGAGCTCGTAATCGGCATGCACATACACAGTCATACACAGCTCAAACACCTGCATGGACCACATGAAAGACTCCTTGATGAAGGGAAGGCAGGTGTACGTGTGTGTGTGTGTGTGTGTGTGTGTGTGTGTGTGTGTGTGTGTGTGTGTATGTTTGTGTGTGTGATCTGATCTGATAGGGTTAGACGGGAGAGGAAGTGCAGACGGAAGGAAGTCCCAGGATGCAAACACCATTACTATGAAAGCCATATCATGCAAAATATCAAAACAAAAATACTGCCCATCCACTCACAGCAAAACCACGTAAGCTAGTTGCTAATGTTAAGCTAAATGTCCTCCATGTTGGCAACAAATTTTAATTTGTACACTATCTAGTATCAGTCTTGGATGTGTTAGTGCCAATATGGCCAGTGGCTGATGTGGAATGCAATGTAGCCAGTATTCTATATAAGAGGTACCGGTACACAACCAGTCAACCGGTCAGATCTAAAACTGAGCTTGTCCAACAGCAAGAGTTGATGAGGCAGCGTGGGAGTTCAAGGCTCTGCTTTCTATGATTCATCCAGCCACAGAATCAACTAGTTCAAAAATCAAAAGTGTCCTATCTTACCACTATGGGCTTATCTTTTTTCTTAAAAATAAATAAATAATGCTTTTAGGGCATTTTCTGCTTTATTGGGATAGAGATAGTAGAGATTGACAGGAAGGATGGGTGAGAGAGAGGAGGGATGACATGCAGGATATGTCGATGGCCGGAATCGAACCAGGGACCTTGCGATGATATGGTATGCGCCTTAGTGTGCTACGCCACTGAACGCCCCAGGCTTATCTGTACAGCACTTACGGCTGCAAGGTTTTGTATGAAAGATGCTACACAAAGAGACCATCTCTGAAACAAGTCAAGTCATTATTAATGACCTCAAGTAGTTATGACCAGCGCAGAGCTTGCTGATCATAGCCAGTCATTTGAGGTCGTACGCTATAGACTGATATCCTGGAGTGATAGCATCAGCCCTTGATTGATATAGCCTCGCAGCCTGTGTCTCTGAGTGTCGTTATCTTACGGGCCAGTTTCTCACATCCTCCTTCTCTTTCCTGTGTTCAGAGGTGACTACTGCTGCAGTAGATTGTCCGGGAAATACCATGAGGCATCCTCTTGTTTTCTGAGTCAGAATTA
>NC_139659.1:6973726-6983726 GCF_951799395.1 Argentina silus
CTTAAAACAACACATGTGTGCAACTGGAGACCTGTCCTTTAAAAAATGACTGGCTGGAAATGTTACAGTTGATCCAGGGACCGACTTGACACAGACCGTATATCCCATCTGGATTAGTGACAGTACGGACATGGTGCCTCTCTGTTGAATCCTCCCATGAGTTAGTTAGGATACATCTCTCTCTGAAAGCATATCAACTTTCCACATCCTGGTCCATGACTGAGGAGCCTTGTGGACTGGGGAATTGCACATCATCAATAGTAACTGTGAAGTGGCCCTCGGACAAGGTGATAGAAATCCATGTAATCATCATCCCACGTCACTGAGATGTTTTGAATTAAGAACAAACACACACTGTACACATACTATACAGCCTGGTCAACAACCCTCATTGCGTGCCACTATGCTTCATAGCATGTAGGGCTCCTCTCCCAAGACCCCCAACTACCCTTACCTCCCCCAAACTCCCCCCTGAGCATCTGATCACCAGTCTGATAGCAATTCCTCAGAGATACACAACACACAGGAGCGAGGAAGAGGGAGAGAGGGAGAGAGAGGGTGGCAAAGATAGGGGGAGAAAGGGGAAATAATGAAAAAAGGAGACAGAAGAGGAGGAAGAGGAGGAAGAGAAAAACGGGAGAAGGAAGCAGAGGCGGAATGAGATGGTAGAGGAGGAGAAAGTAAGGGAGAGGGGAGAAAGAAGGGGTTGTGAGACGAATAGGGGAGAGGAAGAAAAAGGGATTGTGAGGAGGGGAGATTTAGAAAGAGTACGAATTCATGAAAAGGTTGAGGCTTGCAAGTACACATCTACATACTGTACTGTAGTCTAAAAACAGACAAAAACTATAGTCTCAAGACTTCTACAGTACATCGATCATCGAACAACGATCCCAGATAAAAAATGTTGACAACATAAAACTAACACAGTTCCGATTTATTATTGGAAGATTTCACCAGGGTCTTTGCCGCTAACAAATTCAGCCATGTATGTTCAGTTATCACCACCATGCCTGGCACTATGCATGGCATATAAGGCCTTTAATGTGTTGTTTGCCATTGTAAGTCAATCAAAAGCCAGTGAAAAGCCCTAGTGTTCCAGGCTGCTGCCAGCGCTCTCTCTCATATTACCCTGCCTGCTCTTCACCTGCCCAGCAGCCCACACTCTAGTTTCCCTGCCAGCAGGACCACCATCCATTATTCACAGTGCTGGGTTCCCTCTCTGACACCCCTCAACACTCACACCATAGGCTTTCAGCTGTCCATGGTACAGGCATTGGCGCACACACACACACACGCATACACGCATACACGCATACGCATACACACACACACACACGCACACGCACACGCACACCCTCCTAGCGGCTTTTGGTAATCTATACTGTAAACTTCACACGTCTCACTGGCATAAAAATAACCTTCTAATCTAATGTTACGTATGCAAAGTATGTTAATGTCCTGTGCATTATATTAGAGTGGGATTGTGTGTGTGTGTGTGTGTCTCACTCACTGTGGAAGAAGCTCTTGACCTTGAGGTATCCCACGCTGAGGCGGAGCACAGAGAGTTTATCCAGACGACCTCTGACCTCCTGGGAGAAGGGCAGAAGGCCAGTCAGCCGGTCCAGCTCCCCATTCAGGCGGTCCCGGTGGCGCTTGGACGGATTGGTCTTCTTGGCAATGCCATCCACCGGAGAGGCCTTCAGACTGGGACAGGGGACACACCACAGTTAGACTTCTACAACAGGCTGGTCCAACAGATTAGAATGTGACATTGAACATGCACTGTGTTCTGTTGTAATGACTGAGTTCATATTGTATGTAACTGTCTTTGCTGTTGTTCATCCAAACCATCCTGACAGACCCTGTCCCTTTAATGAACATAAAGAGTAAGAGACATACTGGGACTATTTGTATATACCAGTTCCTTAACACACAACTCACATTGATACCAAGAGGTTTCCTGTTTACAAAGGAGAAACCCTTCTTTGGTATGGCGTTTCTGACACAATGGAAGTGATTGTCAATATAGAATTCAACTGAGCTCCACTTCCTGAATGTCAGAGAGCCAGTAATGCATATGGCTGTGCTCATACTTACTCTTCAAGAGGGGGAAAGCACCCACACAGAGAACTACTCTATGTACATACAAGCTTGTTCATTTATCAAAAAAATTCAACCGTGCTTGTTATTTGTATCAGTGAGTGTATATTGTAAATGGTGAATGTTAACTCAAAGTTTATTGATCATATGCACAGGATACAGGATGTAAACTGTACAATAAAATGCTTACTTTGCAAATATCAGGACGTAACAATACAAATACAATAATAACACAATCAGCAATAAATGTAAGATACCTTTTGTACTTTTTAACATGTAGATCTCATAAATACTGTATACTAGAATAACATTTAAAAAGGCAAATTAAGCAAAGTGAGCTGACCAATCAGGGTTATCATCATTATCATGAGCACTCGTAATAGAGCACTACAGAGGGTCCCATATTCCAGAGGGCTGCAGCTAGTGCTTGGCTAATGACAGGATTTCCACTGATACCCCTGAGGGTTGACAGAGGTGACTGCTCTGTAGTGACTTGACTATGGGGAGGAGCTATGGTTGCTTGGCACTGTCCTTTGGGAAGAAATGGAAATCACACACTGTATTAGTCACTGTAAACCAATTAACCTCTCTATTTATGCCACTTTTTTGGCTGGAGCTTAACATTGCATTTTCTCAAAGTTTTTCTCAAATGTTTCCTTAGTTAATAACCTCACTCTATAAAGACACACACACACACACAGATGGATAGATTTTTCTTAACAATGAGTACAACACCAAGTCTTAAGCACTGCATATAGTATAAAAAACATCTTAATGGCTAACCCTGATACAGAGAGAGAGTGTTGTCATCATTTCAAGACAGCATGATGTGGCTATCTGTCTTGGTCTTGGTCTGCCATTGTAACAACAAATTACAGCAGGATTATTCCTCTGGAGCAGGTCTGGACAAGCAGCCATGTCTGCCATCCCTCCCTGACATAACACAGAGATCTAGGGGAGGGAGGGATGGAGACCGAGAGGGAGAGGGATGAGACAGGAGACAGGAGAAGACCGAGATAGAGAAAAAGAGAGAAACCAGGAGAACATTTAAATAAAAACATGAGGATATGAATTGTGAATCTACAGAGAGAGAGAGACTGGTTGGGCAACCCTTTCTGGAACCATCACTCTCGGTGCTGCCAGTGGTTAGGCCCTAAGTAAAGCTAGGTTTGCTACCTTTGTGGCATTATATTGTCACTACATTCCTTTTAAACAAAGAGAGAGAGAGAGAGAGAGAGAACTACACTACACTCCTTCAGAGTCCACTCTATTATCCATATGGCACATACCCAAGGAGGTTACACTTCATAACAACTTTAATTTATAAGCCATTGTAAATGCTTAATGATTGACATAAATGCATGTAAATGCTTATCATGTTTCTAATGTGTACTGTTTATAAATGCTTAGGCTATGCATGTTTATAAATGCTGGAATACTATTTACCAATAGTCTGTTGTGCACTACTTAATGTATTTATAGTTAATTAACTAAATAATGTATTACTGCTTTTTAATTAAAGTTAATATACAGAGTATTACACATCAGGCTCTACCTAATCTTTCGCGTTCAGAACAACGACAAGGAATTGTGGATGAAAATGGAACACAGTCCACCAACCATGGGTTCTAGCCTACCATTAGCTCAAAAACTAAGCTACTCGGGGACATGTGTCTTTGGAAGCCAGCCAAGAAAACATCATCAGTTTCTCATAGAGATGTTCTTTCCTTGGAATCACTTCCAGTTTGATTTGGGGTTGACAGTGGAAGCTGTATCTAAAGAGTAGGTAGGTAGCATCATAAGGGTTTCTGATAGTTTAATTTTATTATGAGTCTATCAATGTTCATGTTCTGTCAGTCTATCCTGAGGAAAGCCATGTGGCTGTTCTGTGCGAGTAAGCTACACACCGGTACAGCTGTCAACACCTCCCCACTTCGCCCCCCATCCCACTCCCCCACCTCGCAATCGCGTGCGAGCAGCTGCGTCGGGCGAACAGCCGTGAGTATGATGAATGCAATGTACTTAACCATACTCCTGGAAACCGAGAAAAATACCCCAATCCGGCCTGAGCCTCCGAACAACTTTGACTTTCAGCTTCAAGCTGTGGTGGAGGTGATGACGATGATATATTCCACGCCCACTGTTTATAATACAATGCATATAACATGTCTTGAGCCTAAGGTATGTCTCTATAACCGAGAAAAAGACCCCAACCGAGACCCGACCTAAGCTTCATTACAACTTTGACTTTCAGCTTCAAGCAATGGTGCAGGAGGTGATGATGCTGATGATATGCATTTCCCCTCCACGCCCACTATTTATAATACAATGCATGTAACACGTCTTGAGCCGAAGGTCTCAACTTGAAAAACAAACAAAATCTCACAATTAAGAATCACACCATACAAATCATTCCATATTGGCTATGTGGACGTCTTACATTTTCTGGACTGGTTTCTTCCTCTTCTTCGCCGCGTAGATTCCCCCATTCCCCAACATGATGATTTAGACTTTTCGAAGGATCAAGTGAAGGAAAATCCTAACCAAAAGAGGCGTGAAATACAGTTCAGAAAACGAACGGAGATGTTCGCATGGTTGATGTATTGACACGCCCTTGGCTCTCTGTTCTGCTCCTGTTGATAGAACATTAACACTATGCCCTTATTCCGTTCGAGGGGTACCAGTATTCCACAGGGGTCCAATCCCAAACCACGTTCTCGATCCCGTCCCTCAAATGTGAAAAGTTGTCGCCTATGTTCCTCAAAACAACTCGACCCGATACGTACGTCTTTTTTCTCTTTCCAGGTTTTAACCAATCGACATCGATGTAACATGTGCACATATCTGTCAGACCGATTATCATTGGTCTAATTCCAGAAGGCCTAACTCACATTGCCATTGTTCGTAAAAGCATCATAAACACTTGACTAAACTGGATTTAACTCTGCAACAAGTGTTCTAATCTTGGAACTGATCTCTATTCAACGCTGAGATGTTTATCCTTTTCTATACAAAGTTGCAAATTAAGCGGAACGTCATGAATCACGACGTCAAACTGGTTACAGTAACATATTATGCGATGCTTTTCTTTAGTCCTTGCGATGCTGTTGTATAATCAACAGGTTATTGGCTCCCCCTAGAGGCTGTTATAGATACTGTGCTTTCCTTGAATGGCAGTGGCCTCAAGGTTCTTTGGTATGCATGACACTTTTCTGAATGCCATAGTAACCGGTGTAGAGAATGAAAATGACTTCAGGGACAGATTCTTAATTTCATGCACAAACTATAGAAATGATCAGGCAGATTGTAATTCATGAAGTGTATTTTATTTTCTCTAATAGTGGAGATGTATCAGTAAATCGGTCAGAACATCATCTTCAGCATTTATGCCCATCATATGATTATATTGGTATTACAACATTGTCAGCAGTTAATGCATTTTCTATGTAAAGTCTACATACAGTGTTGCTTAGTATGAGTGTCCAGCCGGTGGGCACACTTTACCAAACCGACATGCACTATGTCACACTACGAAAGGCACCATTCGGTTTACAAAATCAAAGTAGAATAAAATCATATTCTTTTCAGTGGGAAAATAACAAATACAGTCACATAAACACAGTCCAATCTAGGGTCATAATCACAGGTTTAATGTTGCAAAAATAACAAAATACTTTTTAAATCTTATTACTGATCATAGGCCAAATTTACTGACAGTTACATTTTGAGTCATGATTACAACATAAAACAATTGTGGAAAAGTCCACACTCTCTATCACAACACCAGGGTTTTAGTCTTCTCCCAGGGAAACTCCTCCCTGCCAAAGTGGCCATAGCAGGCAGTGGGCTGGTAGATGGGCCTTTTCAACCCCAGCTCTCTGTGAACAGAACACCTGAATCACATTCTCTCCAGTGTACTAATTTTAATTTTAATTTCATGATTCCTAATGCCCCAATAAAATAATGAAGGAGCGCCTTATCAAGTTGTCTAATAAGTTGTATTTAAAACATATGAGAAGCACAATACAGTATTACTACTAAAGGACTGAATTACGAGACTAGTAAAAGTTAGAAGATTGTACTAACTTCACAATGACTCCAGGTCTCAGGTCAAAGTTTTTCTCTACTATTCGCAGCAGTTCATCTTCATCTCTGGTAGATGTGCCGTAGTGAAACACTGAGATGGACAGCGGATGGCTCACACCAATGGCATAGGAGACCTGTAACATGGAACAGGTAAGCAGTGAGACAGTGGGGACCACACCTGCTCTGAAGAGCTACATGTTGTGCAGGGTTTTATTTTGGTCCTGCACTGACAATGACCTGATTTTACTTAATTGTCCTACTAATCAAGTCCCCCCACTGACTGAATCAGGCGAATCAGCAATGGGCTGGAACAAATGCCTACATAACCAGTAGTTCTCCGGGACCAGGTTTGGTGTTGACCACTGTTAACTCCGGTGTTTTACAAAGTGGAGTCCAGTAACAGCTTCTTACCTGAACAAGGGCTCTCCTGCACAGCTTAGCTTTAACCAGAGACTTAGCGACCCAGCGGGCTGCGTAAGCTCCAGAACGGTCCACTTTAGAGTAGTCCTTTCCAGAGAATGCCCCTCCTCCGTGACCTCCCCATCCTCCATAGGTGTCCACTATGATCTTACGGCCTGTGAGCCCTGCATCACCCTGTCCAGAGAGGTAAGAAGCAAACACACAAACTGTCTACATCTAGACAAGGCAATATACAGTACATCTATGTTAGACATAATGGTAACTGTATTTCTGCAGTTTCACCACATTTGATAGTGATTCAATAGTGATAGTGATTCAATAGTAAAATATTCTATATGTGTTAGGTCATGTGTCTCACATGTGTTTCTCTCTGCCTTCACTTTTTACCTAGTAGAGGCCATAAAAACACAACGATTTGTGGATTTTCTGAAAACATCAGATACTAGGGGAGAGGAGGGGGTCAGGGGACTGGGTACCATAGCAACCTAGGACCTCACCTTCAAGGTCACATTCCTTGTATAAGTTGAGAGAGAACTATCTCAGAGTGAGAGAGAGAAAGAACCATCTGCTATAACATCGAAACAAAGCCCTCTCAAAAGAGATCGACTCAGAGATCGACTCATTATTTAATCTCATTGCAAAAACCTGAAAACCTGTTGCTGTTGAAAAAATTGCACAACTATCTTAACAATAGCGATTCACTCCTCTGCAACTGCAGTACCTCATCATGTGTGCAGGTCCAGGTAGTCAAATGTGATCTACACTCACCTGTGGACCACCAATAAGGAATTTCCCACTGGGTAGAAGGTGGTAGATGGTCCTGTCATCCAGGTATTTGTCAGGGATGACCACTTTGACCACTCTCTCCATCAGGCTGTGTCTGATATCCTCCAGTGAGATGTCAGGACTGTGCTGAACGGAGATGACCACAGTGTGAACCCTCACCGGCTCCATGGCGCCCATGTTGTCACGGTATTCCACCGTAACCTGGAAGAGAAGAGACAGGAGATAAGAGACAGAGACTGCAGACAGGGTACATAAAACAATTATTTAACTGCAATGAAAGGACACCAAATCCGGTTTCATTGTAGTTAAAAGTCTAAGTAAGTTACCGTGTAGTTGTGTGTGTGATTGCATCAATTGCTAAATCATCAGTAAGTCCCCTTGAACTGTAGAATTCCAGAATGTAGCCACCCTAATCAGCAGTAACCAATAAGGCTGGCACATAGTCACAACCATCAACCTCACAAGGATAAAGAGCTCACCTGTGTTTTGGAGTCTGGCCTTATCCAGGGACATTCTCCAGTGCAAGAGAGCTCCTTTATCCTGATATTGAGCTTATGAGCCAGAACAATGGTCAACGGCATGCACTCTTCTGTCTCATCAGTGGCATAGCCAAACATCAGACCCTGGCAAGAGATAAAAGGCCTCTCAGTGTCAGAAAACAGCACACAGTAGCAGAGTATAGTCAAATGGAGTAGAATGGTTTAAGGTAGTTCTGTCAACAAACATACTGCAGTGCTATGGCAGGTTTGATTGAATAAAGGTGAGTCTTTTCAATGATTTATCTCCCTGTGGCAACCATTCTCAGTGTATTGTTAATGGCATTAACAGTGCACATTGATTGATGTTGTAATTACTTGATGTTAATCAAGATAAAAAAAATATAAGATAATATAAGATAAAATAAGATAAAAAGTTGCTGAGGGCAAAGACAAAAGTCCACATGCTGTACCTGATCCCCTGCACCAATATTCTCCTGGTCCCTGCCTTCAAACACACAGTCTGCTATCTCCGCACACTGTGGCTCTAGGGCCACAATCACATTGCAGGTTTTATAATCAAAACCTGTAGGAGACAGTAGCCCTGTTTTAATCGCAGCTGCATGAATCTCATTATCACAACCTGCCGTTGTGTGTCAATGATGTAGCATTGTTGAATGAAGGAGCAGACAGACACCGCAGCTAAGCTGGTGGTGTTCTTTGGTTAACCATACCTTTGGAAGAGTCATCGTACCCAATTTTCTTAATGGTGTCTCTGACCACTGTCTGTAGGTCCACCTTAGCCTTGGATGTTACCTCCCCACACAGTAAGATCATGCCTGTCTTCGTCACACATTCTATTTGGGAGAAATATTAAAATAATGCTGAGATAAAGCTGAATGTAAGAACAATTTTAAAGATGTATGGTGTTTAATTAAATAAAACATTTGTCAAAGCTTCAACTTAATACTAATCAAATGCAAAGGAAAAAAAATTGTAAACCTATTTGTAATCTAAACACTGGAAAAACTGTAACACTTACCACAGGCCACTTTAGAGTCAGGGTCCTGAGTTAGGTATGCATCAAGAACAGCATCACTTATTTGGTCACACATTTTATCTGATAATAAAGAATTGTATGTTAAATATGGAAGAGTACTTGGGCCAAATGAAGAGAGAAAAATGTGTGAAAAATTGTGATAGAGCGGTTGTACTCCATGTCAAAGTTTATTGGTCATATGCACAAGTTACAGGATGTAAATTATACAATGAAATTCTTACTTTGCAAGCTTTCTCTAAACAGTGCAAATATCAGGACCTAACTATCAAATAGAATAATAACACAATAGGCAATAAATGTAGATACGGCAATACGTGTAAGATAAAGTGAGCAATACAATAAGTGTATGTGTGTGTGTGTGTGGTTGAGGTGCAGAGAGTCAGTGCAAATTGTCTTAGGTGCTGCTGAGCAGCAAGTAGTGCAGGTGGGCTACTAAAGTCTTAAGGCCTGGAGGTAGAAACCTGTCTGTATTAGATCGGATGCACCGGTATTGTCTGCCAGACGGTAGCAGAGAAATCAGACCATGGCTGGGAAGGTTGTGGTCCTTGGTGATCTTCCTGCCTTTCTCAGACACCACCTAGTGTAGATGTCTTTGAATGGCTGGTAGCTCGTGAGCCATCTTCACCACCCTCTGCAGAGCCTTGCGGTCAAGGGCTACAAGTCGGTGATGCAGGAGGACAGGATGCTCTCGATGGTACATAGAAGTTGGTGAGGATTTGAGATGCCATGCCGAGTTTCTTGAGTCGCCTGGCATGTTGTCTTGATCACTATGCTGGTGTGATGGGTCCATGTGATGGGCCCATTTTAAGTCCTCAGTAATGTGAGCTCAGAGGAACTTGAAGCTGATGACCCTCTCCACTTCAACCCTGTCAATGTGGATGGGGGCGAGGTTGTTGTCCTGGCACCATTCTGCCAGCGCTCTTACTTCCTCCCTGAGGCTGTCTGGTCGCTGTTGGTGTGGCCATGCAGTCGTGGGTGAACAGGCAACAGAGGGGACTGAGCACGCAATGGGAACCTGTTGCTGTGCACCACCGTTGAATGCCTGAGTTAGATGACCTGGTGAAACTATACT
>NC_139659.1:6986226-7068726 GCF_951799395.1 Argentina silus
CAACGGCATTGTATTTGACTCCTCATTCCATCTGGGTATTTGGTTGCCCCGTAACAAATTATTGAAAGGCACTCCAAGTAATGGGCTAATAATTAAAATGGGAAAATCTAAATACTAAACTAAAAGCACACAAGGTTTGCTGCACTGAGTAAAACATCCATCTAGGCCACAAGCCATAATGTGTTTGTTATGAACAATCAGTTTCAGATACCACATTCTGTCAGAACATGGAGTGTTTTACATCTGTGTCACAGAGCTTGGCTTTGAGTCCAGGAGGGCCCATAGATTTCTTAATGAGGTCTGTTTACAACCAAATACTGCACTCCCCTACGAACCTATGACAAGACATACTGTAGAATAGCATTAACACTCTCTCTTTCATATTGTTTATTTCAAGTGTTTTGTGTAAAGAAAAGGATACAGAAGAATGACATTTCAACAATTCTGTAACATCACAGTAACATGACAATATGAAAGAATATTCATGGTCTGGGCGACTCCTTTAAACAACAAGAGTTCAGCCTATTCAAATAGGGTGTGCAATTCTCTTCCTGGTACTATGCTGGGAGCAGGAACAACACCAGCCATGGCAGATGACTTAACTTTTTTTATTGCCTTTCAGATCTGCAGCTTCTTTGCTAACAGCCCTCTGATAAACAAAGTGACCTTTGCCCAGCCCTATGAGTTCAGTGCTGACCTGCATCATGTGCTCGGCCAGCTAATGGTATGTCCTAAAAACACACAGATTTAGAACTAGTAGAACAGACTCTATTCAAAGCAATGTTCCATGTTGGGTGTACTATTTGGTGTGTTCCGTTCATTCATAGGCTACTCATCATATAGAAGTCTCTGTGTTTTTCTAAACATGGAAACATTGGCACAATATGCTGTCCTGCCATGTTGAGTGAACTGCAAAAAAAAAAAAAAAAAAATATGCAGAGATGACTGACTCGTGTTAGGCCAATGGTGGACTTCCAGTGCAGCAGTAGTTAATATGTAATCACACAGGGAGGGGCATCTCTGTGTGAGACTTGTGTGTACCTGTCTATTCGTGCTCATGTCTCAGCGTACAGCTGCTAGAAGCATACTTGTTTGTAGTTATTTACTATGCTAGTAGTGAGTTTGGATTAGTCCTTGTATAACATTTACTGTCTGTTAAGGACAAGCTCTGTCTGTTGTGGCAGAGGGAAACAGTACTGACATGGTAAGTGTTGGATTTGTACCGTGTCAGATGAAACTTGTAAAACAGTAATGTGCCTTGGGGGCACACTAATGATATATCTGAAAAGTTTGCGTTTGATTTAAATGCAGAGACGAGGAATAATAGAATAGAAAGAAAATGTGACCAGAAACATGTTTATGTGATTTGCATGTAAGTAAATTCACCTCAGAGTTCAAGGATGTTTAACATTGAAAGAACCTTTGGGACAAAATAATCCAGTGACCTGTATTAGTGGAAGTGAAGAGAACGTTCTTGTCAGGAAAGCGTCAATAAAGGAAGGGCTGACTGATAAGGCCAAAAGGCAGTATTTACCCAACCTTGCTTTCAGACTTGTTCATATAGAGTACATTGTATTGGCCTATGGGTTGACCAATGCATTGAGTCATAAAAAGGGCCTCACATTCTAATAAACTGTCATGTTATTCTGAAGACTGTTTTTATTTCATATTTGTTCAAATTATTCTGAGCAAATACTATCCTTTCTCCCTCTCGTGAAGGCTGACTTCAGTTCTCAACCGCAACCCTCAACTAAGCTTGACCAAGTGCAGGGCCAAGTCAACGATGTTCAAGTCATACTTAAGGACAACATCAACAAAGTGCTGGAGCGGGGAGAGAGGTTAGATGATTTGATTGACAAGACAGATGACCTACAAGCAACCGTAAGTGTCATGATAGAGAGTGTGAACGGGTTTCCCTTTATCTTTCATCCTTGTGAGGTCATATTGCAAGGCTCTAGCGCTTATGTTTATAAAGGTGCATTATGAATTATGAATTGGTGTATTATGAGTATATTAATTGATTTAGTTTGTCAATCTAAATGCTCACACATACCTACAACATTGATCATTTTGAGGAACTCTACATTTAAATTAACATTTTGAAATTCCTTCCCTTTTTCAGGCAGACTCATTTCAAAGGACATCCACGCGGATTGCCCGGAAATTCTGGTGGAAAAACACAAAGATGAGGATTATTATTGGTGTTATAGTGCTGATCATTGTCATCTTCATTATCCTGTTTGCTACTGGTACCATTCCAACTTAAACCTCCTTACAGAATTGCAATATTACTGAGGTTTCATTTTAGTCCTCAACAAGGGGGATGCAAGCTGCACTGTTTAAATACATGTGGAAAATAACATTTCACATGTTTATGATTGTTGTTAGAGAATGTGTGACACATTTCATTTGATATTTTAATTTCATCCTTTTAAAATACTTTTCATTGTGTATTTTTATAATTTCAAAATCCTTGTTCATAATTGAATTTGAAATTTAATGAGCACTTTAAAATGCAATCACAGGTTTCACAGAATGGTTTGCAGACATCTCACTGTTACATGTCACAGTATTCAAGGATAAATAGGCACTTTATATATAAAGCCTTTATAAATGTAACAAATAATTAATCCCAATATTGGGTAGTCTAGTCTAGAGGCTGTTTTACACTTTTACACTACCATATTGGTAGTCCTTGCTTGAATTGATTATCATAAACAAGTTTTCCACCAAACATTCAGTTGCTGTAAATATTGTACTGAATGGCAGCCATCACTGGCAACCATAATACTTCCTGCACACTCCTGTGGTGAGTTGCTGACCAAAGGTGAAGCATTACGTAGCAAACCGTTCAGGTTGAACTTCCTCTTCAATACAGTAATCAAAATACACATGATTTATATTGTTTATTTTTTTTTAATGCATTTCTGAATGTTCTACATTCTTCTGTACATAATATTTATATGTCAAATATATTAACAAAATGTTTAAATTTTGAGTGACAACTATGATAAAGAATTAAGATTAATTTCATGTTCCTCTTTGTATGTGTTCATGAACATATACATAACTTTACTACATTACCAATTATACTACATTTACTGATGGTCATCGACGACTTAACAAAAGCTGTTTTCAGAAAACATGTGGTCCACATTTAACACAATGGATCTGTCTGTGAGGAAGTGAATAATCTCTTAAATATAATTTGGAATATCTGTTGCACACAGTGTAACTCAACACAAGACACATATGAAACTTTAAAAGCTTTACAAGATACAACAAATTGAACAACGTTGAACATAAAGTAAATATAGATAACTGAATATTCTTTCCTTTCACAATCTGTCCATAATAAAGGAAAATCTTGACTGAATACTGTCACCTCTCCTGCCAATGCTTCATCAGAAGACATGTTCCATTCTTCCATCACCTTGAAGCCTGAAAAAGACAAACAAGTCAAACTATCAATTATGAAAGATACTACACACTGATAGGGCTATAACCACACACACACACGTCAGAGGAATCCCCCGTCTTTACATTGTTCATTAAGAAAACACAAACAAATGAGAGATAAGAATACGTTTTACAAATTAAGAATTTAAAAAAAAGTTAGTCCATAAGCTAGAAATCCTGAAGTGCGACAAAGGCTAAATACAAAACGAATAAGTGAAGCCTTCAATTGGTCAAAAAATACACAATAAATAAAGCATTACATGCAAATTTCTGGAAACAGTGATACTTTGAAACTTGATGTTTTTCAAAAGGTTAAAAAGAGAATTTGTTAGAGGGAAATTAACCATGTTTAAAAAAAGGAGCTTTTCCCACCGCTGTCAATAACACAAACAAACAATACAAGTACAAAAATAACGCACTTCTCCAACCAGTGACATCCAAGTACAAACCAGGTTTTAGCTCATGGACTACTGGCTATAACTGCTACAAGGGCTAAATAAAGAAAGCAAGCATTACAGGTAAGATTAGGAATGCATATATTAAAAGACACTGGAAAGTCCAGAGAAAGCCGTACGTATCCTTTGAAAAGTAAATAGTTATTTTCTCAGTATGATGTCATATTTTACCATTACAGTACTTGTGGGGGAGTAGGGGCCTGTAAAAAATGACATTAAAATTACATAAGTGTATTTTAGTTTTTACAATTAAAAAAGCAATTAAAGAAATTAAAATAAAAAGTCAGAGGACAAAGCTGGACGTTTTCCCACTTTGTTTTGTTTACAATGCTGATACAGGATGTTGGAAGACCATACCAAATGGCAGCATTCGAGAGCGTACGCCTCTCGTACCCGGTCCGCATTGAGCGGGCCTGAGAGTATCTGGGAGTCAGCTCATGGCCTGCAAGGAAGCTCCGCTGGCAGGTACAAACAAGGTATATGTCAGAGTTAGAAGACAACATTCTTCTTTTTCCTTGCAAATCCTTAACTCTGGCATCCATTTACTGTAGTAGCAGTACTTTACCTGTTAACTTTACAGTTACAAAATGTCTCAAAAGAGGCAGCAGAAGGCCGGCTGTTAAAGTAATCGCCACAAAAGACTGTAGCCTTTATGTTACCATTACTGTAAAGCACTTCAGGGTGCTGTGAGAAACTTTAAAAGAGAAAAAAAATTATGCAATTACATTATCATACAGAGAAGTGAATATAGCATACTTAACCTAGATTTGTCGTAATGGTAACATACCTGCTTGAATGTGTGGGATGTTCACTTTAGTATGGCTTGTAACTGTTTTGATGACCACCTCGCCTTGGGGACTTGCCATATCCACCCTGCTGATCTATGGGTTGGGCACACACAAACATAAAGGTAATTACATGATTATAAATGATAAGATGTTTTAAGATCTTCACACACAGTGATTTTAATTTTAGTGAAGTGAAATCACACGAGAATGTTCTGAATCAATGATGACATACAAATAAAAAACATTGAAAAAAGTAATATATTTAAACATTTGTATTTATTTTGAAAAAAAAAATAGAGATGTAATTTCACTTGTAAACAGCATGCTGGAATTTCATTCAAAGGAAATATAAACAATATTTTGAGTACATGAAAATACATTATAATTAACGGTTTGTAGACCATTATTGTCAAATTACCCACACATCCACATTTTATTGACAAAGTTATATAGTTCCATTCAGTGTGAGATCACCAACAAGATGACATACCGCTGTAGTCACCATAACCGTAGTAGTTGTTGTAACCAGAGTAATCATAGCCACCATATCCTCCATAGCCTTGATTGTTGTATCCATAATTGCCGTAATTGCCATACCCTTGGTTCCAATAGTTGCCATATCCTTGGTTCCAATTTTGATTGGGACCTGCAATGTACCATTTTTAATATACATGCATGAATACTATTTTGGATTCATTTATTGGCAAGAAAACCAGACAATTTAACAAACCACATAATTTCACGATTGCTGTATAATTTCAGATGTAATACAATCATCTTCATTCTCACTGTATGCAAATATTGACTCAGAAAGCATTGATATTTGTACTTTATACTCGACTTACCACCTCTGCCATGCGACCTGGATGAGTATCCCCCTCTGCCTCCCCAATGCTGCTGCTGCTGGTACTGCTCCTTGGACATTGCCACCTTAATTTCACACTGACGACAGAAATAAGAGTGTGTCTGTGTAGGCATGCTGTAATGCAACATGCAATATACTGTTCTCAACGTCTCAGTGGTATAGTGAAGTGGTGTAACCACTTCTATTCTCTTTGAATGCTGTTCTTATGATCCCCCTTTTATGAATGGAATCGTCTAACATCACCTTGTATTTCAAAATGAAAGAAATGAGAAAAGGCTAAAGAGTTGTTCCAAGAATAAATAGTTGTTCCAAGAAGGTGTTATACCTTGCTTAGTCCTATATTGTGGTACTTTTTCTCCATGATCTTCTTCACCGGCTCCTCGTCTTTGAAGGTTATGAAACAGAAACCTCTTCTTTTATTTGTTTTGTTTTCCATGGGCAGCTCGATGGACTCCACCTGTTCACAGTGACAATTTATTTACTGTATAGAATTTGGGGTAGAAAAGGGAAACGTCAGTTAGTCAGGACAGGGTTCTCACTTGGGCCCTGTTTGAATACTCTTGAAAAGCACCTTTCCTTCCTGTCGTCATTGCTCCCTCCATCTGGGTGATGAGATCATTAATTGCCAGGGCACATGTCAGTTTCTACATTTTATCTTCCTTGACAAGGTGATGTCAAGTTGGCTAGAGCTGAAACAGACTGGCACCAATGCGTAAATACTTAATGGCACGGGTAGAAAATCTAAATGTACAAGTGGTGACACAAAAAAGGAGTTTACCTCACCAAAGGCACCAAAGTACTCTCTGATCTTCTCCTCAGGAGTGTCTGGAGAGAGACCGCCTACAAAAATCTTCATGATGGGTTCCTTGTTCTTCATCGCTTTGGCTTTTTTAGGATCAATTACCTTTCCATTAAGCTTGTGTTCCTTTTGTAAAGTGACCTATGGGAGGAGGCAGGCAACAAAGAAGTATACCCATTTTACTAGTATGGACACTATAATCCCCTTGTTCTGAAAGGACAACTAAAAATAAACATCAATCATTAACTTTGCAGAATTTTGCAGCATGTGGTCACTTAAATAGGCTCTATAGGGATTACAATTTCAACTAAATTCAACCTTCATTAAACAGGCCTGATTCAAATTCCACAAACCCGATATTTCACATCAAAGCAATAACAAACAAAAGAGGCTACTTTCCAGGATAGCAATAACTCCCATGGAATCCAGATACAGTATTCCCTTCAACTCAGACATCTTAATCTTAATCTTCTATTAAGGCCTATGATTACAGTATATACCACCCAATGTGTTGATTAATAGGCCAACCTATATAGGAAACATTAGCTTTTGCACAAATTAGACAGTAAAACAACTTAAAACAATGCTGATAATTCATTTAATCAAAAGCAGACACAGAAATAGCCTACCTTATCAACACTGTCGGCTTCTTTAAACAACACAAATCCAAATCCCCTGGACCGGCCTGTCATGGGGTCCAGCTTTAGTGTGCAGTCTACTACCTCCCCAAACTTGGAGAAGTAATCTTTCAAATCCTTCTTGGTTGTGTCCCAGCTAAGGCCGCCAACAAACATTTTTCTGCAGACAGAGTTTGAACACAGACATTCAAGAGCCTTTTTTTTTAGGATTTATGAAAAATATTAAATAAACTATAAATTATAATAATGGATACCCAATATTACATTATTTCAATATTTGCTTTTGTGATTAGAACTGTAGGCTTACTCCTGTGTTTTATCAAGCAATCATTCCAGTCCCTGAACTTTATTTGAGATAGGCTGTAGGCTTAGCTACAGTATAACATTCCTTGGCGCACCTGATAGTGCCAGTTTGTTATAAAATATCTTTCCATTTGTTTTCCATGTGCAGAATTCTAAACTCGTGTAGCTTGCTTGTTGCATCAATCACATCGATAATAGCAAGCTAATGCATCACCATCTCTATATGACTTTAGATAAGAGCCATGAAGACTAAAATAGAAATGATCAGCCAAAACAATATCTTTCCATTTTTTTTCCATGTGCAGAATTCTAAACTCGTGTAGCTTGCTTGTTGCATCAATCACATCGATAATAGCAAGCTAATGCATCACCATCTCTATATGACTTTAGATAAGAGCCATGAAGACTAAAATAGAAATGACCAGCCAAAACAAGAAGGTACCACCCGTCAGTAAATCATCAACCTGTCTGGTCAGCAACAGACTAGAGTAGGACTGAGTGGGTAGGACCGGAGAGCTAGCTAACCAACATTAAGATGTCTCACCCCTCATCCTCTTCATTTCTGCTTGCATCAATCTTTGATCCCTCGGACTCTCCGCCCAGGCCATGCACCTCTGCAGTCGTCGGCATCTGCTCCTCACTGCTTGCCTCTCCGTCTTCCTCCATTTTCATCATAATTGGATCTTCACCGATTTCAAGGTCCTCTGACATTTTTGATGTCGCACAAATTGCTGACTTGCTAGCTCGTCAAACAGTTCAATGTCGGTGTTGCGTGTCTCCTCGAAGTTGCGCTGGAGCTGCGAATCGCTCTAATTTGCCCCCAGGTAGCTAGCCAGCTAGCCAGCCAACAATCAGATGCAAGGCATAAATCTATCATTAGACACAGTGGTTGAACATGCCCTTTTGTTTCGTTGGCAATGACTGGCTGGCTGCACAACTTTTGTCAGGTAACCTTTAAAGAAACACCGGTGGATGATGGCTTGCTATCTAGCTAATGTTAGCATAACATGGCGTCATGTATAAAATGGTGGGACTGGCTGAGGGAGGTGCATTCAAGCTAGTACTAGTAGCTAGAGTGGCTTCAGATTGATATCAGCATATTCTAAATTCTCTTCTATCAGTTTCTGTCAAATACAGTACAAATTGCACAAACCATGGTGGCCCCATTGGATAGCCCACTAGATAGTCTACAGATGCGCAATGGATCAACAAACTATTATTGCAACTCTCCCTTTACAAGAGTTGAGCAGTTTCTGATAGAAGTTAGATAAACCAAAGATATTACACTTTTAAACTGTGGTTAAACATCTATATATTACCTTCATGGCTCTCCCCAAAGAATGTAAGAGTGGCGCTGCGCCACTAGTATTTAAACATTTCAAGGCAAATTAGCCTATATACAGTATTCAGTAATGACAGTAATTAATCTTTGATCTATACTGTCTTGTGTAATGTAGGCTTATCTTTGACCCATGGCAGTTGATCAAATATGGCAGTTGATAGAGGCATGTATTTCTATCAAAAGACAGTCTATAAAATAATAGCAATCAAGTTAATTTCAGTTTTGTACCCTCTTTAATAATCCCTTAATGCAAAAACTGCAGAAAATCAACTTTTAAAACAAAACAGGACAAGATCAAAATCAAGGTATAAGAACACATTAAATCACAATGAATCCTAGACCTACAGCCTCTGCAGAGTACAAGGCGAAGGGGAGGGGAAAGAACACGAACCAAAAACAGCCTCACTATTTACAAAGTCAGACACACAGCATGTCAGCTTCATCTCAGGAGGAGGACAACGAAATGAGGGCTGTTTAGACATGAGCTGATCTCAGGACAGGACAGGATTCCCCAAAGCTGCCACCAGGTTACAGGGTCACTCTCCGGCCAGCCAGCCCGTCTGCGAACAAGGACACAAGATAAGAATTTACTCATTTCAGATCTCTCAAAGAACTTTCCACTGAAAAAGAGAGCACGTCCATGTCTCACTGTTAAACTTCTTGTGCTGTCAACTTTAAACTATTACGTTTTATGTCTCCATTCCGTTTTAAAGATCATATGTACAACTCGCAGCTTCACATACTGTACTGTAGCCAACAGCTCACCAGCCAGCAAAAGCTTCAGCTCCACTGAATTGGTGGATGATTTCACCATAAAGGAGCAAATTCAAATGATATAGCTCTCTCACTATTCCATCTGTCTACAAAATGAAACAATTTGGCAGATGTTTTTAGTCGTACACAATAGCTCAAATATGCAATTTTGTGTGTCAGCTTTTTATGGCGTCATAAAGCTGGTTTACATATGACCTTTAACACCTAAGTTTAAAAAAAGGTTTGTGGTGTTTATCAATTGAAGTTCTCTAAGGGCTATAAAGAAAAAGCAAGCATTATGAGTTTAAGCAATTTAAGAGGGGATCATTATAGAAAAACAAATTAAAAAACACTGAAGCTCCACAACTGAAACACAAGACCACTAAAATAAAAAGAGAATACACAATACAGCAGTTAAGTACACTTTTAGGTTTCATTTTTATGTAATTCCTGTAAAAAACCCATTTCAGAGAATTGTTAAAGAAAACATTGAACAACTTAAAAAATGAAAGAGTGAGATTCATTTTTCCTTTTCTCTTTATGTTTCTTTTTGTTTATCGCTGGTACAGGAAGTTGGAAGAGACCATACCACAGGACAGCGTTTTCTTGTGCATGCCGTGCTCTCTGCCCGCTATGTGCGACGCCCAGAGAATGTCGTGGTCAGGTGACACACGGCCTGCAATGAAGTCCCCCGCTGGCAGGTACAAACAAGGTACAATATCAGAGTTAGGAAGAGAAAGAAAAAATATGGATAGGTCCTTACTTTGTACCCTTTAGCAGTACTTTACCTGTTAACATTGCTATCAAGTCTCTTTATGTTATTTCCATATGAACACCTGTTAAAAAGCAGGGGGGAAAAGGAGAATCTACAGAAAAACGCTTACGTTTTTCTGGAGAGCTTAATAAAAAGCAAACCGCTAGACAAGCATTTTGCAATTAAAGATCTATAGACATTATTTTAGATTTATCTTTCAAAATGGGATGCATGGCAATGGTAACCACTTGCTTTCTCTCTTTATAAGTTTGAGAATATATTTTTGTGTCTATTGATCTTTAAGTTTTTAAGTCAAGCCTAACATGACACTTGGATTGCAATCTTACCAGAATTCTAAGTAGGTGTTTGTTGCATCAGTAGGGCTGGTAGTTGTTCTGGTGGGTTGTGCTCTCTCGAGATGCCTTCCCATAGCTGCTCTGCTGGCCTGTGAGAAGGTTAAGGGTTAGGAGATTAG
The DNA here is from genome assembly GCF_951799395.1 of Argentina silus. Classification (NCBI taxonomy): domain Eukaryota; kingdom Metazoa; phylum Chordata; class Actinopteri; order Argentiniformes; family Argentinidae; genus Argentina; species Argentina silus. The sequence goes on from NC_139659.1 coordinate 6,996,858, forward strand.
GATAACACATTAAAAGGCAATGTAAGAGAGCAAATTGTTGATAGTAAAGTAAATAGTAGTACAGCCATGGAGTTGGTTTCTCTTTTGTATTACTCCAGCAAGAAGTTGCAATTGTTCTGTGGGATCTAAGCTACACATTAAGTGTACAGTACGCGTCTATTAACCACTTTACTTAAACTTGGAATTCCAATTTAAATGTTATGAGAGCCTTGTATACGCACAGAATGACACTGTCAGATTTTGCTATAAATCATGTGTGAATACCATGTGTACACAGAGACACCACCTTAGCTATTGTTTTCACCATTTATGCCTACCTGGAAATCAAAATACAGGTAGTATTTTTGAGTATAGTAACTAAGTGTAAGCTATATAAATGAAATCAGTATCTTGCAGAACTATTATTGGCTTAAATGAAGAAGAATATTGCAAGTGTTTACCCATCAAATATACAGCACTGCCTGGATATGGTGATATTTCACAAACATGCATCAGAGCAAAGAAACCCAAGGCAGGCAGAATTACAGACATGTTTATTTTTCCAGAGCTATTGAATACATACAAGGAGACTTGCACCTGTTGTTTGATCGAGAAGTACATGAGTTGTTGGGGCTGAAAGGCACTGCTTCATTTAGGCCTAGTAGTTGGCATCAATAGGTTAGCTTACCATTGTAGTCATCGTAGCCCTGTCCATAACCATAACTATTATAGTTGTAGCCAGAGTAGTCATAGCCAGTGTAGCCATTGTAGCCCTGGTTGTATCCGTTGCCATAGCTTCCATAGTTCTGGCCATAGTAGTTGTTATAGCCCTGGTTGTAGTTACTCTGACCTAAATTGAGAAACCAGAAAGGTTCAAGTGTGAGTTGTCAGTCAATATTACGCTTTCAAGCTTTTTCGGAAATTAAACGTTCAGCTTCTGTCCACTTTCTATTGGTTTAAAGGGGCAATCTGGGATTCGTATATCAATGTTGGGGCTTTGAAATGAATGATATATAGCCATTGATTCTTATCAATAACTTAAAAATGCCTTATGAACTCAACTGTCTTGCCCCATCTGAACCACTTTATAGCTTCAAAACATGGTTCAAACTCTCCATTGTCGTCGTCACCCCCCCCCCGCCAACAAAAAGTAAACAACAAAATCAACTTAGCATACATTTAGGCCTATATTATATCTGATTAGCTAGATATTCCCATAGAACTATGCATGTAAAAGTAGTCAATGACTGAGGATAGATCCTGTTATAGTTACCTCCTCGTCCCCGGCCTCTGTACCCGCCCCCTCTCCCTCCTCCATAACCCCTGTCTCCTCTGTGCTGCTGTTGCTGTCTGTACACTTCTTTGGGCTGGGCGACTTTGATTTCACACTGGAAAGGCAATACAAAACTTGATGAGCAGGGAGGAATGTGAACAGGAAGACACCCACTTACATTTCTGAGAATAATGGGCAGTGACAAGGTCATGATTCAAAACACAGCGGTGCCCTGAATCATAGTGAAGTGACGCACAGAAGTTTCATTTCACAATAACATTAATGTGATGACATGAAATAACACTGAAAACAACTTTGGTTCACTTTTTGTTCACACAAATTGTTATGCCAAGTCAATTCAAGTATTATTTGTAGTGCTTGTGTGTCTAGAAGATATGGGTTTTCTCAATACCTTTCCACTTCCAACTTGGTGGTATCTGCACTCCAAGAGCTTCTGCACAGGACTTTCCTCCACGTACGTCACAAAGCAGAACCCCCGGCGTTCGTTGGTTTTGGTGTCCATGGGAAGCTCAATGCTGTCAATCTGTCAATACAACACCACTAAGTAGTTTCACCAGCTTGCCAGGCATACAAAATAGGCCTACACATAGCACACTATTCTGCATATCTCATAGCCATTGTATGAGGTCTACAGGGGGGGTTGCATAGAAGAGTCTCCACTGAAAGATTTAACTTTGGGTGCATGCAGCAGCCTGTGAACACTTTAACTGAACAATAATATCAACTTTTCTTTTCTTTTTTTATCACTTAGCTTCCACTGTCTCTCTGTGTCCATAACTTACATCTCCAAAATTGCCAAAGTATTCCCGGATTTCTTCCTCTGGAGTATCTGGGCTGAGGCCGCCAACAAAAACCTTCTTGGGCGGCTCCTTCCCCTTCATGGCTTTGGCTCGCTTGGGGTCAATCAGTTTCCCATCCAGTTTGTGTTCCTTCAGCTCCAAGACCTGCAATAGGCACAATCATTGCAATTACATGACTGTTAATCTTCATTATTTCATGGTTCCTATGTAATTCTATGTAATATTGTCTTTAAGTGCTTGTGGTGATTTATTGAATGTATACTCATGTTTTGTTTTTGCTGGTGTGTTGGCAATTTGGCATATAAAGCTTGGGTGTTCACATGTTTTGATATCTATATATATTACTATTATCGTTATTAGCAACTCTGTGGTTCAGTACTCACCCTCTCCACACTATCAGCATCTTTAAAGAGGACAAAGCCGAAGCCTCGGGACCGACCTGTCATTAGGTCTGTTTTGATGGTGCAGTCCAGCACCTCTCCAAACTTTGACAGGTAATCTGTGAGGTCCGTTTTGCTGGTGTCCCAACTAAGCCCGCCAATGAACATTTTGCTGTAATGGAGATCAATGTGGCACTTAGGATCATAATGACATTTAATCAATATAGCTAGCTAGCTACCCAACTTTTATCGAGCTAGTGTGCTTTATAACCGCGCACAGTTAGCTAGGTTTTGGGTTGGACTAATTGCTGAAATGAAATGCCACGTACAGTTTTTTTTTATTATACGTGTGCACATACAAGTCGCATTTGTACATGTTTTCTGTTGGAAGACTTAAGCAATTCAGCTATGAACACAACATTGTCACACCTGACGTGATGTGAGATCATATTGTATATCACGAACCGTTTTCGTACCAGGGATTAGTGATACCCCATGGCTTGTCACCCTTGCTAGTGCTAACTCGCTCCAACTTACCCATCATCCTGAAGGTTTTTGCTAGCGTTTATTTTGGAGCCCTCTGGAAATTCATCAGTGCTGAAGTCAACTTGGCCTTCGGTCTCCATTTTCACACTTCACACGGTTGTTAGCTGTATAGAGAAATTGTTATTCGGTCTCGCGATTGTGCTAACTACTTGAGCTCAGTTAGCTGGCTATGTAAAATGGCTGACAGTGACAGCAAGGGCGTACAACACGGTGCCGTGACGCAGATGATGTGGTTTGTTTGCAGTAGTACAGTTCAGTTGGGGGGAGGTGTCAAAGATGATAATCGAAACCACTGCCAGAGCAAGCAGCACTGTTTTCGTTGTCATGCCACCATATAACGGAACCAATTCATAAAACATAACGAAATTTTTTTCCAAAACGAAATTGAAACATTAACTACAACGAATGAGTGAGGTTTTTTTGTGCTGCCTGGGGCCATATTCTTTTGTCTGCAAACAATTACATTTACAATTATGGGTATCCACTGGCACTGACCTGAAAATGATCCGTGTTATCCAGTTGCAACCCATCTAGTATCTGTCTATCTTTGGCTGTGTCCTCGTGGTTGACATCGCCACGCCTTCTCCTCGTGGAACTGGAAACAAAACACTTCCTTCTGTTATGCGCGCTCAATGGATTTTGCTGCTGCGTGTCTTTACAGTGACAGATGTATGGTCATAGCTAGCTAAACTATCAGGAATATAATAACCGGGCCATATTTTGAAAGCAATTTTGTCGAACTGGGACGAAGTGTTCGGGTTTGCACGGTGTTCGAGTCCGGCAGGATAGCCGGGTGTAGTAGGCTGTTTTGAAAAAATGGCCACGGTTGCAATCCCTGCAAATACTAGCGCGCTCTTGCTGGACATAGAGGGGACAACGACACCAATCACGTTCGTAAAGGTAGGATAACCGGCTGTGTTTTAATGAAACTGAATTAATTAGCTTGGCTATTTGTGGTGTGCAATTTGTTGTCTGTGTAGACACAGATGCCCAACGTTGACGTTAGCCAGCTAAGACAATCGGACATGCTAACAATGCCCATATCTTTTGCAGGATATCTTGTTTCCATACATCAAGGAGCATCTTGAGGATTATCTATCAGCGCACTGGGAAGAGGATGAGTGCAAGCAAGACGTGCATCTTTTAAAAAAACAGGTAGCTAGCTTGACATGTTCCATTATCTATGTCCCGCTGACTGCGGTTCGGGCGGACGATGAGCCCCGGCCCGGTGACAGCAGTCAACGTGTTCTGTTTACAGATTTGGCATGAGTCGAGATACCGTCTCATCGCTCGCGAGCCTGTATCTTTCAAGTCCGGTATCATGATATAACTCGCGACTCGAAGTTCGCGACCGACTGCTGGTTTTGGTTCTTCCCCGACATGGGACTTCAGGTGTGTCTCTGACCACCAATCAATTACAACGTAAAACCAATCCATTTGACCCAGTGAGGAAAGAAAACCCAGTAGTATCGTGGCTCGGATTTGATTTGCAGTCTGCTGTCTATCCATCAAGGGTGGGGTTTTGTTAATACTATACATCAAAGAGTTAACTTAACACTATTAGATGTCTTTTGGAAATATTGTCAAATAAATGGATCAACTGCTGAGACCTGGGTGTCTCCACAAGCAGCCTTTCTCCCATTCATTGTGACTTGCTTTGACTGCTAGAAATATTACCTCATGTTTAGTATAAGCCTCATGTTTTGTTCATCGTTTGCAATTCCTATGCTTTCATGGTCGTAATTGTTTAGCCTGTTAACCAGAAGGTTTAGCCCAAATATATATCTGGGTCATAGATAATGGCAGAATTTGATTAGCTGAAGGCCTTGCTCTGATTCCTGGAGGCCTGTGGGCTGTCATGTGCCATGACAGTGCAGGAGACGAGTTGCAGAGCTGCATCCACATTAATGCACTTCAGGAGTTAACTGTTAGTTAAGTTGCTGCTGCACCAAGAACATTCATGTTCAAGTGTTTCTCAACCTTTTTTTGTTGCAGTGATAGGCAAGCTATGGTTTTGTTTCTTGGAGGATACCTTTAATGTGTTGGGAATAGCAATTTCCCAGGTGGAAGTGCTGGAGCACAGACCAGGGAAGGAGCATCACTGATTATAATCACTGTAAATGATGCTGCATTGTTTGCTTACCAATTAGTTTGCAGTCAGGAGGTTTATGAATGGACCTAACGAAATCTCCTCTCCTCCATTAGCTTATTGAATTGTAGAATGGTGATCAATTCTAATTAAAACATGCCTGCTACAATACTTAATATAATTAAGCAGTTTCCTGTTTGCAAAGAGCAGTTTCCATCCATGATGGGATGTGAGTAGTTTAGGGCTGTCTGGTGTTTCCCAGTGACGGCACGCCATGTCCTAGACCTGGTCTGGAAACATTTGTTTTGTCACTTACCCAGGTCCCTCGTTATCGGAGCATGCATGACTCTCTCTACCCCTCAAATGTTAGGTTGAAGAGGACATCAGGCAGAACCGAGCATGCGCAGTCCATGCCTTGGACCAGACGGTACACACAGACGAGGAAAAGGCTATCAGAGAGGTAGTGGATAATGTGCTCTGGCAGATGGCATCTGACAGGAAGACCACAGCACTGAAACAGCTCCAGGGCCACATGTGGAGGGCAGCCTATGCTGCTGGGAGAATCAAAGGCGAGTAAGTAGTTGAGTGTTCCTTATTCAATAAAATCCCAAAAGATTTGCATGCGTTTGTTGCAAGTGGGAACTTTGATATGTCACCACAATGAAGGTTTGTCAGAAGTTTACTTGGTCTGTTGTGTGGATCCTGCTATTTGCATTTGGAGAAGTCTGCTGGCTTCAATCTCAAATGAATATACATGAAAATAAAAAAACAGCCTAATATGAATATTGCAATCTGTAGTTCATGTAATCTGAGGATTTAGGGGTGAACCATTCCTTTACTGGATTCATCACTCATGAGCATGATGACAAAAGAAAGAGGATAACGGTGTTTGTTCTCTCTGTTGTTTGTATCAAACAGGGTGTACCAGGACGTGGTTCCCTCCATCAAGAGGTGGAGGAGAGAGGGCCTGAAGGTTTACATCTACTCTTCTGGGAGTGTGGAGGCACAGAAGCTGCTGTTTGGATACTCAGTAGAAGGAGATGTCTTAGATGTGAGCAACTATCGCTTTTCACTTTCATGGTTTTATATGGGATTTAATAGTTAAAAGCAGATGCACTCAGAAATTAATCTGTCTTGTAAACCATTATGGACTGTTGGGTAAGAATGATTTCCCTTTTTCTTTTCAGCTATTTGATGGTCACTTTGACACTAACATAGGTGCCAAGGTAGAGAGCAAAAGCTATGAGAGAATTGCAGAGAGAATTGGCTGTCAACCTGAAGACATCATGTTCCTTACAGATGTCACACGAGGTAGGTCCTGTTTTACATAACAGATTATCGCAACAAAGAATGCAGTTTTAAATAGCTTGCATGCATTTCTACCCAGTCGGGTCAGCCTTGTTGTGTATGTATTGATCAGTGGAAATTATTCAAACTCACCAGCTATATACAAGTTACATAAATAAACATGATTTTGATGAGGGATATTATTCCAATGCACAAGATTGGATGAATGTGTGCGTCAGCCATCAAGAATTGACTTTCGCCGATTATTGAGCTTGGACACTTCCATTGGATGCGAGACGACGCAAGTGCAACGTGGGCAGTATAGCAGCTTCCATTGATTTCAAAGGAAGCAATCCCTCAATGGATGAAGGCTGATGGCAGTGCTGGACACCCAAGGTTGTAGTGGAGGAGGGCTGTGAGGCGGTGCAGATGTCTGCCTTTGTGCCTCAGTGCTAATTCTGAGAAAGCGAATACAGTTCTGCATTTCCCTTTACAGAGGCCAAGGCTGCTGAGGATGCAGGAGTGAACGTGGCAGTAGTGGTGAGGCCTGGGAACATGGAGCTGACCGAGGAGGAGATGGCTCACTACAACCTCATCACATCCTTCAACCAACTGGAAGTGACAGGGAGTGCTTAACACAGGAGAGAATGGGGAGGGGGGTAAGGGGGAACACTCATTCACTGGCCTGGTTCCATTCCCATATGTAGTCCCTTTCCCTTGCCGCTTGGTATTCATAAATCCGGAAGGACTAGAGGGGTGAAGGGAATATGCTTCACTAAGTTGATTGGAGGGTTAATTAAAGCCATCACCTCACTTTCATCTATCCAGCCCTTTCAGATCTATGGACACTAGGGCTAGGGGAAGAGGCTAAGAACCAAAATGGAGCCAGGTCACACTCATAAGACCTGCCTGACATAGGGAAGGGGAATGGGGTTTGCCATGGATCAAAGGTGTTGGGGAGTGCTGAAAGAGGAAGGTATGTAGGCAACAAGCACCAAGTGTTGTACCGGTCTACTGACTGCACATGTAAGGGACCTGCCAGGGTTTTCTTCACCTTTTTTTAAGCCTTTTAAATAAAACCATATTTAAGTTTTTTTGCAGAGTCTTACTTCTTTAACTGTAATCATTCCTAGACACTCATCACATTCCTGGCTTTGAAATTTTACATTGTTACACATTGGAACATATCATGAATGAAGTTTGAGCCCTAGACATGCGTGAGTCTAATGATAGAGGCAGGGATTTTATTGAAAAAGATCCTTTAATGATGTGCTAACAAACAGCAGTACAACATTGAGAAACATTAGTCAGTTATGCTTTGATGATAATGAGTCAACTTTTTGTTGTAAGTTGTCCAAAACAGGAAGTGTGGCCTTGAAATTCAGTTAGTAAGAACGACATATTTCAGATGATATGGTTTTGATTGGTAATATATGTCAGGTGAAGTCAGACATAGGTTTGAGTTTGACTACTACTTAAAATGTAGTATTGACAAAGAGGCCGAGACTGACTTCATTCTAAATGTATTAGTTTTATGGTCCAAAATTGAGGGAGGTCAGGAAAGTCAACACATTGAAAACCTCCTGTATGAGATGACCTGGTCTACAGAAATTTGGACGAATGAGAAGATGTAAGTTAACTGGCTTATAACGTTCTCACAACTCCAAAACATTCTGTCCAGAATTTACATACATTCAGAGTACAAAAAGAGGTCGGAAATGTCTATGGGGGTAGAACAGTGAGATCTGTCACCACCTATTTTAGAGATCAAAGTTATCCCTAGTCTAGAAGGATAACACCTAATACTTTGCAGCATCATGCACATCCATCTTCAATGACAGTTCAGTATTTATTATACTTTCAAATCTTTTGGTGAATACTGATGGACTTAAGTACTCAAGTAAGTACTGATTAAATGACTATGACTATTGAACTAGTTTCTCCTTTGTGCTCTTTGAAGAGTTTGTTGCTCTTTGAATGGTCACCTTCACATACTATAGTAGAAATACACATTCATCCACAGAATATTCCAGTGATATTACATTCAAACAGGCTGACATGCAGTAGTGAATAGGCCAGCTACAGTAAATCTTACATAGAAACGTTATGTTGTGTCATCCAGAATACTTTTCAGTCATGGTAAATTTACTTCCTGTTTTTTTACAGGATTGACAAATTCATATGTGCTGAATTCTGTATTATCTTAAATTCTAGTCATAATGCATGCATCACTGTCATCTCTACTAATGAATTCTATTATAGAATTGATTTACAAATGAGTAGGCCTGTGTTCACTATGGTCCTACTATAGCTGGTCAGACTGGTACTCAGAGACCTCAGAGAAGGTTTCTGATAGACTGAGAGGAGGGTCCCGGTCGTCGGTGCAGACTATCTCAAAGTGGTAGTGGCGGAACTCGAAGGCGAAGGTGCCGATGAAACCCAGGAAGAACATGACCAGAGCCCACTGGGCCCGGGCCGCGTGCATGTGGAGGCGCTGAGCCATCAGGACAAAGTCTGAGTCGGGTGGGTGGGGTTAAGGGTCAAAGTGCAACACATAACACACATAACAGAAACTGATTCAGGAGAGAAGCACTTTTACAGAATGTTCAGATAGAAAAGTAGAAAATGGACTATCTACATTTATTATGTTACATTTATATTGGCAATCTTCAGAACATTCCTCTCTTAAGAAGCCCCTGGTTACCTATGCATTCACGGTGCCATTCTCTCATGCCGTCATGTGTGTAAGCTAGAGGTCTGGTGCTGTGGACTTTGTACTATCGAGATACACTTATAAAGAGTTGCATGTAGGTTGATTTTCCTTACAATTCAGCCAAGCCAGGTTCTTCCCATGAATTAGCTGAGTTGAAATGGAATTCACCCGAAGCCTTATTCTGAGTGCTGGACAAAGAGGAAGGATACAGAGCAGCATGCAGGCAGTGACAGCCCCAGACAACAGGAAGCGTGGGATGCCTGCCCTCCTCCCTTCATTCCTCAGGTTGACCTTGAGGGTGATGACCGATTGCACCCAGCAGAACAGGGTGCCCAAACCAAAGGTCATGGATGTGCCGATGTTGTGTAGCTCCTCGTCATTGGATAACTGCACCCAAGACACATTTAACACACGTACGTATTTTCCCATGTTAGGATTAGGAACCACTGATAAGCCTCTGATATATTCTGTGACACACAATATCAATGTAGTATTGCCGCAAATGAAAGTTGATCTCCTATAGCAAAAACAGCTTGTTATAAATGTGTGAAACATCATAAACAGTTCTATAATGAAACAATATAAGTTGGGACTGTGTCTATTATGAATGAGATGGTCAGTCATACCTGGAAGTTTCCCACTAATGTCATACCGAAGCAGGCCAAGGACAGGGCCACCAGACTGCCAATGTTCAGCCAGGGTTTGTGCACTCTGGGCTTCAGCTGAAGGTATCTGAGGACACCAATGATGAACCCTGAAAGGGAGAAGACCCATAAGGGATCTTTCTCTGGCTATTTACCCTTATTTATGATAGGCCCACTAAGAAAAGCAATGAACAGAGTTCCAAATACAAGGTTGTCTGCTGTGCACGCTAACAACTCAAGGCAGCCCCCAAAGAGTATTGGTATTCACGCTCCAATAAGGGTTACATATTGTCCTCAACCAGCCTTCTATTTTAAGGGCGCCCCTAAGAGTATTTCATTCTGATTGACACAGCTAATAACATGCTGTTTGTTTATGCAATGTCAATGTTAATAATATTGTATTATATATTATATTATACCAAACATGGGGCTATTCAAGCTCACATCCATTGAGTTCCTTTGCGAGGAGTTTGTAATGAAGCCAGGTTCGACCATGACCCATTGTCTTACAACATAATTATTTTTCTTATTTCTTGTCCTGGATATTGTTTTCTTCTCTAATATTCAATGTTTACCATGTTTGTAGGCATTTATTGTTACTTACTTGTATAATAACATAATCAAGATCAATCAGAACACTGAATACTGATGCACCTACCCACAAAGGCTGCCAGGTTCATGACCTGGCTGAACACACAGCTGGCTGGTGGGGCATTGCCTGCAATGCTGAAAAAGAGACAAATGAAAAGAACCCTTATTGTATTCACAGTTTTAACTGGAAACACAAATGAACAGTACATACATTAACCAGCAAGGTATATATTGGTATTGCACCTTATATATGGAGGGGATTTGGGTCCAGATCGCCTGTGAGAAAATATACATAATTGCTTATAGACATGTTGCTTGATTATGATATTTGGAAGAATCTATAAATGACATTTTTCCTGTTACCTGTATTCTGAACTTAGAGGTGTTATTTTCTCATCTTCAACAGCTATGAAGTACCTGTAATGATTCATTTGTCAGGAGGACAAATTATTTTCACAACAGCACAAAACCTTTTTAAGGGTTGTAACAATCAAAAGCCACTGTGTGTGTGTGTGTGTGTGTGTGTGTGTGTGTGTGTGTGTGTGTGTGTGTGTGTGTGTGTGTGTGTGTGTGTCTGCCTGCCTGTCTGTCTGTCTGTATGTGTGTGTATGTTTTTGTGTGTGTGAGAGGGAGGGGTAAAACAGATAAAACAAACTTACACAACCCATAGTCCAATGGCTGTAAAGAGAGAGAACATGATGGGAAGAAACGTCCAGGGACTGCATTTCTTCATGTTGTTTACTGTAGTGAAACAGGAAACGGAATGACTAGAGAAACTGTTTTGAAACAGCGGCAGAACAGGTTAAACCTGCCCTAAATAGTTGTGTGTGTTGAAGTAATTAAAGATAGATGAATGAAGGGATGCTGGCCAGATATGACTTACGAATGATGATGATCGAGCCTTGTTAAGATCCGGGTGAATCTACAAAAGAAGAACAGAATACGTTTAACATTTTTTGCACTTTACGATATTAATGACCATGACAAATAATTATTTCACATGGGGCTGTCATTAATAATAGCATTTTCCCTTAAACTCAGGTGTTGATACTAACATATACACAAGACGAGTGCAAGCAGCATCTCATCAATGAACATTCTCGCTGTTTCCCTCAGAGCTACGTAGCGATCACTTTCAGCACCCTCGCTGCTGGACAGCACCAGGGAACAATGAGGAAACGCTAATTCCCGAATTCAGGCATCATAGGCTGCCGAATACCGACTGCAACCGTGCGTGCATGCTATTTAGTCATGAAAGATTAGAACGATGCCCATTTCAATACTTTATGAAGCCACTTAGCATAACAACAACCAAAATAACAATCATTCATTGGTTCAATCAATGTGCATGTGCTCCGACTTCGACCAAGACATGATGCCAGATGGGCAGACATTAATGATCGTAAATGTTTCACCTCGTACATAGGGTTGTAATTCAATAAAATGTAACGCGGAAGAAAGAAATTTCCATCTTGAGTAGAAATAAACACCTACCCTGGGCTACCCTGTCAAATGTTCATACAGTTTAAAACATGAAAGGCTATAGAGCTTCAGCTTCACATTATGGGTTAAGGCCGGCTAACACATTTTTGGATTTACTTGTGTTTTCTTTTATTCATTCATCACAACCTATAAAATGGTGGAGAGCTTCCCTGTCGTAACTGACTTCGCCAATCCTAATGCTCCCGCTCCATTCAATCGTCATCTTACCTCGTCTGCAGCCCGCTCCTCTAGGGTTCGTTTGAAATGCGTCCTCTTCTAATTTCATGTTTGCATCATATCTTTGTTATTCGTACACAGAAAAAAATGTTTATGAAAGACATATGCTTGAAAACTATAGAGCAAACATGGACTGGGCCATGGGCGAACCCGCTTCCTGGACCGCGCACAGACCTTTGGGTGGGCGGGTGCACAAAGTGAAAAAGAGAACTCCCCCTCCCTACAATATATACCATATAATATAACAGAGGCCTACTGTACACATTTGAGCATGCGTGTAGGAGGCCACCTGTAACTTGCACCCACCAGGATCATCGTTGCATCAGGACTTACACTCACCGAACACTTTATTAGGAACACTATACTAATACTGGGTAGGGCCTCCATTTGCTCTCAAAACAGCCTAAATTCTTCGTGGCATTGATTCCACAAGATGTTGGAAACATTCTTTTGAGGTTCTGGTCCATGATGACATGATTGCATCACACAGCCCAAAGTGTGCCAAGAAAACATTCCCCACACCATTACACCACCTCCACCATGAGAAGGTGTACAGGTGTTCCTAATAAAGTGTCCAGTGAGTGTAGATGCCTGATCATTCTGCTTGAATGGAGAAAGGAATGCAATGGAAATAGAAGACTTGAGGTGAAATCTAGACAAAGAAATGATCTGCCCAGACAAAGCACATACATTTGCAACAGTTTATTGAAAATGCCTCCTCTAATGCATGGCACCGGTCACACACAAACATGAAAAGCTTCATGATGAATCATTAATGTTAACTAACTGCATGTTGATACACAATAGACCCATACATTAAGAAACCCCTACCTCAGATAAAGGATATCTCAGTCATTAAGAAAGGAATGTTCCCCATACATCTATGACTAGGCTATCACTTTATCACTTTATCACCCTTCAGATGATCAATCTATCATAGTTGATCTACAAGTTCACTATCCACAGACTGTCAGTTCCATTTATCAACATGCAAAAACAGATTTAGCAGCTTAAGCGTCTGGGGTATAAATAACGTAACTTGTTGCAGGTCAAAATCAATCTGATAGTGTAGTTTGTTGATAGTTTGAGCATCATACATCATATCTCATGACAGTGTTTCTGTATACAGAACTTCCCTTTTTAGCAGAGCACGTCAACCCAGCTTTTGGACAGGATGTGGGTGTCCAATGAGACTGTATATAATTGATACAATAACATAAAGCAGAAAATACATATTCATACTGACACAGTATAAAACCCACACAAGACAGTTACAGTATACAAACACAGTCATTCCATGGCATTCTAACTTGAAGCAGAAAACACAAGCATATAACACACAAGCTTCAACTCATTGATGCTTTGATATAAATGACAGTAGTAGGTAGAAGCAACAGCTGGCAACATCATAAAAGAGAGAGCAGTGACTTAATGAGGGTTACTGAGGGTGTCGTCCTCAAATTGGGTCTAATATTGGTGTGAATAAACTCCCATACATGACAGATGTACGTATACCTGAGAGACTAGTAGAGGTGACGTGTTTGGGCTTTAATACAAAGAGGGCGAAATAATAAAAAATGGTAAAGTGTCTCAGCATACATGCAATCAATGTATTATGCATTATGCAGCATGAATAGTTAAAGAAACGTGTGGTTATTTGGAATATTCAAAGCACCCAAGCTCTTAATCTGGCCCTATTATGTCAACCTGTCACACTGAGATTTTCTTTTTACCATATTAAGTTAAGCTAAATATATCTCTCAATGTAAGGAGTTAGAAGCACAAGGAAAAGCACTAAGTACAGCCCGTAAAAAAGCACTAAGTTTTGCCTGTAAAACATGGTAGCATAGTCATTTGTCACCCATATTGAATATCTGTCCCCGTCCAGACTCTTATTTGAGACTGAATCAGTCAAGGACCACTAGGCCTCACTGACTCATTCAGACTCCTTAGTCAGAACACTGACATCTAATGCAGCCTTTAAGTTATACTTCCTCTCACACTGAACTTGAAAAGGACCGACAAATTATACATCACTGGATCCAAGCTGGGTACTTTGCAGAATGACTGTCTGCTGCAAAAGCTATTCAGTGCACTCCACTTATTCAAATCAAGGATCAACCGCTAATAATGGTAAATAAACATTCATATAATGTATTTCACTTGTAGAGTCAGTTTGTTACAATGATCAAATTGTGTGGGATGCATGTGATTCTTATAAGAGGAGTGCACTTCATAGAGTAACCAGCTGAATAGGGACATTTGTTGTCAGGTATTGTAACAGGTTGCTGTCTACTCACTCAAATGATAAACACCGTATTCCTCTGACCTCTTTTAGTCTCTCAACTACTTATACTTGAAGCCTTGATAAGAAACTTTATGTTGAAACTGACATCAGTGACATGTATTTCATTCTCACATAGTGTTCATAGACCATCATAGAAAATATACAAACATGACCAACAGGGGGTCATCTCAAAGGGAATCTTGAAGCAATACATTCTGATTGACAATAAGGCAAGGGAACCACACAGGTTCATATACATATCAATTAACATCTATAACCAATTATTTTTTACTCCGATTTTTACCATAACATTTTAAAAAGGCTAAATTAAGTTAATAGAAATCTACATCTGTCAGTAGTCTCTACTGAATACTTGGGATGAGATGGGGAGAGGAGTTTCCATACTAGGGAACACACCTGGGATCATGAACAGGAAACTGTGGTAAACATGTATCAGCAGTCACCCTGCACGAGGAACCATACTCCACAGGGGCTTATACTGTAGAGCTCAGCAACAGGTAACTAACAACAATGTGACTTTCTTATTTGTATGGACTGCTTTTCGGGTGGTTTTCAGAGAAAACCCTTTAGATTAAAAATGAGGTGTGCTGCCAAAACATATGTAATTCAGGGAGCCAAAAGAACAGAATACACGATGGACACACAGCGTAAACTAAATGAGAAATCAAATCAATTCACAGTTGTGGCATGAGAATATCTCGACCACAAGATGCTTGAATTCGTTGTCATGGTGATGGCGACTTCTGTCTGTAGCCGTTTTCTCTGGTCTGTCGTCGTCGCCTCAGGCACTCTTTTCCCCTGTCCTTTGTTTGCGAGCCTGAATCATCTCTACTGAGGCCTTCTTGCGGTTACTAGCCAATCCCAGCCAACACATGAGGTTGATAAAGCAGGTGGTAGGGTTGTAGCGAAGGCCAAACTCACTGGTGGAGTAGTCAAAGGGGAAGGTGTGGTGGAAATTATGGAAACCCTCACCTGAAGGGAACAATGTTGGGGGGGGGGGGGGGGGGGGGAGTCATTAATAATAAACAAATAATCCCAGTATTATTCCAACAACCATTTCAATGTAATACATCATCCTTGTAAGATATAGTAAGACATTATTATAAAAACTACAACAACAACAACAATATAATCATTTCAGTCTCATTCTCAATCACAATCACTCACCAATGGCGACAAAGGCGACAAAGCGGTTCTCTCGTGGGCTGATGTTCTTGTCGTAGGGTCGGTTCCCGTACATGTGTGCAGCACTGTTGACCAGCCAGGTGACGTTGAGGGACAAGGTATAACGTAAGATGGATGCCAGGAAGTAGGCATTCCACAAGGTCTCTCCCCAGAAGTACCATGGGACCAGTGTGGGAATCAGGAAACACATGACTAGAACTGACGTTTTGTAGAACCTGGGACGTTTTGTAGAACACACACACACGCACAAGTCTGAATCAATCAATCAATCATGATGGTGTTATGCCCACCCGTATCAGGGAATCATTATCCACCATCTTTGTTGTTTGAGTGTGGATGAACATGGGTGATACACATACAGTTCAGACTGACGTAAGTCCATATGTGAGAAGTGGACTCACCTCCTCTGAAACCTGACAACAGGGTCAGCCAAAAGGTCAGTGACGTCTAGCTTCTTGCCCTGCTCCATGACAGCATTGTGTTTGCGCACAAACAGCCAGCCTATGTGGGCAAAGAAGAAGCCCCGCGTTGCATTGTGGGGGTCAGCATCTGTTTCAGAGTACTTATGGTGCACCCGGTGATCTCGTGCCCACTCAAAGATGTCGTTCTAGAGTGGAAAAATAGAGATATGTGGGAAATGTGTTGAATTAGTGGATCTATTCTAGAAAAGTCTACACAATTCCCTGGCTTGTCCAGGAGCCTCCATACTGCAACCATTGTATTACTGGCATTAGATGACCTTCTGCTCTGTCATAATTAGAAAATCCTGTTGTAATATATTTCAACTCCTGGGAACAGATCACATTGGTCAGAGAGTTAATTTCTTCCATTAACCTTTGTGGGACCAGAGGGGAGAATTCAGTTGAGGTTTAAAGCCGTTTACCTATTGGGCAATGTTTCATTCCATTTCTGACAGGTAATGATGGCATAACAATGATGTAAGAGGGCACAGAGAGCAGTCAGAAATACTTTGGACTCTTAAACATGCAGAACACAATTCATTCATTTTGACTGATATTTTTGTGTTCTGGGTCCTCTTAGAATAATGCTTACAGGTATGTCTCCTCTTCTGTGTTCTGTATGGCAAGAAAGCCAGTGCCAATGACACTACATTTAACGCAGTGCTTTACACAGTGCTTCTACTTTGTGATTTACATAAGATGAGGAAAATGAGATTTCCCTGAGTTTCAGTGTGACTCCTTCCAGGACTCATTAGAAATCATCTTTATGAAATGTCAATAGCTGAGGGGAGAGAGGGAGGTATGAATAATGTATATGAGGTGAGATGTGACAAGTGTTTTAGAAACATGTTGACTGTATTTGACATAGAAAGCACTTGCTGATTTATCAGTATTAAGAGGACCCTTATGACTATTCCATAATGATCTTGTTAATACACCTTCATAAATGAAGACAGAAAACAAACAGAAAGAAAAAGCAGCAATATCAAATAGCAAAGTTAAGAAAGGAGGATACTGTAAATGTAGGATTATTCAGGAAAAACTAGTTGCTTCTGTGCTGTGTAGGCATGCTTTTATACCGCAATATGCAGGTTAACCCCATTGTATTGTATTATTGTGTATTTGTGTGTATGGGTACTAAAATGTTGCTGGGTCCCCTTACCTGGAAGGCCATGGAGTTAGCAGCAGCCAGGAACACCCTCAGAGGGAGCGTGGCCTTGTAGGTTCTGTGGCTCCACAGACGATGAGCCCCTGCAGTCACCCCCAGAGCTGTGACGATGAAGCACACGCATGCTGCAAAGCACACCACGTTGACAAATCATCAGACTTGTCCTTCCACGGCTAGGTTTGGATGTGTGGCTAAAGCTACAACAGATAACAACAACTGAGATTGATTCATCTTGAAATTATTCTCAAGAGTCTGAAGACGCTTCCTCTCTTTGTCTCCTTTCTCTCATTCACTTTCGTCTGAATTCATGATCTGTATTGAAAAACATCAAAACGATCATGGAAAGCATAAACTTAGTGGCCTGGGTGGATGCCAGCATGAGATTATTATTATTTTTTAATTTATTAATTTGATTTCAAGCTAATTTCTCAGACTGGCTCCTAGGCTATAATCTTAGCCAGACCAGACACTATTTTGTCCAAGGTGCTTTACGTAATGTAGCATACGTTTTACGTAATGCAGATAAAAATAGTGCCGCCTACAAACGATTGATGAGAGGTCTAATGGAAGGGTGCCACTTGAAGAACCGAGCTGTCTGATGTCTCGGTGGAATTGATTCCAAGAACTATGCATCACTATGATCACTGCTGGGTGGTAAACACCAAAAGCATGTATTCGTGAGACTGACCCAGCCCTATCGTGCCTGTTAGACTGAGATGTAGAGTTCTAAGGAAAAAAAATTAAAGATTGAATTATTCTGTGTTGTAATGTTTTAAAAGCCCTAAATTAGGATATAATACAATTGAGTGAGAAACTCCTTTTTGAAGTTAATTCCAATTTAATTCCGACGCCTTCTGTAGGTTACCTATAGCCTATGAACATAACAACTCAGAGGATATAGCACTGGAGTTATAGTATCTCCCTCCCCCAGACACTGATTGCATTGACTGCAATGGCAATTCTCTGAAGTTACACAAGCACGCTATAGTTACACAAGGCAAGTTCTTTGTCTCCAGAAGACTTACACCATATCCAGGTGAGATGCTGTGCTCTTGGAATGACGACGAGAGAATACACCGCCCCGATGTGCAAAAGGCCCATGAGAATGACGTTCCTCCAGACGATTCCCTGAGAGCGATAACTCTTTGCATCTCCATCCCGGCACTGTACCTCGGTCGCCGCATTGCTCTCCGCCAGTCCCCTCGGTTCGCCTGTTACAGTCTCCCCATCCTGATGAACACTTGCATCCGGTACACTCACCATCTCCGCCAGTGAACAGAGACAAAAGCAAACTGAACAAAAAGCCTAATTGACCAACCTGACTACACTACAATGGAAAAACCTGTCTGAAAATTGTTAAGTTAGATGATGAGGGTAAAATCCATCAATTTCCAGCGAGCAGCATCTCTCGCCTGTCACAGACACACGCACTGATGAGGAACCCCCTACAGTCTCGAGCAGGGACCTGCAGTGGCGCAGCCAATAGCGTGTCGCAGTTCAAGTAGTCCTGATTAAGAGTAAGATTCAGAGGAAAGGTCCAGAAAGCTGCTCTATGAAAATACATTTGGAATCTGGAATTGGGTCTTTGATGTTCACGCAATGATACTACATACTAGCTTGCGTGTTTGGTGTTGCTTTGCATGCAACTGCAATGATCCCACCTGAGTACAGTGTTTACAGTAATTTGCAATGGTAAAATAGTCAACGTCTGTGAAAAGAGTAAAGCATTCATTTAAGCATTTATTTTCTCTTGAAGTTTACAATATACATACTGTACATACATAAACCTAGTTACAGTACATATTAGCTGGCAGACAAGTTATAAAAAGCTAAGGACCATTTCTTATTTGTAAATGCATAAGAACATAAAAAAAATCACAATACTAAAAACTCCCTCAATGACTTCACTGTATCAGGGCTTAACATGAATCTATAGTCACACATAAACATTTAATTCTCCATTTGAACAAACTCCCATTCCCTCACTGTTAAAGCTAACCTCCCAAGAGTATTTTTAAGGCAAAGTATGTTACTTATGTCAATTTCAGTTTAGTAGATGGCTTTGGAAATCACTGTCCAGTGGTGACTCCTGATATAGTCAGTATGTGTAATTGAAAGGCATGATCAGTCTATTAAAAAGGTAATCTCTGCCCTTTGCTAGAACTAAGTAGTCACTAATACGTTTTTTAATATCACAAAGCAACTGATATTGAAACAATGAAGCAGCATGTTTTAAATAAATACTATTTATTGAAAATATTGCATGTTGTCGATCTAAAACAAAGAGCCTCTCTCTTGTTTAAACAACATAAAGAGAGAGACGGGTGGACTGCTCAAATTACAGCCCAAATCATGAAGACAAGAAATAAAAAGATTAAAAATAAAATTGCGTGAAACACTGATGGCATGATGGCCATTATTAAAATCCAGTACCCTCTCATTAAACTTGACATGAATGATAACTCAATTAAACAGTTTGACGATGACTTAAATCTTCCATCTAAAGCGTGCATTCCTTTTAAAATGTACAGTCTCCATTTATAAGGGGCACAACCCCATTGCACTCTGCTCTGTCTGAACACCATGATTACACTGAAAATAAATGAACAAAAACTAAAATCACAAAAAAACAGACTAAAAACCAACATAAGACATGATCCTAAAACTGACACATCCCAGTAAAAATGACAAGACTGGCAATAACAATACATCTTGGTCCAATGTACCACATTGCGTTACTGACTGTAGTGATACTAATGGCTTGGCTTGTGTTTGAGTTGTTTGGAGAAACTCTGAGCGAGAATGCCATGAAGAAGGATTAGACAGTGATATCGTACAGTCTGTCAAGACTCAACAGGAAGTATATCTGCACTGGAGCCAAATGGAAAACAACTGAAACACTTGGCTCCCATGTGTACATCCTAGACTCATGTGTGACATTATCTCTGTCTAAACCTTCTCCTCATTCTCGGGGTGGATGAGGCTATCTTCCCACTCAGACTCCTAGTTTGTTGGCTTGTGTCAGCACCACCTTCAATACAGGCATAAAGGCTGAGGTCTCACTGAAGTTGCTGTGGCTGACTATGTGGGTGTGGATGTTGAGGCTTTCCATGTAGGATCGAGACTCGATGCTCCTCACCATGTTGTGCAGTCCTCCTATGATTGCCGGGGAGAGCTGGAGAAAGAGAGAGAGAGAGAGAGAGAAAGAGTGATGTAAATGGAGTGTCTTAAAGTCTAAATTTAGTATTTTAAAATTTCTACACACAGCAGGTGTGCATTCTGTTTATCTCAGTGCTCTCTTGAGCTGGCCTCTACCTCCCAATACATGGAGGGGACCATGGCATGGATGGTCACCAGGTTCCCAAGACCTCAGAGAATGGAGAGAGACTCACCGTCTGCTCTCTTAGCTTGTCGTACAGGGCCTCCAGGCGTTTGTTAGCATCATCAAGCTTCCTCTTGGTTTGCTGTAGGGGAGAGAGAAGTACAATGAGAGACTCATATCAACAGCCTTCTTACAGGGAGGGAATATTCATGAATGTAGTGAGTCGCTATTGTGCGTTAACTTATTGAACAATTTCCTACTGATAGTATGGCTTGAGGTGCAAGTAAATTCATGATGTTTTACTTTGCACAAATAAGTAACATCTAAAAATGTAGAAATTGATAGAATATGGATATGGTTTGAGAACACCAGTTGTTTGACTTGAGGCTAAACTCACAGGGTCCTGGGCTGCAGCCAAGCACTTCTGGATGAGACCTTCAAACGTGGTCTTCAGGACCTGGTGTTCCTCTGGGATGGGCTTCTTGGTGATCTTCTCAGCAGGGATGGACATCATGGGCTAGACGGTTTACACACAATAACAACATAATGAGTGAGTGTGGCTATAGCAATACCAATATAGCAATTGCATGTCAGTAATTGTAGTGTTTCAGTTGTCTTGGGATACCCTTGGAAAAAAGAAGATTCTCTCATGGGTGGATACAACTACATAAGGAAAATCTTGACAACAATTGAAACACGTGAAATAAAACAAGTAGTACCTGTATGATATCTCCAATGGGGGCTCCGGGTGCCCCCTCCACACTGGTTTTGGGCATGGCTGGGTTCATGGGTGGGTGGGAGAGGGGCTGCTGCTGCATGACTGAGTAGGGTGCCTGAACCCCAGGCTGCCCTTGGCCCATGGACTGGGGGGGCATGGAGGGGATCTGCTGGGTCTGGGGATCTACACCCAGAGGAGCCATGATCGGGGCAGTGATGGGGGCAGGAGGAGTGTAGTTCTCTGGTACCTGGGGAGGGAAGATGGAAATAAATATTGATATATACACATTTGGGTTTTTTTTCTACTTTCAATTTAACAGATTCACACAATTTTGGTCCTTTCTTTTGCTTGTCTCTTCAGCGTGTATTGTTGCTCTATGTTTGTTGCCAGCAAATGACAAGTCCCATTAATGAGACATGTCCCGTAATGAAAAGAAGATGCACCAACCCTGAGAGCAGTTTAATAACATGACCAACAGGGAGGGAGGGAACCTGAGAGAGCAGGCTGACTCACCTTCTTCTTCTTTGGCACTCTGCTCAAGGTAGGAGGGTCATTCCAGCCGTTCTGAGGTCCTGTGGAGAAGTAAGGAGAATTAGCATCACTCGTCCGTCTCTATCCCTAACAATGCTACACAGTTTTCTTACCATCTCGTTAGGCAAGACAACAACTAATTGGCTAGGGCAGAAACAGACTGGCACACAGGCTTCTTCTAGCTACCCATAGGAATGCTGTTTATTTTCACAAGCCGGCATGAGGTGGTTTATTTTAGTGGTAAGGAGAACAGGATACTGATCATTCGAATATGACAGAAAGCAAATTGTAAATGTTTGGAGCAAATTAAACTAGGTGGGAAAGCTTTTATTGATGCATATTGGGATATTTGCTCTATGAATGTTTTATAAAATCATCGTTGGGCAGCATGTCTCTGAATTAATATCCCATGAATATAATCATTGCACCGACTTGAATCAACCTAACACAGCAACAATCACAATCCACGGTTACAAATATAACATTTGTTTCAAAAGGTACTAAGCTTGAATAGATGCGAAAGCAAAGAATAAGCAAAATGTAGGCAACTTGGGCTAAATCTGTTAGCATTTGAACATAGCCTCATCCCAAAATATAATCATGATCCCTGTCTGCCATTTTCATCAGGGTAATGACTGCCCTAGATAGCCATGCAAAGCCCTTATCCCACTAAGGCACCAAAATGATTGCTCGCTCCTGCCGACAACAAATCTGGGTCAACCTCCGTACTAATGTTTATTTTCCTACCAACAACATCAGGACATTTTCAGTTTACAAAAAGGCATCTCTCTTGTAATTGTGCTGGTTTGAATTTCTGTCATTCAAATAGCTGCTTCTTTGATTGAGCATTCAATTAGAATCCAAAATATAGAGTAATATGTTGTTCAGCTTGGAGGACATTAGCAATGAGCTTTAATGTTTTCAATGAAAATTGATTATGTGCTCTGGTCAGGCTGGCGATGATAATTTCTGTTCAGTAATTGTATGGAATAGCGGAGCTAAGCTGTCTATTTTAATTCACCTTCCAGAAAACAGGTAGTGTCTGGATTATGTCCCCCTGTGAACAAGATTACAGCACAAATCGAGACATTTCCCAGAACCAACAGGGTCAATGTGAGAACAGAATATGGTAAGAGTTAGTCATGTTCAGACCCTCTTAGAGCGTCTGGCATTAACAACATCTCTCAGTTAAGTTTACTTAAAAGGACAGGGAAGAACATGTTAATAGGTAACCACTACATTGTTGACTGTGTGCTAAGAAATGCCAGATCATCAGTGAGAGAGGCGAGAGAGGGGAAGCAGGCAACAGCAGCAGTTGTTTAACGTCAGATGGCTGCCCTGGCTTTACTGTATTACACACTGTAAGCAGATGACACACAGTCACCCTGGGTTCTCCCCTAACCTTAATTTATGTTGGCCACTATTGACAGCTGCTTCCTGACACTTACTCGGTCTCAGGCACGCTTCCATGTGGAGTTCACAGACTTGAATGGCCTGAATACAGCAGGTGAAAGTTATCTGACGATGGTGCCATCTAGCCCTCAAATGGGGCTACGTGGGACTTCTGCCATATAACTTTCATCTACTTTTACTCCTGTCAACTGTTAAACAAAAAATGCGCCTTTGCTTTGGATTGAATTTAGAGACTAAAAACACAACCTTCTCTAATTTTCAACATTTGCATCAATGCTGTCCATCAAGATGAAAGGTGGGTGGGGATTGAGGGTGGTAGCAGTTGCCCTGTTCTCTGAGAGGCTGGGACCTGGTCAGGGGCAGGATCAGGCTGTGTACCTGAGGTTCCAGTTGGTGGAGGAGGCGGCATGTAGGAAACAGGCGATCCCGGCCCGCCATGTTGAAAAGACATTCCAGAGGATAGAGGTGGAGGAGAGAAGGATGAAGAGGCAGTGGGAGAAAGAGGAGGAAGAGAGGAGGATGGTCCAGGGTAGAGTTGAGGGCCCGGTTGAGAGGGAACAGGCTGCATGTACTGAGACAGAAAGCCTGGGGGTGGAGCAGAGGAGGAGGAGGGAGGAGGAGGAGCAGGAGTGTATTGGAGAGGCTGATAGATAGATGGCCTGCCAGCTCCAGGTGAATACTGGTTGACCTGGGAGTAAGCTGGGGTTCACAAGAGAGAACAGATGCTGTTAGTGAGAGGTTTGTGATGCAGACTGTAAAAACAGTAACTTCAACATGCATTCAAATATAAAGTAAGGAATAGTGACATTTTTCTCTAGTAGACTAATATAGCACTGTACATGCCAAACAAATGCTTCCACACAGTCTGAATTCCAACTTTTGTCATAGTCTATTAACTTGAATAGACTATCAGACAAACATAATCCTCTTTCAGGTGGTATGCCATGCATTAGTGTTGTAGTGATGTACAAGCAAACATTGTCATTCTCAGATGTACTAGTGTGATCATTTCAGATTTAGAAACATCACATCACTACAGAAGGTTGAGAAAATTAGCAATTAACATTCCAAAGAGAGAACAGAAAAACAGGAAAATAGAAAAATGTTTGATGGAATCAAAGATATGGTGTTGCAACTGCATACCCAAATCAGGGCAGCTATTGAAAACACCCTTGGCTTTCAAGCTATTTGGGTACACTCTAAACCTCTAGATGGCAGTGACACATATAGATGTATAGAAGTGTACCATTTTCTATCTGCAACAACCAGAAAAAGAGAACCCTTTTGCAGTAGTCACCAACCCTGGTTCTGAAGAACTGCGCTGAATTGTGTTCCTGCTAATGTGGCAAATCAAATGCAGGGCTAGAATAAAGACAGGCAAACCCTGCAGCTCTTCACGACCAGGACCAGGGGTTGGCTCCCTAGGCTGAGGTTTCAAACACTTACGCTGGTACTGTTGGGAGTACATGTATTGAGGAGCTGCCGAGGCTGGGGGGGGGGCAGCAGTTCCAGGGGCCTGCATCCCAAACATTGCTGGCTCTGCCTGCAATGACAGACAGGACAGGTGATGAGCTCTGAGACTCAGAGTCATTATCACACAGAGCTGCCTTCCAATCCAGAGTTGTACGCCATAGTATGACCTCAGCTATTAGTGCAATATGCAAGTTGTCATTGTCCTTCACAAACAAGACAAGTGCAATGGAGGTGGAACATACTGTAACATGCACAGGTCAAACAGGGAGACAAGAGCATAACAGGTAAAACACATTCAACAAACAGACATGTCAAAGGTTAGAGGTTGGAGGGTACACCATGCATCCAGGGTGGGGTGCCAGGAACAGGGGCAGCTGGAGGGTGGGTTGCATTACAGGCCAGGGGGCATGCATGCTACAGAGTCTAAGGGGATGCTAAGGGGACTGATGCACCAGCCAGCAGGTCAATCGGGGGGGGGGGGGTTGTGACCCTGTGCTTTGTTGCATACTACCTGAATCTTGTTATAGTGAGGTATTAATCCCATAAAAGAACCCCAATATTCAAGAGCAG
Organism: Argentina silus; assembly: GCF_951799395.1. NCBI lineage: Eukaryota > Metazoa > Chordata > Actinopteri > Argentiniformes > Argentinidae > Argentina > Argentina silus. Next base: position 7,022,049 of record NC_139659.1, read on the forward strand.
CCCTAAGTAAAATATTAATCCCCATAGTTGATTGGTTTAATTGGTTTGTTTTCTGATCATGCAGTTTAGCTGTATATGAGGACATACATGTATTTATCAGGGGACAGACACAGAAATGTAAACATGTTTTGACATTAATTATGTGAAAAAAATTAAGGAGAGGAGATCCCATGGCATTAATAACAAAACTAAGCGCTGTTATAACAATTAAAGTGCAAAAAGAATGAAAACTGTGTTAGATCTGGGCATTTAGTAAGCAGCAGAATAGGCAGAGATAATAATAAATCATCAGAGTCACACCTGTAAACAATAATCAGAGACCCTTGGAAGTTCCTGTGAAAAGCAGTTATGCAACTCAGCACCGTTTCTGGTATAGTACAAATCAGTGTGTGTGGGGTATGTCTTTGTGTGTGTGAGGGGAGGGCAGAGCCATGGGAAGGGGCATCAGTGTACCTGCTGGTCTGAGGCTGGGCCTAGTGGAGGAGGAGGGAGACTGGGGAAGGCTGTGGGGGTTTGATTACTCCAGGAGGTGACCGTAGAGGCAGACCTCACCTGGAGCACATACACAGAGACACACCGATGATGAAGGCCACACAATGGGGAACCACAACACAAACCACCACCCAACAGCAGGGTCACTGGCTAAAAGATGAGGAAACACCTGAACCAGGGTTCAAAATGTCAAAGATACCCGGGGGACGCAGGCACTGAGTCCCATCACAAAGCAGGGTGCCCTCATTTAGTGATGACAATACCAACATGTGCTCAACAAGAAGCTTTAGGAGTAAAGCGTTGAAAATATTAACATTGTACCAGCCCACTATTTCTGGCGAACTCTTGAGAGTCAACATGGAATTCAAACCCTGGTTACAGCAGAAACCAATATAGTGATAAGCAATTCACATTTCTATTCTGTGTTTTCAGATCATTGAAGATGAAGGAGGAGGAGGCCATTTTAGGTACTTTTCTAGACGGCCTCAATTTAAGTCTTTCTAACAGAGGTACTATGTAATGGGAGAGAATGATAAACCATTTTGGGATTAGAGATAACCCTCACAGTGGCTGTGTGTGAGGCACCTACCGGCTGGTAATACTGAGGTTGGACAGGGGCAGCGACAGGTGCAGGGGCAGCGACAGGCACAGGAGCGCGCACTGGGGCAGGAGTAGGCTGGGGCATCTGAGGAGGCTGCCCTGGGGTGAAGTGCTGCCTGGGTAGGGCTGCAGTCGGCTGAGGGGCAGGGGGCTGGGCACTCTGGGCTGGAGCTGGGGCAGGAGCTGGAGCAGGAGCAGGAGCAGGAGCTGGAGCAGGAGCTGGAGCCTGCTGCCCCAGAGCCTGACTGAGACGATCACGAAGCTGCTGCACAGCAACCTGGAGGTGGAGAGAATATACGTAATTAGATAGAAGTAGAGTAGACAGTAGAGTGGTATCATTAAAAATAAAAATACAAAGTGATCTGAGGTAGAATAAAGCAGAGTGGGTAGGTTACTTACCTGGTTGGTGTTTTGGGGCAGGTAAGCGATGGCAGTGGAGAGGCTGCCCTGGGAAGCCAGCAGGCTGGCATACTGACTCATCTTCTCCCCCAGTAAGACCCCCACAGCGGAGGGAGCGGACCCCTGACTCTGCTGTACGGCCCCACGCAATACCACAACCTTCTCCACAAGGTCCTAACAAACACACACAGGCAGTCAGTCAGTCAAACTCAAATAAACAGAAACACTGACAGAGGTGCGAGCGCACACACACCTGCAGAGAGAGTGGACGGTGGCAGTTCTGTGCTCTGGTCCAGCAGGATACCAGTTTCTCCACGTTGCCGGCACAGATGAAACACAGGCAGGCCTGGGCCTGCAGTCGGCCATCCTCTGCAGCCTCCAGCCTGCTGCCCAGCAGGTCTGAGGAACACACAGAAAAGTAACTGTTTAACACCACACTCCCAACAGTTAAGAGAGAATCTGAAACTATACCGCTTTCAAAAAAGAGGAAAGATAGAATGAGGCTAATGGGTAAACAGAGCGAAAGAGGGGGATAGAGAGCAAGAAAGGGAAGCAGAGATACAGTTGAGTGTTCTGACCACAGAAAGAGGAGAACTCATCAGGCTGTGCGTATGTCATGACAGCAGCAAGAGCCTCCTTCCAGTTCTGCAGGTCACATGTCTGCAGCACGTCACGCCAGTCCTTCATCACCACTGCACTGATCAGCTGGACGAGGAAAGGTCATCAACAACCTCATCACTAATCACCTCCCACTTGAATTCCACTCACAACAAATCAGTTCAGCATAGCCATACTGTAGATATAAATATTTCTCCAACTATACTCCAGATGTTCTATAACAATAACTTTTTAAATTTGTAAATGTCTATTTTGTAAAAAGAAAAGGGTTCATATTTTACAAGTGTAGTTGTGTCTTTCATGTATTCAAAGTGTTACCTTGGTGATGTTGCTGTGTGTCTTGGCGAAGTACTTCCTCTGGGTTTTCTCCAGAAGCTCCACCCCTCCCGCAATAGCCAGGATGATGCTGTCAGCCATGCGGTTGTCATGGAGACAGAGTTCCACCGCTCCCTCAAAGTCCCCAGTCAGCAAAGCTTGGGTGATGAGTCCATCCACATCTACAGACAACCAATAACAAAATCTGTCAAACCAAAGAGTAGCCAATGACTCATGACTGAGAACACAGTCCTAGGTAAGCAAGACATTTTGTGATTAAATCTCAATAGCCTACCTGGTAGGCCCTACTAACTACCAAACTAAAGTTAGAGCAAATGCTAGTCCTTGCCTTGACTGAGGCGGAGGTTGATGCCCTCCTTGGCTGGGGTTGGGGCTGGGGCCTGCTGAGGAGGGCTGATCTCTTCCTCCATTGAAGTTGTCACCTCCTGAGAGACCACAGAGGGACTTTACTAATGACATCTCATGATACACGGTGCATCTCAATTGTCTACAGTGGCCTCAGCTCCTGGTCTCCTCCCCTTCCATCTTCTCTACGAATTAAACCCAATATGAAGGTTTGCCAGGCTTTTACTGTCACCTGGCAGTCAAAGGGAAGGAGAGGAAGCCACTAGACCTTTGGTTCTCTGCTGAGCAGAGGGTTGTGTAACCATTGACATCCATGTTTACAATTCAAACATCACAGCTTTTACACAATACACTCAAAGGCTACCTTTACATTGAGCTTTAAAAAAAATAACATTTTTGTAGCATCCCATTGCTGCTACAAGTAAATCTATTGTTACATGAAAGCCTACTTACTGTGCACACAAGAAAAACAACTCAAACAAACAAACAGGTACGAGTCTAGTCTACCCCAGAGAGAGAGGGAAGTTGGGATTATTAAGTTTGTTAATTGTAGAAATGTAGAATACATAATGTGAACATTGAACAGTAATTTTAGGAGCAATGATGCTCTGTCAGACAAAACTCTAATTCATTTCTATGTAAAATAAACAATCATTTCGTATTGTACATATCGTTTCATTAGCTCAAGATGTGGGGGCTACACTCTCTGGGCGTGGACTGAGGAAGGGGGGTTCAAAAGGGAGGGGGAGGGTACCTCCTCCAGAAGGATCTCTTCCTCCTCGGGGGGTGCCTCATCAACACTGGGCTCTGTCTGGACATCCCCAGCCTCAGGGCTCACATCTACTGGAGCCTCAGACACATCCTCTGGTTCCACCGCTGCTATGACATCAGACTGTGGGGTAGGTATGAGGTCTAGTTCTGGCGCAGGTGCGAGGTCCAATTCTGGCGCCGCGGGTGCGAGGTCCAATTCTGGCGCCGCGGGTGCGAGGTCCAATTCTGGCGCCGCGGGTGCGAGGTCCAGTTCTGGTGCCGCCGGTGCGAGGTCCAGTTCTGGTGCCGCCGGTGCGAGGTCCAGTTCTGGTGCCACCGGTGCGAGGTCCAGTTCTGGTGCCACCGGTGCGAGGTCCAGTTCTGGTGCCACCGGTGCGAGGTCCAGTTCTGGTGCCACGGGTGCGAGGTCCAGTTCTGGCGCCACTAGTGTGAGGTCCAGTTCTGGTGCCACGGGTGTGAGGTCCAGTTCGGCTGCTGGCTGTAGGTTTGCGGCAGCTATGAGGTCAAAGGCTGCTTCGGGCGGGAGATCAGCAGGAGGAAAGAAGCCGGCATCCACTAGAGGCTGCACGTTGACTGGAGGAGCAAAGTCCAGTTCTGGTACTGGCTGCAGATCAAGTGAGGATGTAGGGACAAAGTCGGCCACTGGCTCTAGGTTGAATGAGTTTGTGAGGTCAAACTCAGGTACAGGTTGAAGTGGTTCAACAGGAGGTGCTCCATCAAACTGGTCAAATTCAGATACAAGCCGTAAGTCGATCTGGTCAAACTGAGACACAGGCTGCAAGTTCACAGGAGGAACAGGATCAAACTCAGCTACAAGTTGCAGATCGGCTAGGCCATTCATGCTGGGGTCACACTGGGATTCAGACAGGGTAACAGGGGCCAACTCAGGTTCAGCATTGAGGTCAAGCATTGGGGCATATTGAGGGTCAACCACAGGATCAGTGAGAGCTGGGATGTCACCAGAGGGTGGGAGGTCACCAGAGGGTGGGAGGTCACCAGAGGGCGAGAGCTCAAGCTCTGGTTGGAGCTGGAGACTGGGCTGAAGCGGAGGTTCGGGGGCGAGCTCGGCGGCAGGCTCAGGCACAAGGGGATCGTGCTCTATTGGTGGGGTAGCGATAAGCTCAGGAGCATGATTGGGTTCAGGTTCAGGCTCTGGCTGAGGTTCAGAGGTGGGAGCAGGAGCAAAGGCAAGAGCCGGAGTAGAGCTGAGCTCAGGAGCAGGACTAGGTTCAGGTTCAGGTTCTGGCTGAGGTTCAGAGGTGGGAGCAGGAGCAAAGGCAAGAGCCGGAGTAGAGCTGAGCTCAGGAGCAGGACTAGGTTCAGGTTCAGGTTCTGGCTGAGGTTCAGAGGTGGGAGCAGGAGCAAAGGCAGGAGCGGGAGTAGTGCTGAGCTCAGGAGTAGGACTAGGTTCAGGTTCAGGTTCAGGTTCTGGCTCAGGTTCAGAGGTGGGAGCGGGAGCAGGAGCGGGAGCAGGAGTGGGCTGCGCACACACATGCGCACATCAGGGAAAGGGAAGAGGCCAGATTCACACACAGAATTCAGCAGAAGAGCAGCATTAGACTGGCAGTGTAAATAATCATCAGAATCACTGGATATTTACAGTATATAGAAAGACAGGAGAATAGAAGTTAATGACCAGGCTTAAAATTCCTTGAAGTGACAAAGGATTGTATCTAATCCTCTGGCATTCCAAATGTACCTGCCGTCACAGTGGTGGTCCTATGTACAAGTGCCTCTTGGAATTTGTTAATATATACAATGTATAAGATACATTCTCATTTCTTTCTATATATATGTTCATTATTCATCTTTAATTTTTTTTTTTTAATAATCAATACTGTCAATGCTCAGTGATTTTATGAATTGGACTGTTGTCAAAAGTCATTGAGTAAATCTTACAATATGTGTACTGTAGGAGGACCACAGAGCCTGTATGACAGAATGACCGGTTACATTCTCAGTGTCTGCAATTCTAGTAATGAGAGACGCATCTTTTTAGGACCACCTCTGGAAACCCAATGTCATGATTGTCTTGATCAACATATTAGATTAGTTATCTTTGAGCCCAAGTTATGAAATGAAGGAATCATACCACACACTATGAATGATTTCATTATAGAAATATGAAGGAATAAAAAGATCAAAGTAAAGTAATGTAATACAAGACAGCTCATGTGTAAAGTTATTTATCAAATTGACTTGCATGGAAAATTTAACTACGACCATGAAGTCCTTGAACGACCATGAAGTGCATGACTAAGAAACAACACTTCCCAGTTCCATTTCCACTGTGTAATTTCAAAAAGAAACGGTAGTACAACAATTGAGAGAGAGGCCTCTTGGAACACTTCCTGTACCCTCACTAGTTCCTGTATTATACAACACATAAGACCATGTCTACTCTCTCTCACACCAAAGAATGAGCAAAGAAAACATCTTCATCTGACACCACCCACCACACTATCAGTTAAAAAGGCCAGCCCTCTCAACAGAACTACCCCCTAGTTCAACCTTGTTTCTCTCTCTATCTGTTCTGACCAGACAATCTGCAGTGGGTCTGGTGCTACAACTGGCCTTTTATTCATTTACTCAATTCGGGTAATTGATACCATTCCTCATTCCATTCCATGCATTACAATGAGCCCCTCCTCTGATTTCTACCTCCAGCAGCCTCCCCTGACACACATGCATTCCTTGTTCTAAACCATAAAGAAAAGAAAACACTTAGCCAGAAAATAAACACTGTCAGAAGCTGAACAACATCTCATATTGCCATGTTAATATGTATTTGAAAAGAGCTTCTTATATTTGTCAACATGCCAGTGTAGAACAGACTGCAGAGCTAACACAGGTCAGTCTTACCTCCTCGGGCTGAATGGCTTCCCCTTCTAGTGCTGCTGCAATCTGAAAACAAACAAAAAGCAGCGTTTTGCTGTCACAATGGCTTACCACATTGGGATGAGAAAGGCCAGGCATAAAGCCAACAGACGTGAGGCCATTTCAGAAACACTTTTCTGTGAAACCTACAACCAAGTGAACTGCAATTAAACACATTTGATAATGACATTTGATTTACTTTCCATTATGTATTATTATTATAATATATATATATATAGAATTCTTATGTGTATTATTTGGCTACAAAGAAATTACATGAAATACGGATTGTTCATCTCACCTTCAATGCTAGTTCCTCCTTCTTGTATCCCAGAAGTTCTAAGTATTTACCACGAGCATCATTCTCAAAGTTCACCTGAGAACACAAAGATTTGTTATTTGCAACAAAAGCATATATGAAAACAACTAAAGACAACTAAATCTGCAATACTATGTGTAGGTATCTTTCTGTTCCCATCCCTTGGTTGATTTTCCCAGCACCAGTGCATTTTTATTGTGTGTATTGCCTTGTTTCAGCATAACAAGTTCTCACCTTTAGGAAAGACCAGACAGTCCTCTCAAACTCATTGTGGGCTGCATCTATCTTAGCCTGGCAGAAGTCCACAAAGTTCCCTGAACTCAGTGTTGTCTGCAGCTGGTCGGAGCGCTTCAGGAAGGCCGTCTCTGTGACAACCTGACTGACGTGAACCACGTGAGCTGTTGGCTGCTGAGGGCTGGGTTTAATGTTCTCCAAGGAGACCAGCTTCCCACCGAACTGAATATCAAGAGAGAGAGAAAGGAACAACCAATAAGACTGGTTCCCTGTCTTTTCTTGCATGAAGCAAATGCCTGAGGAGAGATGTGAAGACAGGAACAACTTGTTTGTTCTCAATCAACATACCTGGGAAAATACACGAAAACAACTAAAGAATATAACTCACAGCGAAAGAGGCCCCCACAGGTCTGCGTATCCACTTGGGTGGCTTCTTCAGGGGGGTGACAGTGGTTGGGAGGGCTGTGGTCTGGGGCAGTTGCAGGGGGGGCAGTGTCTGGCCCATCCCAAAGGGATCCATGTTCCCAAACGAGGTGCTGATCTGGAACACAGATCCATGCCCCAAACACACTCAGACTGGATGCATATGGCGACTGCAAAACTCACATGCGGGCAAAGCTGCATTATCGATCATCAGATGTTGAAAATGAACTATGTAGACAAATGAACCAGAGCCATTTCTCATTTGTGAATGCTCCTAAACAAAGCTGCCAATAGACCATGATCTATGATGGTAATTAGAATGATATTCTCATGGGACATTTGGTGCCAAGATGGAGGACTGTACCCACCTGGTCAACCTGTTGCTGGCTCTGGGCCTGGTTGCTGCCTCCCATAATGGAGTAGATGCTGATGTGGCCGTCAAAGGCTGCAGCAGAAAGCACAGCAGGGTTTCTGGGACACCACTGGATGTCAAAGCACCACTGGGTACTGGTGGGCAGCTCATACAGCACCTGGCGAAAAAACAACAAATCTATCAGAACAGCCAGGTAACATTATTAATAAAGGGTTATTGTATTAGGATGTTATACACATCCTAATGGGGTTTCTTACATTAACAAACTGTGTGGGAGCCACACACTCACCTCAGCAGTGTTGGGGTTCCAGCACAGGATCCTGTTGTCCTTCCCACAGCTCAGAAGCAGCTCAGGGTCAGCTAAACTCCAGGCAATGGCTAGGACACCCCTGAACACACAATTCAGGCAATTTATGGATCAACAGTCATATTACATAAGTCATATCAATGCCTGCCTGTCTCCTCTATACAAATAAGGTGTTGACAGCTTATACCTTGCCGGCTGCAAACAAATACACAAAATGTGTACCTTGTGTGGTTTTCCAGGACCTTGAGAGGGGAGGTGGCAAAGCGCAGATCCCACATCTGGATCACAGGCATCCGGTCATCCTCAGAAGCCAACACCAACTGAGTGGCCACTTCTGGATTCCATGCCAGCCCTGAGCAATGCATCTAAATACACACACACAGACACTGTTAACCGCTTTGTCTCCTGATAATCAGTGCAGACAGTGCAGAAAGAGTTGCAGCCCCACAGTACATGACATAAGTCAATGGGGTTAACGGTAGACATGTAGACACACATACCCTGTTGCTGTGGTCGCTGACTTTGATGATGAGGTCATTCTTGCGGAGGTCCCAGACGGAGGCTCGGCCACTGGGGCTGGCAGAGGCCAGGATGTGTTGGACCTGTCTGTTCCACGCTACACAGCTGATGTCCTCCAGAGGCTGCCCAAACACATGCCAGATGATAAACAACAAACAGTAAATAAAAACAAAGTGTGGATTAGGTTCTCTCCAGACCCATATGACTTCTTTCAGAGTGAATACCTTAGCAAGTTCGCAATTATAGTCTAAAGTGGACAGATCTTCATACCTGAGTTTTAGGTCCTGGTGTCATTGGGGAGCCAAAGTTATTCAAATCCCAAATGTAGATCTCTGATTCATTCCCACCTGAAGCAACCAGGTTTGTCTGTGGAAGAAAAGGTAACAGGTTAATTGAAAAGGGTTGGTCAATGAAGGTTGGAGGACCAACATGTAAGCAAGTGAGCAGTGTGCAGGAACTTCTTCTCTTGCAGAAGAGCCATTGGAAACAAAATGAGTCTTAAGTAAAGAAAATCTCAGTGAATAGTAAGTGCATACCTGAAATGAGTTGACGTCCAGGGCTCTCACTGGTCCTGAGTGTTTGTTACTTTGAGCGATGACCACATCACTGTCCCCAGCAATGATCTTAGCAGGGTCGTACAGGATGACATCACCGTTCTCACCCCCTGCAATCAGGACTCCAGAGGGCAGACCTTCTGCATCCATCCCATGGGGACCCCACACCAGTTTGTGGTATCTAGGAAAAGAAAGGAGCACTAAACTGTGAGAAGATCTCAATGTGTTTTCAATCTTTCCATGGCTTGTGACACGCACAGGTGTGCGTTAGCATATATTCTTTTGAAGGTACTCTGCCTCTGATTGTATTTTTTTTATCAGTCTAGTCCTGTGCTCTAATCTATTCCATTTAAAAATGGGATTTAAAAATAATATGCTACTTGAAGATGGTCTGTTGATGTCACCCCTCCTATGCAGTACCTGTGAGAGGAGGAGAATGTGCCACAGGACTTCATTTCCAGCGAAGGCTCTGCCAGGTCCAGCTCAAAGATCTCCAGAGAAGCATTGGTGCTAAAGGTGGCATCCAGCTGCTGGGCTGACGTACCTGGAGTAAGACACGAGGGAGCACATCAACACCAGCACAAGTAGGCTGAAGGAAATGATTGTAGTCTATATGACAAAAAACTGATTAAATATATCAGACCTTAATTTCCACATCTGAAATGAGATGAGACTTGCAGCACACCTCCATAACACAACTCCCATAAAAAAGTGTAACCTGATCTGCGTGCAAAGCTGTCAACAAGTCAGCTCCATGTCAGAGAGACTCAGTGAAGTGTATATGACAGGAAGACTACCTGCTGCCAGGTAGACTGGGTGGTGCTGTGCAGGGCTCCAGCTCTGGATGGCTGTGCGGTTGATCTCTTTAAGCTTCATCCTGATGGGGAAGACACATAAACCAAATGTCCACATTATAGAATACCCCAAAAGAGAAGAGTGCACAACCATAGTCCTAATCTCCTCTCCTTCATCTGCTACCATCTGGAAACGTGACTAAAGGGACAGCTTGTCATGCAATGTAATCAACCCTTCTACAGTACTGATTGCATGTGCAACCCCTGGCTGACAACTGTAACAACAGATGAGATGCACAAATACAGAACAAGGTAAGCGAGCATGACAGGCATAAAGAGAGGGCAAAGGTGTGTTGAAGCGAAACGACAGACATTTTGAATGAACTTCATGTCATCACCATACGATTATTTAATTATTGACTTTGTCAAAGATAAGCAAGTCATACAATCATAACTTTTCATTCAATATAAATAAGATGGATACAGACAATTGTTTGTTGTTTGTGATCCAAACTAGCTGACCAGTTATAACACGGCACGCAGTTTGCAAAAAATATTGCCTCTATGCTATGACTTTAACTTGACATCCAAATCAAAGGCAAAGAACAACTTCATGCTTTTAACACCATCAATGAATTATAACTAGCTACTAGCTCGCTAGTACAATAACATAGACAGGGCAAGATAGCTACCAATTGCTAAATGGCTAGGAAGCTAAACAAAATACAAGAGGGTCACTCACACATTGCATGCTAATCCAAAAGTGCTTACCTTCCCAGTTGTATTCCTTCTTATAATATGTACACACACATATACAAACTGGTGACACGACGACAACAACTTGTTCACTCGTGCAAGTTCCCCTTTGTAATTGTATAAAGTTTATTATCTGTGGGTGACTGCTCTCGGCTGCAGATTGAGTGAAATTCCACGTCCCCACTGGTCTCCATCAACGTGGCATAATAATCTCCTCCCCAAAACCAAGCACTTCCGGTGAACATAGACTTGAACATTCTGTACTGTGCTAGGTAGGCCGTACACCACTGTACATTTATGTTTGATCATTGTATAAATTGTAGGTCTGTGATGATGCAGTTACAATACTTGATATATTCAATGCGATGGGAGGGGTTTCAGAATGGAATGCTAGTGACATTTTGAGGGGGCATTATTCACTTTACTAAGTGCATTTAGAATGAGACAGTTATTGTCCTCTGCACAAAAGACCCACTCAACCCATCAACAATTTTTTATAATTATAATTATTTATTTTTTTACTCCTTTTCAATGCACACTGCAATATATTTGTATGCACATTTTTTTTGTTGACTAGTCAGCTCCCCAAGCTACTGTTCAAATTCAAAGGATCATGATATGCACTTACAGGGGATGAAGCAATAGTGGCAAACAACTTTAACTAAACTTACTTTTTGACAGAAAGAGGCCCTGCATTAGAAAATGCTAATCTCATTATTTTGAGAACGGTGTAGACAATATCTGTATATATTCAATTAAACAACCATTTGTAAGTACTCTCTTCCTGCTAAAGTACAACAGTTATTGACAGCCATAACTACCCAACATCTTGCTTCTCATTTCAAACATCTGACTTTATTCACATTTTTACTGTTTGTTGCTGCCTACAATTACTTCACCTGGTGCAGAGTATGATAATTCTGCCAAAACTGACAATATGGAGGCATTTCAAAATAAAAATCCTGCAATTAAACCAGTGACTTGTTTTAAAAGTCCTGCAGAAAAATAATCCTATTATTGAGGGGGACAATTTTGCCTGCTTGTAACATCAATCATCTACACCCTTGCACTTCTGACATGATCAGTCATTAATCTTTACACTTGTTTTTTGTACTTTGTGTATTCTGTTTATTTACACAACAAATAAGAGTTCACATTCACATGTTATGTGGTTACACAGAAACAATCTCTGCAGTCCAATTCACTTGTGAAACAGAGACCCATCACAATTTCATCTGGCAGGACCTGCAGAAAAATAGAGAATATGGTCAGAGTGAATGGAGACCCTGACTTATGAGTAATGCAATCAAAATGTCATTGAGTGGGAATTATTCAAATATAGGGTCTGCATATAAAATGGAGTATCCAAATTATGTTAGACTGCACCCTCATTTAATTAAATAATCTTTCCCAAACCACTGAATGGGTCAGATGGGTAGTGATTGGTATAATCATTGGGACAGTCCATACCCTGGCCAAATGAATATGATCAAACGATAGCCTCACACACCCAGAATGCAGGGCCGTGTCACAGATCCCAGACCACCAACCCCATTCAGCTGTAATAGAGTAGAAAATAAAGGTTAGATCAGCTCAGTTTGTTTCATTCCCATTCATTAGATTCCTACAAATCCACTCTGAGCCAAAAAGGTGGTGATGGACAGCAAGCATAAAGTTAGGCCTGAATTTATTTAAAAATCAATCATTTTGACCAGTCACGCTAAAAACGCGCAAAATTCGTCCTCATATTAAAAATATGAATAATCACAGTGGTTCATGATGTGAACAGCAGAAGTATTTAAATCATAGGACGAGGAAATTAAATTGTTATGCATTTATTTACTCTGCAGCCTGAGATCGTACCTTATGACCTGGACGACGTGGATGCAGTAATTTGCCAATCGCCTGGTCACATTTTACCGAGACACTGAAAAGGAAAGAAAAAGGTTTGTACATTGTACAAGTTACGTCTGCGTAAACCACGTGCGCGCCACTACCTTGCCTGCTGGCTAGCCGCTGGAGCTACGCCAAAGTTATTGCAGTTAGAGCGTCCTCATATCTCGAAAGTGAATAATCACAGTAATTCATGATGTGAACAGCAGAAAAAAGTTAAATCAGTGGACGTGGAAATCTACTTGGTCAAGTATATTACCATTTACTGGAAGGTAGATTCAAATCAAGAGTACTTACACAGCCACACGGAGGGCATCTGGCCACTGTAGCCACCAAATCGCCAACAAGAGAAAAGTCGTTCAATTTTCAAGACATTCTGCAGCAGGTTCACGTGATTACGTTGAATAAAAACATTAGGGTTGAGCTTTTAACTGTAATGGTCATGATGAAAACTAAATGCAGTACGACCTCGTGTCTGATTGACTAAAGACACATACAGTGCGATACGCTCAACTGGAAGTTGTGGAAATGTAGAACAGCGCATGGGTACTTGCGCTTATTATAGGCCGCAAAGCAGTACGGGAAGGACGTGATAAAAGGCGTGGCTTCATACTTTTTGTTGTTGCGGGGCTTCATACTTTTTGCCATCATATTTTCTATGCAGTATATGAAGTAACGTATTAATAACACATAATATTAGCTATTAGCAGTGTATAAGTAATTATTTAGTGATTTGTGGCACTTTAAATAAAGCGTCAATCTTAGTGAATTATTAGAAAATATAATATTTGCATGTATTGTTGCTCTGTAATTGAAAAGAAGGACCATTTCATCAATGAACCATAACCCCTGCCACAATGTCCAATAGGCTAATAGGCGAATAATGGACCTCATTCAATAATCAAACTGAAAATGGCATCCTTCAGACAGTTTTCAGTGCTGGCATACACAACAATGAAGAGACCCTTCTAAATTAGGTCAGGTGCAATAGGTAAGCTACCAATTAAATAGCCACCAATTGAAAATGACATTCTTTCTTACAGAACTGTATAAATTTAATTTGCTTCGTAGTCTGCTTACAATATACAGTCACAACATCTTACATACGCCTTACGGAATATAAATCTTTACATTTGAAAATAATTAAAAAGTACTTTAATTCTGTGTGATACTGTGTTATAGCCATGAGGATAAATGTGAGATAAATTAAATAATTCCAGACAGAAAGAGATGTTTACATGAATCCTGACAAAAGAAGAAAAAAACAAGAGAAGAACAAACTTGATTTCACCGAGAAAGTGATACAGGCAATGGGCAACATATACAATCAACAAACCAAAATACAAACAACAGAGCACTACAGAGCCGCTACACAAGGTTTTTGAGAGGTGTTGGGAGATGCAGCAAGTAATTGACTACAGTACAGGTTTACATAAGTTCAGTACAGAGATTGAGTTTATGAAAAAGCCTGGTATTGCAAACTTTTGAGAGGGTATATGTAGAAGAATTTCTACAAGGTCTCATGGTTCCTGAAAGATTACCTGAAAGAAGGCCATCTTTCCTGAAATATGCAGACTTCACAGAAACGTTTTGCTATTGCCCAACAGAGCACAACTTTGAAGTTTAGTTTAAGTCTTCCGATTCTCTTAGTGAACACTACATTTAAAAGCAATTGACCTGCCCTTTATGCCACAAAATGACCAATGTGAGCACCAGAGTTCTGATTGTGCTTGTCTGTTGGAAGCCCTTTGAAATGAAACAGACATGAAAATGAATACCAGTAAATTTCTAATTTTTTATGAATAAAGCTATTGGTCTTAACAGGGGAGTCTTAGTTACAATAACAGCTGCTTATAGGAAAGTTACAATAATTCTAAATTGGTTGCCTTTGAAGGGGCTAAGACAAAAAATATTTTACAGTGCATAGTGTCTGTCCAAATAATATGAGAATTGGAGGTGTTCATGGTCTGTGTCTTCCATGCTGATCAAATGAATTAAACTTATTGTACAGGAACTGCCTTTGATTAATGAATGTGCCGCTGCATTTTTAAATATCATAGAACTCAGTTTTGACTGAGGTCATGGTGACAGGTGTGTGGCCTATGCAAAGACACTGGGGAAACTGACAACAGAAAGTCTTTCAATGCCCTGAGCAGTGGGAACGTAAGGCAAAAGTATCCTGGGGGAAATCTAACGACTACACTGACAACAGTACTTTAAAAAAGAACAAAAGAACACCCAAACACAAACATCGAGGGGGATTAACCTTGTGGGCTAAATGGCCCAAAGGGGTCTTAAAAATATCTCTTTCTTTATTTATACACTACCCAAAACCTGTCAAGACACACACACACACAGTCAGATGTGCTGAGATACAGTGTGTCACAACAAATGAACATCACACCGAAGCCCAATCATGATCATGTGGTAATACACAAAGCTCCCCGAGTCCAATCATCAGCTCAATGGAGATGAAAGGCACTGTGCAATGCTAAAATAACATAGTTTCAGTGCTCAGGAAGACACATGAGGGCTATATTCATTATCCAGTGAAACTATCAGCCTTGGCTGTTGTGACAGATGCAACATCTGTGTGTTATTCTTAATGCTTCTTGAAAGAGGCAATAACTTCCTAACTGCAATATCATACATTGATGAAGTTGCTGGGCATCTTGAAACATACAAACCACACAATTTAGTGGATAAAAGATAGGCTCTTGAATTCAGGGACTGAGTAGTAGCAAACAGAGACAAAAACAGTTCAACCCAAACCAACTTTGCTCTAGTGTCGACCGTTAATATAATAAGTGTCAGGCATTCGTATTGGCAGCTATGGGGCTAAATTACTATGATAAATTTGATCTTGAATTATGGACATTATAATCTGTGGTAATTTGTCAATACTTACAATTTAATAACACTTTTTTTTTCTTCTGGTTAGGGCGAAAACTATGATGAAGGTAAAACTGATGTTAACAATGAAATCCAATAACAATTGATACAAATAAATTAAAATAGGGCACCTAGATATCAATATTAATATTTCCCCAACAAACATTCTAAAAGTGGACGAATTTCTACCTTTGGAAGTTAATCTATAGGACTAGAGTTCATGAGTGCAAATAATCTGGACATCATATCATGAGACTTTACCCAACCAGATTGTGCCAAATACACCAAATAAATTTAACATGAAGGACAGACATAAGATAACCTAATGACAAACCCCAGTCACCCCAACTTCCATAGCGACATCCAAATATCAGGCAAATTCAATCAATATACTGTTAAGTCGTTAAAATATAAATGGTATTCAAATCTGTGATAAAATTGCGTGTGGAAATGTTAATGTTTTGCTAAACTCTGAGCACAAGTTGAAAGCAAGGTTGAAATAACAAATAGTCTGCCAAGTGAGCGTTTCTTGAGGGTTACAGTATAGGCTAGCTACTGTAGAGAGAAATCATGATCGGAACTTGGGCTACCTGAAGAATATGCAGTGTGACTTTTCTTTCCTCCTCTGCAATCAGAATCATCAGAAATTATTAAAACACATTAGCCTAATATCATATGACACAGAGATACACAAACAAAACCATGATGGGATGTAGAGCAAAAGAAAAACAAGGTGATAAGAAGTAGAAAGAAACTGTAAAAATACCTATTTCAAAAAGTGTACATGGTCATTCTAAAACACCCCCCACCCCCCCACCACAACAACAAACAAACTGCAATCCCAGCTTCAGGAGGGTGCAAAGACACCAGAATGAGGTTAAAACCCAGACCCTGGTCCCTCTTGTCTGTTCTTCCTCACAACCCTTCCTCTGATAAGTCTCTGACACAGTCCCTCTTGCCCTGGCGACGATAGTCATGGGAACGGAGGTGCTTGTTAACACTCTATCCCAGCATACTCTGGGTGGTCTAACAGATGCTCCAGGTAGAAGACATTGCCCCTGTGCACTGACCTAGGACCAGCTTACACTTCCCCAAATCCTGACCTAAACCATCAGAGGGGGAAATGTAAAACTGCCCTTAGATCAGTGCCTAGGAGTAAATTCACACTTCACCAGGATAGAAAGGCTGAGGCCATGAGGTCAGAGGTTCGACCCCTCTGTCCAGCCCCAGCTCTGTCCACCACTATCAGAGGCAGATCTCAACACCAGCTCCATAGCAGTTCAGTGAGGATGTGGAAGTAATGTGGTTTAGTTTGGGAGGGTTTGGCTATGTCCCTTTGTCCTCCCAATGCTTGCCATGTGAGCTAAGCAGAGGGCTGTTAGCTTCTCGCAATACTGTCGGAGCAGCCAGGCTAGGCCAGGAGTTAATGCAACAGTCCACTCCCTGCCTATTGTTTTGCTCTGAGGCTGGATGAGAGAGAGAGAGAGAGAGAGAGAGAGAGAGAGAGAGAGAGAGGCCTAACAGTTGATGAGGCAGTCCGCCTTTGTCATCCCACTACTTAGGGCTGGAGAGAGCAACAGGGACATCCTCCCCTCCCATCCCAGTGCTGGCTCTCTGATGGTGGGTAAGAGAGAGAGCCAAGAGACCTGGCCTAGCAGTTGATGGAGGGACAGTCTGTCTTGGCTTTGCCTGCAGAGCTGATGATCCTCATGAGGCAGCGTCCAAACTCTTCCAGGATCATCCTCTCTGCCTGGGCCTGGGGCTGCTGGTTCAGCTCAGCCTGCTCCGCCTGCTCCAGCAGACACTCACATGTCGCCTCCGCCACCTCCTTAGTCACGAACGTGTAAGGTAGCCTGGACAGGGGAGGAAAGGATAGGAGACAAATATCTAACCTTGCACCAATACAAATACACAGGTCACACACATATCCCCGGTTTCCTTTGGCAACTACATCTGTACATCATGGTATCATTGTTCTCCTATGTCTAGACTGATGTCAAAACTACTTGACTATGAATTGATGATCACTTCTCAGGTTATGTCTGAAAGGATGAGAGAGGTGAATCTTACCTCCCCCCTTCGCTGGTGATGGCAGGAGTGGTCCGTGTGAGCAGGTCTGAGATCTGCGAGGAGAGCTTGGTCTTGGCTGCCGTCTGCTGCTGTACCCTGACCTCCGCTGCATCCGCCAGGTGCATCAAAGTCTTCCTCTCTGGGCTCTCCTCAAAGTTCTTACAGCCCACACACTTACAGATGGACGAGCACATGATCTTGGCCTGAGAGAGAGGGCAGGGGAAAACGTACCATGGCTGCATCTCAAAATCTAAAAAAAGTGACTTCCGTTCCTTGTGTCTACTCCTTTAGTGGCCCCAGGAGAAAGACAAAGGAAGCCCTGTGTTGGGTTGGCTTTTACCTGTTCAATTCTTTCAGAGCAGGTGAAGGGAAGGAGATGGAAAGACTAGTATAGAATAGAATAAAAGGTCTCCAGTCCACACAGAGATGGTTAGATAGGGCACCAAACAGGGGAGGCTAGTGGAGGTAGAAATCAGAGCCCATCCCAGCCTCCCCTGGTGGTAAGAGGAGGGAAAGAGAATGAAAGGAAGACCCACCTCATAGCACTCGCAGTAGTTCTTCAGGCAGCCTGATCGTTTGCAGTTACAGCCTTTACTGTGCCGGCGGTCCGACTCTCCCTGTTTGCCTTTCCCAATCTTCGGCTTGAATGCCTCTGGGTTCCGGTCCAGACACGTCTGTGAAAACACACCAACTTGTGATTTAAAAACATATTTTAACAGTAGATCAATTCAATTTACAACAAAGTGTGATGAGTGGACTTGTGGCACTAATTATTATTAAGTTATTTGTCTAAAGGTTTCAGATCTTCACCTTGATGGCTTTCTGTCGTTCTGTTTCGTGTTCCAGGTTGTTGAAGCAGTTTGTGCAGTTACAGTTATTACAGAATTCTCCATTGGCAAAGCAGTCACAGTACCTGAGGAAGAAGCAGAACAAAATACATTGGGTCATCAAAGTGATGTGTACTATATGCTGTTATGGAAATCAAGCTTCAAGCTGAATAAAACTATTTGCAATGTCTGTCAATTCCACCATCTTATTTCCAAGAGGCGCTCTGATAAATCCTGCAACACAGACATTTGTACTTACAGTTTGAGACACTGTGACTTTGTGCAGTTGCATGGTTTCCTTGGCCTCGAAGCTGCATCTGATGTGGATAAGCTGTGAGACAATAGAATACATGCTTTAAAGAAAGAGCTTGGGTTCAATTGCTGTTACTGGTCAGTTGCTCTGGAGGCTGCTTTAGGTGTGCGCACTGTCTGAAAGACAAAGTAAAATGAACACTGATGTCTACGCCCAATAGGGACGTTTCATTCATTAGCAAAATCCTAAAAACTGTCGGTTATTTCTACAAGTAGAGAGAACTGTCCTGATTTCTCTGCCTGTGTGTTATACTGTCCTTACCCATTGAGAGGCAGTCTGGCCTGGGTCTGGATGCTGGTGGGGTTGGAGAAACCGGAGCTGCTGGCCAGAGTCACAAACGCTGACTGCTGGAGCTACAAGAGACAGAGAGACAGTCTAGGTACAGTAGGTATAGCCAAAAACCACAGGCACATGTCAGACAACATCCTGAAAAGTCTCACTAATTTTGAGCAGGATAAAGTTTTCTATTTCTATAACTGAGGACTCTTATGCTCCATGTAGAGCCACTGACCTGTGTGACGTATTGTGCTGGCAGCACGGCGTAGCCCATGTTTCCAGCCCCGGGGGCTGGTGCCAGTACGGTGCCCGGGGGCAGGTTGGTGAGGTTGGGCTGGATCTGTGGAAGGGGCGTGGCGGGCATGATCAGACGCTGCTGGGTCTGGGTGGTGACCACCTGAGCTGCTGATGTCAGAGGCTTGGGCACCACCTGGGGGAGAACACTCTTTAGTTCAACTCAAACGTTATTCATGGTGCGTTTTATAGCGTGTTGTTCCTGTTCCAGTTTTTGTGTGTGTGTGTGTGTGTGTGTGTGTGTGTGTGTGTGTGTGTGAGAGAGAGAGAGTCACCTGCTTCATGGTCTGTGCTGGGACAATGGGGACAGACATCCTCATTGCTGCTGTGTTGACTACCATGGTCTTAGCTATGGGAGAGTCAAATTATTCACATTATTAGTAATAGGCCTCGTTGCATTTCTGCTCCTTACTCCTGCCCCTTTGTTGTTCCCAGATTTAATATGAAGGACAGACATTGTGGCTGCCACTGAGCGAGATAGATCTGAAAGAAAGAGGATGTGTGCACGTCTGACCTGACTGGATGGAGTTAATGCCAGGACTGCCTGCATGTCCCGTGCTGCTGCCCGTGGTGGCAGTCACCAAGCGTACATAGTGGAACCTGCTGCCTGGAACCTGGATCTGCTGCACGTTAGACTGGGTGGCCAGGGGGAAGATGGTCTTAAACTGGGGGGCTCCCACCGATACCGTCTGCACTGGCTTCATGGTCTGACAGGGAAGAGAAAACTAAATTAATTAAAAATAAAACGAAAACATCTGCACAATCTTGGAGATGTCAACACCAGACCTTCTGAAACTGGGTAGTTCAGATCAATAAAACTGCATTCTAAAACTGTAAAATAAAAATAAAAACCCGCTCGGTCTTGTCTCAGCCGTTGTATCTGAACTGTTCCAAAGGATAACATTACAACCACATGCACAGGTCTGAATCTCTAAGCGTGCAGTGGCTAAACTATTGGCATTCACAATATGGAAGCTGATCGTATGCTGCTGATCTCCAGTGATCACCTGGCTGAGGTATCACTCTGAGGGGTTGCTTACGTGTGCTGAGGACTGGCTGGAGACCACCTTGGCAGGGGAGGTGGCTGTGGACTGCTGCACAGTGATGATCTGGCCCATGTTGAGAGGCAGAGACACTGACTTCTGAGGCGAGCTGGGGGCCTGAGAGGCCACAGACACCACCGTCAGCTGTAAGAGAGAGAACCCATTATAGAAACTGCAGTGAGTTATTTTAATTCTCAAAAAGTATGTTTCATCTAAGTCACACAAATAATCATGACTTTTGTACAGTAGCCCGAGTGCAGGGCCTTAAGCCTGGGTAGAAAACAGTAGAAAGAGAGCCTGAAAAGGGCTGACCTTGCTGGGAGACTTGAGGGGCGAGATGGCGATCTTGTTGCTGGAGAGGCTCTGTGCGCTGGTGTTGAGAGGCTCAGAGATGGTGATGGTCCTTGGGGGTGTCCCTGGGCTGCTCTGGGACAGGACCCTCCCTGGGGCACACAACCACAACAATGTTGTCATATCAGGGAGTGGCAAAACATTAACTGGTATATCAAATGAGCAAGGAAAGCAAATGTGATTTGTTGCAACATGATGGGAGAATATTTATGCCGCTCCCTCAACAATTTTAAGAAAAGGAGACATTCTATGTTTCAATGATTACACAGCTGTCCAAGGGTGTGGCACTAACCAAGCCCTTTATGAAATAGAAAGAGGGTGGGAGGATCAATATGGAAAAGATGTGAAAGGACTTACCTGCAATAACAGGGGATACTGATGTTGAAGCCGTCAGACCTTTGCTGTTAACAGTTTTTGTGATAATAAACTTGATTGGTCCTGCTGAGGAGACTTGAGTTTTCTTAGCAATCTGTGGAAGAGTAGGTTTTATTAGGCAGCATTAAGACAAGAAAAACACCACCTGTTGCATTGCATGTCGTAAAACATGATGAGAATGATTCCTGAAATAATCTAATGTGGAAGTGGATCTGAAAATATTGCCTGATGAGAGACCCTTTGTATAGTCCTACATTACAACATCTACAGTATATTTGTTGCCAAATAGAGAGTTGATTGTATTAAGGCTTAGGCCTATTAATTTCAACATGTGTGTGTGTGGATATTGGTCAAAGTGTCTGTAAATGACAATAAACAATTTTCAAATATAACCTGTTTTAACTAATTTAAATATATAAAGCATGGTGCAGCTGCATTTGAAATACAGATCATAACCTATGACTTGATATATGGCTTAAAAGTGTCTGGGGGGGTTGGGTTAACATGTTGGGCAAACATGTCTTGCCTTATACGGCTGTCCCTGACAACACATGCTCATTACAAAGCAGCTGGAAAGGAAAGCTCATGTGCCATGGTAGTAAAATGTGTCAAAAAACATTGGTGGCTAAAAAAACAGTTCAACACAAGGTCCAGGTCCAAATAGCTAGCAAGACCATAATAGCTAAATATGAATTATGTATGTACACAAACTACTGAGAGAAACTTAAGGTTGGCCTATAGGAGTAAAACTCTGAAGGTAAGCCTACTGTGTGATAAGGGTCTAATACTGCCCAATAAACAGTTATTTTATCATGTGACAGTGCACAGAGGCACAATGTCTCTCTAAAACAGGTAAACAGCTTTCACCTGTACATTCTTCAGCTGCTGGGCCTGCAGTGTGGAAACCTGGCTGGCAGTGCTCACCGCCTGTAGCCCCATCACAGGCTTCAGATCAGTCCGTCCCCCAATGGTCACCACCTTATACTGCTGTGGCAGACCTTTGGTATCTCCCTGCCCTGTGCCCGGCCTGCTGCCAGTGTGGGGCAGCTGCAGCACTATGGGCTGCCCTGACTTCCCTATGGCTGTGACTAAGAGTTTTTGCCCATCCTGCTTGATAACTTGAGTGGTGGTGACTGGAGACTTGATGGTGTCAGCAGTAGCCTGAGATGAGGCCACCTTGTTAAGGATGATCTGGTGGATCCCTTTACCATCCCCTTTACCGGGGATGGTAAAGGGGGCTGAGAGCTTCTGTAGACCCCCTGTGGTGACACTAACCCCGGCTGGGCTGCCAGTGGTTTGGGGGGTGGTGATGGGAGAGGCAGTGGCTGGTCTGAGTGTGAGGGGGGATGAAGACAGAGTGGAAGGGGTAAGGAGAAGCTGGTTCCCAGAGCTGATACTACAGAGGGGAGAGTCTGTGGTGGTGGTGGAGGTGGTCAGAGCCTGAGTCCGCTGAGGGGCTGAGCAGAGGCTCACAATTTCAGGAACATTGGGCACATCGGTCTCCATAGGGACAGGTACGTCCTCGCTGGGCTCTGATTGGACAGGGGCTGTGAGTGAATGGGAGGGGGGGTCGTCCTCCATCACTATGGCCTCTGTGTCCATGATCTCATCAGGAAGGAGACTGTTGAGCTCTGGCGACACCACGTCCATGCTTGCAATTCAGTCTCAGCTCTGAGTCACTGTAGGGAAAAGAAGAGGAATATCAGAGTCAAATGGCATACAAATGTGAATTTGCCATTTCAGAAATATCGACTTTCAGTCACTAACTCTGAATGACAATGGTATGCACCAGAGTTTGTGTCAATTCTAAAAAAATTAAAAATGCACTTGATTGTTTCAACATCATACAAATAACATGACAAAAAGAAATAATACAATGCACAACACAATCACCAAAAGTATAACCAACATGACATAACTTTTTCTTGTTAATGTTCTCTTTGAATGTTAACTGTCTGTCTCCTCCACCCCAGGCCTTCAAAATATCAGTCCGTCTGGTCTTGTTCCAAAGACTTCACAATAAATTGAGTGAGGGGTTGCAAAATAAAATCAAACTTGGCAACTTGATCCATATTTAACACATCATATGCATGTAGTCTGAAAGTCATATTCATGTTTTTATTTCATATTCAGGGTGGAAATGCAGTTTTAGGTATCAATTTCTACAAGTGTAATTGTTTTAATTGTTTAATGAGCTATTGAGAGGGTGTGGGATGGATGTTGCACACACACTACATTCAGGGTTCAACTTGCACATCAAAATGATGTCATGGTCACTGTCCATGGCTTAATAACACTGAATGTGAGTAGCTACTGCCCGTCTATTCGATGCATAGCTACATCTGCTATGATTAAAGCCAATCCCTAAAACGTTTCATCCGTCTTTAAAATGCCGACGACAAAGTCATATGAAATGGGAAAAAGTTTGACCACGCAGAAAAATAAAATCTGATTTGACAATGTTAGAATGTACTCATATCCAGATCTGCATTGCCAGTAGTAGGTTGCTAAAGTCGGCTATTTGATAGTAAGCAAGCTAAACTCACGCTGAACCTGCTAGCTAAAACTAGCTAGTTAGCTATTGAGCAAACAATAACAAGGTTTATCTTTAGCCGACTCCGATTGTATCACAACTTGCTACCCAGCTGAAAACGCCCGGTAACAAAATCCATCGATACACGCAAGTTCATGACATAAGGTAGCTAGTAGTTAGCTTGGCTAGGCCGCTTTTAACATCCCAGAAAAAAAAACAATCTTTGTCGTCCTACCTCTCATGTACGACAAATAAGACAGCTAGCACGCTATAAGTTGATTAACTGCGGTGGGATCGATTTGCATGTCTCCAATTTTCAAAGGGATATAGTCAGGGCGGAATTACTGTTTTTCTAACTATCGAGCAGTCTGTCAAAACCATGAATCGGTGCCAGCAGCACCGAGAAAACGACAAG
Source organism: Argentina silus (assembly GCF_951799395.1). NCBI lineage: Eukaryota > Metazoa > Chordata > Actinopteri > Argentiniformes > Argentinidae > Argentina > Argentina silus. The sequence continues at coordinate 7,046,048 of NC_139659.1, forward strand.
CTAGCTCCGTACGTTTCTATTTCAGGCCGGGGTTGGATTTCGAAAGATCCGCCATTTTCACCTCGTCATCAGATCAACTAAAGAGATGAGACAGGGAGGAAAAAGACTGAGATCAACGCCCATGAGCTTGTTTACCCATAAACGAATGGAGGGAGGCACAACTTAGCTGACTACAATATGCAATAATACGCAGCGTTTGTAGTCATGCAACAAACGTAGGCTTCATTGGCATAGGATGCTTTTGAGTATTGGAGCCAGCCTTCGTCTGATTCTCAGAACACAACGTTATTTCATGTTCCATGTAATGTAACAATACTACTTAAAGCAATACATGTCGTTGACATCTTGGCATAAGTCACTAGCCATCCATATGACGTTCTGAAGAAAACAGTTACTTGCCATCTCATGTGATATTAAATTACTTATAATGTTAATAGTTCATTTGTCCCTTTAATTCTTAACATCGAGCATGCCTCCTTGAGCTGCAGTGGCAAAAAAAGCAATGGTAAGGAGGAAACAATGAGAGGAACCAGCATCTGACAGCAATTGACAGTCTTTTGCGAGCCCCCAAGGCCATTTGTTTTGAGCCCAAGCTTCTTCACAAAGCAGACTAGTGACGCACAGAAAAGGACGGTGTTTTTTTGTTTTTTTTCAGCAATCCATAATGTTGGCTAGGAGGATTCACTGCAGTGTCAGGAGTATAACTATCCACCCCCTTATATAGAATTGAAGAATCCTTTATATAAACAAGGCTTGGTATTACAAGCAAGAGATTGCTGACGAGATGGTTTCACGCATCTGCAAATGAAGTCGTTAGGTTATCATTCCAATCACAAATAGATAATAGTTGTAGGTTACAACAACACAAATGATGCATGCAATCCATATGTAACATTGACTGAAACAGCCATCTAGATTCAATCAAATGGTTTAACTAACACTTAAATCTGTCTTACTCAGGGGTGAGTAGAGCCTGTACTAGTGGCAATTTGTATAAGGTTATAAAACTTGCTGTCGCCAAGAGGTCTCCGGCTTCGACACAACTGCTGTCCGCTAACTGTACATCATCAGCTGTTGGCTTGCTGGTGCTAGCTAGCTAACACTCCTACTAGCCGGGTCACTACATTAGCAATTTGGCTAACATTATCCTGCGGCTGTCATACAGCGAACATTCTTACATGCCTTACGTTTTCCCACGTTGCAGCGCTTTTTGTGTTCTTCAACTTCTTAATCCAAACACTCCTTCACAGCTCCGTGACGGTGGTGCAACATCCCGATATAACACATACAAACATAGCCGATTGTTCAAAATACCGCGCCGAGCGCCATTTCACCCTACACCCCATAATATTGTGAAGTCCTTCTTCCTTGGAAACCACACGGGGCAACGGAGTACTTCCGTCCTCGCCAGCAGCGCGTGCTAGATCTACAGCGACTAGATCAGCAAGGCAGAGAATGAGCAACTTTCTGCAAAATCAACAAGCCAGCGTGCTACTTTGAACGTGCACACAAAGCACAAACCCTAACACTTTATTTTAGTTCGCGATTAAGTAAAACGGAATAATGTTAGTGTGGGATAATAAACAGACTCTAAAACACTGATGAGTGGAACATGTTACCAGGATAATACCCAGATCTGTTTCTCTCTTATTATGTATCCTTGATAACCATAACGTTTTTTTAAATTTGCATATAATATAACGTTAGATGTGTGCCAAATAGGGTAAAACGTACTCTCGCTGGTTGTGCCAAGTGGTCACATAGCTACAATTTAAAGAGATGCCAGCCTTGGAGGACCTAGCAAGGCGTTGCATTCCCAGGGAGTGTACCCTCTTGTCGGCTGAAAAGTCTCGTTGACAGTTGACACTTCGTCGGGGAAGATGGCGACTGGAGTGAGACAGGAGCTTGCTCAGCTGATGAATTCAAGCGGATCCCATAAAGATCTCGCTGGAAAGTATGTATTTTACGAAATTGATGACAATATATATGTGTATAGATATGCGTTGCGTTAGCGCTGAGTGTCCCTTTCCTATTGAATTATAAATGGCTCAAATGAGCAGCGTAACTACAACATGCTAGCAAGCTAGCTATTTGATATTAGCATCGAGCTAAACATAACTGAGTTAGTTACGTTAGCTGGCCTGTCTTCAATATAGATCTAATGTGTAGTGTGGATTGTGTAGCTGTCCGTACTCATGTTCTGAAACAATTTAACACATTTTTATATCGATGTAGATATCGGCAAATATTGGAGAAGGCCATTCAATTCACAGATGCAGAACAACTGGAATCATTAAAGGCATTTGTTGAAGCTAGTAAGTGTTATTTCTTCGAATTATTGAAAGGTTGATATATCATCTGATCGCCAATTTTTGACCCATCTTCCATTCTTTACGGTCTTTGTTGATGTTGACATACATTTCTGTACGTCTTTTCACTGTGATATCTCCTCTCTTTCAGTGGTCAATGAGAATGTCAGTTTAGTGATCTCGAGACAACTGCTCACTGACTTCTGCACGCACCTCCCGAACCTGCCTGACAGCACAGCCAAAGCAGTCTACCACTTTACCTTAGAGAAGATTCAGCCTAGGGTTATCTCATTTGAAGAACAAGTGAGTGCATAAGAATTGCTTGCATAATGATTGCTTTGTCTAGAGTTGAAATAGATGGGCATTTATGTTGAGGTTGAAACAACATGTACATTAACTTGCAATTAAAGTCCATCAACTGGTATTCCTTTGTAATCAGACTTTTTTGCATTTGTCTAATCCCATTGTTAATCTCAGGTTGCCTCAATCAGACAGCATTTAGCAACCATTTATGAGAAGGAGGAGGACTGGAGAAATGCTGCACAGGTTTTAGTCGGTATTCCCCTGGAAACAGGACAAAAGTAAGCAATTGTTCTAAGGGTCTTTCAGGCATACAAGCTAACACATTATTATTCATTGCAATCCAGTTTGTTGCATTTTAGTGTTGAACTAATAAGAATGATAGGTCCATGTATTTCAGACCTTTTCATTTCTCTTGGTAGGCAGTACAATGTTGACTATAAATTGGACACGTACCTGAAAATTGCCCGTCTGTACCTGGAGGATGATGACCCGGTGCAGGCAGAGGCCTACATCAACAGAGCTTCTCTGCTCCAGAACGAGTCCACCAATGAACAGCTACAGATACACTACAAGGTACACAACAACCACCTTGTACCGTTCATATTGTTGTCACTCTTGTGGAGGTTTATTACAGAGACTTGATGTATTCAAATAGAGTTTTCTTGTATGAACATTAGATCTATTCAACTTGGCCTCAATCAAACCAGTGTGAGACACTGCAACCCTCATTGTCAGTAGTAATGCACCCCTGCCACACCAAAATGAACACCTTGTGTTAAGGAGTGTTTTGTTCCTCCCCAGGTGTGCTATGCCAGAGTCCTAGACTACAGGAGGAAGTTCATTGAGGCGGCTCAAAGGTACAACGAGCTTTCTTACAAATCCATTGTCCACGAGACTGAGCGTCTAGAAGCCCTGAAGCATGCTCTCCACTGCACCATACTGGCCTCAGCAGGTAAAGTTGCACAGTATTATGCCTGTCTGATAACTGTTTCACATGAAAGCCTTCACCAGTGTGTTTGATGCAGAACACCTTTTATTATACTTCCTTCTTATTACATTATGTGGCAGAATGTCTTTTCTGGATCCAGGATAGATCAATGTACTGCAAGCTATCAACAGCATATCTTCTCATCCCTCTTTCTCCAGGCCAGCAGCGTTCCCGTATGTTGGCCACACTGTTTAAAGATGAGCGCTGTCAGCAGCTGGCTGCCTACGGCATTCTGGAGAAGATGTACCTGGACCGCATCATCAGGGGGAACCAGCTGCAGGAGTTTGCTGCCATGTTGATGCCCCATCAGAAAGCCACCACTGCAGATGGTCAGTCACCACTTCACTTCAAAAGGGAAAATTCGGTCAGATCCATAGATGTATAGATTGACCTTCCATGTTGGCACCATAGTTTCATGACAATACTGTATCATTCTAATCTGCGTTCTCAGTGGAATAGTGTAATCTGGAATGATCATTGGATTCAACATGACAGCCATTGCCATTTCTAAATCTTATGCAGTTTGCTGACTTTGGTTTGGGTAACACTTTCTTTGACAGGCACTACTGACTTTTCTGTCTAAAATTAAGAGTTTGAATTCTTAATCTTGGTGAACAACCTCAGAAGACAGTTGTGAGTAAGTAACAGAGTATCTATTCTAGGCTCCAGCATCTTGGACAGAGCGGTTATTGAGCACAACCTGCTGTCTGCTAGTAAACTCTACAACAACATCACTTTTGAAGAGCTAGGGGCGCTTTTGGAGATTCCTCCTGCAAAGGTAAGATGTATTTTCATCATACATATTATGAAATGTGTTTCATCCTAACAGCACTTTCTCAGACTTAAAGCTTGCTTTTTAGCAAGGATATTTTGTTAAACATTCTATGACAAATGTCTTTGTAAAAATAAACGAGTGTAACATATGTCAATTGTATTGATTGTTTAATTAATGGATATCATTAGGATATTTGTCATGCCAATTTAAATTTATATAACAGGCCCCTTTTTAAACATATCTGCGGATAACAATTTGTGTAGACCTGCCTTATTTAATACCCCAAGACGTTTAGTATATGATGGAGGAAATCCACTTCTTAGGGAAAGTTAGGGATGTGATTTAGTTTATCATTAGGACAACGTCTATGTTGAAAGTTGCATTTGAGGGCATTTAACCGAAACCGCAAAGTATGAGAAGCTGAAGTTGGAAAAAATTCCATATCCCAGTCATTTACAGGACTTCCTTCTCAAAGTGTTGGGCTTCCAATGACTGTAGTTATATATTTTTCATGTGGGGATCCCAGTAATACAGAATGTAGCTGAGAATATATTGAGGGTTTTGTTGCTATGAAAGTTGTCAGTTTGAAAGAAGCAGCAACATTAGATGGCTTGTATTTTGAACATATATGTTGTTGTGCAGGGCGATTGTCCCGATGGTGAGGTTCCTGGTTACAGATGCAACCTGGTAGGGAACATAATCACTACTTTACTAATAAATAAGGTGTGACACCGAAATGCAGAACTAAAAATTCAGTGAAAGCATTGTGCTGTCTTTTTCTGTTCAAGACAAAGGGAATTAGAACCTGAATGTGCACTCCCCTTATAATAGCCTTCTTGATGTTCATCAATGCAAACATGAATTTTGGGAAAGATTGAATGTATTACATTGATCAGTGTTGGATCATTGTCATTCTAAAGACTTGTTTTCTGTCATGTTTAGTGAAGGTCTTCATGTAGTAGGGTAGGATACACGAAACCCATATGGAACTGGGTAGTTTTGATAACAATGATCAGATGTACTTTGGTAAGAAAGAGGCCATTGAATGTTTTTACTTTTTTTTTTTTACATTTACACATGTTTTAAGAGTAACTGATGCCTCTCTGGTAAGTAGTAAATGATGTTATCTAAGTCATACAGTACACGTATTACAGTAAAGTCAAGATCATTAGGTGTAATGATGTTATGACCAAAGATATAGGCTTATTTAGGAAGGCCTCACCATGCCTATTTGGGTTCAGACGAAGTGTTGTGGCAGCTATGTATCAATCCAAATTAATATTTTTAAGGGATAGTTTCTCTTATCTTTCACCAGTTAGCATGTGTATTGTAGGTCGTCTTCTTACAAAATCAAGTTAAGTATTTGACATGAAATGTAGTTTGCTATACATTTATTATATATATCTTCTTTTTTTTTACTAGAGTATTTTATATCTCACTGTATGAGTTCATTTTACATCTTCCTTTTAGCTTTTTCAGCTGCATTGAATTGAAATGATTCTAGGTTTTGTCAATCATTCATTGGTGTGCTAACAGAATCCAACATCCAAATAAGCACAATAAGCCAAAGAGAGATATCTCATTGAAAGAATGAGATCAGCATGTTTTGTGGGTATGGGCATTACCTTACAGTGCTGTGCAGGTGAAGTGGGACTGAATTGGTAGCCTAAATTATAACGGGAGTGAGATGCTAGACTATATTTATCCATTTGGCTGGGTGAGACCAAAAGCATTGTAAATTCAAAAATAAGTCAACCCTTTAGCCTACATGGTTACTGTATTGTGGTTATGATATATATATATATAGTGTTATAACAACTACACACACAGACTAACATCTAACACTTCATCCTTGTATTGGCCTGGAATGGGTTCGACTTTGAACATCTTTGATTGTAACTTGCTGTCATGTTTGTTACCTGCGTGCGCATGGAGATACCAGTGAACTCTCTGTCTCTGTCTCTCTTTGTCCACAGGCCGAGAAGATCGCCTCCCAGATGATCACAGAGGGACGCATGAATGGCTTTATAGACCAGATAGACGGCATCGTCCACTTTGAGAGTGAGTAGCATTTCCCATGCCCAGCCAGTCAGAGGAGGATGGGTTGACTTGGCTCCCCTTCGATGGTTTGGTTGTTCGTCTCCTTTCCAGGGGAGTTTTTTTCTCTTGTGACTGTCAAACTAGGCTTGCTCTTTTGGGGATGTTGATCTTGGTTTCTGTCGAGCACACTGTAATTGCAATTGTAATGGTATTTAGAAAATGCTGTTCAAATCAAAATAGTTAAGTGTCCAAGTTTCAAAATTCAAGTTGTTGACTGGTGTAGACATTTCTCCGAATTAGAGATATTGATTGTGTCCCTATAGCCTGTCCTCTATTCCCTGTATCCTCCTTCCTTGCTTCTTTCTCAAAATGCATTCTGGGAGATGGTCTAAGTTTCCTTCACTTAGATATTTTCCTCCAATGCTTTTTAGAAGGAAGTGAGAAAAGAGGATATGAGGAATAGAGGACTATTGGGATTCAACCTTAATTCCCTCTCTTTTTCATGTTCTCCTCTCTCAGCACGCGAGCCTCTTCCCACCTGGGACAAGCAGATCCAGTCTCTGTGTTTCCAGGTCAACAACCTCCTAGAAAAGATCACCCAGGCTGCTCCTGAGTGGACAGCACAGGCAATGGAGGCCCAGATGACACAATAAATGCCCTCGGAACATCCTCTAAATCCCCCCTCTCCCTACCCCCAAACTGCTCCTTCCTTTCACCCCCATCTATGTCAACATCCTCGTCTAGCACCCCAGCTATCGAACCCCCAACACTCCCACCACCTCTCACCCTATTCATGTTATGGTCATAGGCAAAGGAAGCACCAAGGAGGAAAAATGTCATCGCCTTCTCTCTCTCTTTGGATGTAGTGACTTTTGAGTGCGCTGGTGAGGTTTTGTTTTAGTTTGCTACCCTCTGTTCAAAAGGACCTGGAATGTGGAACTACTATCACTCCTTCATTACTGCCCCCCCCCCCCCCCCCCCCCCCCACTCGCCTATGACCCTTTGGCTTTAGTAGTTGTGAACGCACTAGTATCTCGCCCCCTCAGGTGTGAGATATGTTCACATCCAGGGTCTGGTGGCATGTTACTCAAAAAAGAGCTACTGTATCTCTATGCTTGGAGTTTACCATTGATCGTTATGTGATTGATTCATGGATACTTGAATCTATACACTCATCCAGATGCCATTGGTTAGAATCTCATTTATGCTTTGATTCAATGTAAACCAGAGTATTCAGGCATTGGTGATCCACAACAAGGATTTTTGTTAGATAATTTGTAATGATACACAGGCAAAGCCTACCAAAAAACTTCATTTGTTGCTTCTTGTACAACTATCTCGTTACATTCTGTTTTAAAACATTTTGTCAAACCCCAAGTGAATATTCTGCCAAGAGATGAATAAAATTGAGAAAGTTGAGAAAAAAGTTTGAATGTCTTTATTTATTCCGAATTTTCCGCAGGAATGTGAAAATAAATCTTGATTGCTGGCTTTGACCCCAAATGTTGCTGTATTTTATTTGTAGTTCAACAAATGTGTAACAGATACACAATGTAAAGGAGATGTGAAATTAACCTTTGTGTTTGTGGTGTTTCATCGTGTTCTCCTAATTTCACAAACACAACCTCTTCAACATGGGCCCCATTTGGCAATACGTATCTTTCTCCTGGTTTCTCTGCAACAGAAAAATGAATAAAGTAGCTTGTCAGTCTCTCACTATGATGATAAGTATACATCAGATGTCTTAGTAACTGAATGGGGAGGTACAGTATAATATATGTATGCATCCCTAGTATGAAAGCAATCTTTAGCCTCTATCCAGTGGCCCTAGACACTCCTCTTGTAGATCTCAAAGGATCTTATGAGTCCATATGTGGAGCTATTGCTTTCACCCATCCAGTTACAGTCCTAACAGATTTAGGGGATGTGTTAGAAGTTGATTTTCAACTGGTGTTTCTCTTTGTATACCTCATAATGTCACACAGCACACACTCATTAGCGTAAGTGACCCTGTTGGAACCACACACTGGTTCAAAGTTGAAGGGACAGGCTGGGAGTTGGTAGTTGTGGCATGATGGCTAAAGAAAGTAACGCACATTTTTGTTAGAAGTGAAACCTCGTTCTGTACATGAATTAGGTGACATTAAGTGTCAATAAAAATCTGTGGGTCATTTATTGTCAAATTACAAGAATGTTCATTGCATCAATGGATTGATTACTTTCAGAGAGAGATCACACACATACAAACAGATATGTTTGATAACGTAAGACTGGACCAGCCACCACAGGAAATCAGCCGTAGGTGGATACATTACCTTTTCATAGGCCACCCCCTGCACACCTGATAGAAAACAATGACACCTGAGTTTTCTGACACACAATGAACCATATGTGAACAAAAGTTGTCAATATCAGTGGTGAAGTATAACCTACTTACTTGAAAAGCAGGATATGGTAAGAACAACGATGAGCAAGGTCAGTTTTCTTGACATGTTGACTGCAAAATGTCTACTATCGATGCTGATTCGTTTGGGGAAATCTCTTCGTCATTATGTCCTCATGTGTCTGGCCAAAGTCCTCCCTCTGCTATTGGCTCCCATTTTCTTTGCACTAGTTATTTTCTGTCAGTAGCACCATTTATACCTGTGTGTGTTCATGTGTGTGTGTGTGTGTGTGTGTGTGTGTGTGTGTGTGTGTGTGTGTGTGTGTAAAGTGAGGTGAAGTACAGTACAACATTCCCCCCCATTATCTTATGTAGTATTCGTGAGTGTTACTAATCTCTTACATTGCTGAAGAAACATACGTTTATTACTGCCTCTGTGACAGAAGGTTAATGCGTGCGTACTACAGTTCTCTTCCTCAGTAGCAGTAAAATAGATCCAAACTCCAAACAGATGTGTGTACTGACTAATGTTTGACTGACTGTTGTGAAATACAAATTCATTGCTACATGCATCAATGATTACCATTGCATTTATTAGAATCATAATTGGTGCAGTAAATGTGTCAGAGATCTTGGTCTTTAGTGTCACACAGCACACACTCATTAGCGTAAGTGACCCTGTTGGAAACACACACTGGATCAAAGTTGAAGGGATAGGCTGGGAGTTGGTAGTTGTAGCATAATGGCTAAAGAAAGAAATACAAATTTTTGTTAGAAGTGAAACCTGATTCTGTACATCAATTAATTGATGTACAATGATTTAAGTGATTTGAAGTGTCAATACATTAGGTATCTTGTGGCATCTAAGGAAAACAGATATAAATGCACTTTCAACCACTACAATCATAAATTAATACAATACATCATAACCTATGAATTTAGTATGCATTTCTAATGAGGAAACATAATTTTACCCAGTAACAACCAAACAACCAAATTTACCTATATGCTAAACAAAGCAGAGAGCAGTAGGACTCAATTGATTCAACAATGAGATGGGCACACCATCAGTGATTAAAGGTTACTGTGAAATATTACATGTGTCAAAATCACAACCATAAATCTGCATACACCCATCCATGGTTGTGTGTGGGCCGTTGTGTGTGTGCCTTCAGATACGGACGTCTACTGTACCTCAGCTCAGAAAATGCCCTGATCCTTCCTTCTCTTTATGTCTCTCTTCAGCTGGCAGGCAGAGCACCAAAAACAGAAGGTGTGGATAAGGCAATCACCACACATGGACCCCTGGAACCCAAATCAGAACACACAATAGTCTTTCAATGCCTCTCAATGACTCCCTGTCGTCTCACGAAAGCCTAGAGATCAAGGTTCACCCAGCGAGTGGCTGAGTGGAAAATCTAAATGATTCAGTTTTATTAAAAAAATCACACACACACACACAAATCTTGAATTTATATAAGCCAGGATAAATCAATGCTTATTTGTCAGGCGAACTGGTACAAGCAGTTTTACTTGCTTTCAAATGTAAACAAACCAGTTCAACATTGTATAAATCTCCTATCACAATATCTCTCTGTTTTCTATCTAGGGCCCAGAGTTTCCGGGCCTACCTGGTAACTGAACTCAACCAGATGATGCTGTGTCTGGTCATATGGAGTTATCAAGATTCCATGTGCCATGAAGTAACTGAACAAAACTCACATTGATGTTGTATTTGGTCCTATAGACGCTGCGCATGGCGGAGTGTAGACCACAGCAGCAGCACTCATCCATGGCACTGGCAATGGTGCAGCCCAGAACTATGGGACACCACAGGCCAAGACACACTGACGGAGAGGGAGGAGGGACATTATACTGTCACTCCTATACCATGCAGCCAAATCAAGACACATGATATCAAAGACAGACTGGGTCTAAAAAAGATACAGGTCACAATTGACATTCATCTTTTCCCAGCACCTCTCATTTACAGAATGAACTTGTGATTAAAAGGTGATATGGTGATAGTAAATACACATTTTCTATAAAGCTAACTAAACTGCCTTGTGACGCTTATCAAAGAGTTCTACTCACATGTCCCACAGTCACTACAGCAGTCACAGATGCCAGTCTGGAAGTTGGAGGGAGCATAACTTCGAGAAAAGCCTGGTTGCATAGTCACAGCCATGGTCTCAATCTGTAAAAGACATGAACCCATTCATCATTACATAAAATTACAACTATGGTTCCTTCAAACAAATTGAGCCAAAGTTAACTGGAATTATAGACTTCAATTTTTTGTTATAGTGTCTTTAAATTCAACTTAAATCCTACCAGTATGACAGAGAAACAGTTGAAGGACAACAAAGATGTAGAAAACAAAGGGGTCCTTGACAGTAGACGGAGCGGGTGGAAATCCTTATATACTGGCATGGCTGTTGATGATTTACATGGTCATACTCCTCCCAGCCAGTGGCTATCCTTTATTGTAGGCTACCTGCACGCTACAGTAAACAGAGGAATACATCTGATGTTCATCTTCTGCCCCACTGTAGCTATAGTCCCCAACCTTTGGTACTCTGGACAGCCCGTCTGCCATAAAAGCAACAATATAAAGTCAAATTAGTTTTATATACAAATAAGAAACATTATAAGCCCTTCTTGAAATCAAAGATTCCAACCTACAGACTGATATAAAAGACAGTGGTGAGTGCGGAAACTATGCCTTGAGATGAACCGCAGAGTGATAAACCAAGTCTAACTGTTTAAGAACTGAGGCTACCATGTGCATGTAAATTGTGTCACCACAATCGAGGACAGGGAGGAGACAATCTTCCTAGACAATCCTCCTCCTATTATTAAAAGTGAAGAACAAAAAACGTTTAACTCTAAAACTCTTCATCAGTTGTTTTTTTTTCTCAAAAAAGTGTTTTAAAAGGCAAGTGGATCATCTATCCAAATGCCCAGATATGCTACTTATAATGTTGGACTTGTTTAATTTGTGCTCCTTTCAGGGATGAAACTGCTGTTTCAGCAATGAGGTTAGAGAGGCCGGCCAGCAATCGGGAGGTTGCTGGTTCGATCCCCATCCTAGGAGGGAGCTGGATATGAGCTGGTAACTGGAAGGTTACTGGCATCATATCTAAGGCTCCTACCACTGCTGTTGTGCCCTTGAGCAAGGCACTTAACCCCTAACTGCTCCAGCAGTGCTGAATATGGCAGAGCTCTGTTCTGCCTTGGGGGTGTGGTGTGTGTGCGTTGTCTCGGGAGGGGTGTGCACGTGTCAAATTCCTACAATTGATGAGAATTGATTGCATGGCCAAATAAAGTTTCTTCTTCTTCGAAATCATTTACTTTTTCTGATAAGGCTCCCTGAAAGATTATGACTGGGTATTGCTATTCAATGTCCAGACACACGAGGTCGCAACTACCCAGCAAATATTCCTTTCATTATAGTTGAAATCGTTATTCCATCAAATGCGCATGGTTGAGTAGGAACGAGTGCTAAATCAGAATTACAGAAACAACGATTTTTTTCTGGACAACACTAAGACATGTGTTCTTACACATGTCTTAGTCATTTGTGCTTATCACTAAAGTTACAACAGGACAGATAGGTCCATATGATCCCAAAGGATCCGCACCCCAGAAGAGTCACATTGGGAGTGATCACACTATTCGCTATTTCATTCTACAGAGAGTAAATATCTATGGTTTATTACGTTTATTTCCACTACACCGTCCATGGATTTACATGTCCATAATACGTATTTAGGTTAAATATGATAGACCTCACAACTAGTCTACTGTCTATCACCTATATCAAATAGGCCTTTAGGCTTTTTTCTGTCTTGACAACTGATTGTGCAGGTTGACTGCTTTTCCAAATACACTGTCCATAAATTAAAATAATGCATCCAACCAAAAAACTAAGAAAATGTGCTAACACCTGTGCTGTGTTTATCTTTTGTCTTCACAAGTTGACATGTGAGCAGGCTTGGGATTGTACAATATTCAGCGATGCTACACTTTGCAGAGAGTGAGGAGACTGTGAAGTCACACCCTATTTGTACCTCAATCCTCCTCCCCCTACACGTGATATTAGATCGGGACATGCGCACAGCTGTTAGAATGGCACATCTGTAATGACGTCAGCTGAACCTCCCAGCCTGAAAAAGCTGCCAATTTGAAGCAGCTCGGAACTTGGCTATGGTTTCAGACCGGGTATACTGTATTAAAGGGAGCTACTTCAACTCAATTTAGCTGTGTTGCATGCACTGTCCTAGAGTATTTTGGTATTACTGTGCAGAATACTACCTGCGATATCTAAACTAACAACTAAGCAAACACACCAAGTCTATTTAAAGAAATGCTTTAAAATAGTTGCCCATCCTAATTTTGGAGTAAGTTTAAGATTTTACTTGCTGATAATCATTTTTTTGCCAAGACATTTGTGTCTGAGAGGCTGCTCCTCTATTTCCTTTCCAAGGGAGAAAGAGCCACTGCAGTTTGCGGTATGAAAGTCTCAGAGAATGGCATAAACCGAAAGGAGATGGACAGAGGAGAGCAGTGATCTGGGTACGGAACTTCACTGCAGAAGAAGCCTATTGTCAATAGCCTACTAGACAGTTGGGCACTGCCGCTGACAATGAAGATGAAGACGGTAACTATCTGTAGCCTACTATCAGCACTCCACTTCGTGAGGGAATTGTCTCTGATACTTGCACTTTCAACGGAGTTGATTTTTCTACCTTTGAATGTACACCCCATTTAAAAAGAAAAACAGCACAGCAAAATGTCTTATCTTTCACGTTGTTGTCTACATCCCCTATTAAGTTAGAGAACTTCTTTTGCGCTCTTTACATATGATGAAAATGAGCCAGGTGGTAGTTAAGAGCTGGCGTTTATGCAGGCTAGAACAAATATGCGTCTTTAAAACTTGTTAGATGTTCAAGCGCTCGGCAAACTATATTCTTCACCGCCTCTGTTAGGGTACATTAGGCTATTACAGGTCCACATCTGCAACCACAGTCTGTGGCTTCGTTAAACGAACTAAACAAAACCATCTTACTCGACTATTTCACCGAGTTATTCCCTGCATAGTGTCAATAGTTGACATAAATCATGTTTTTCATTATTGCACTGAAAGGTATCTATCCCATTACAAGGCAAATTATGCTGAGATTTCCCAGTTCTTTGTCAAATTTCAGATCCATTGCGATTAATTGTAGTTAAAAGTCATTTGTTTTCATTTGAGCAGCCGGTGTAATGCATTTGGGCCGTGTGCCAACTGTCTGGGTCAGACTGAATGGCCAAGTAGATTTAGCGCTGCTGTCTGGATATGTGCAGCTAGATGTTCATTAAATAGCCCTTATAGAAGGTGCAACACGCTAGTTCCAACAAATGGATTCTATTCACTTGTCTTTGTGCTTTTATCTTTGGTGTAATTGTAAATTAGGCTGCAGACACAATCTCAAAGGCGCGCACAGCGGCATTTAGGCATCATTTTATCTCAAATTGGAACCTCGTCTGCGCTTGTTTATAGAGGTATGACAGTCTGCACATGCAGTTTTTGAGGTGTGTCAGTGAGTAACCTACTCTGAGAATATCCGGTAAGTATTGAATGGTTAATGGTAGGCCTGCCTATGCGTTATTACATGACAAGTGAATTGTTACCTGTGCGTTATTAGTTTATATTGTTACAGTTAATTGTTCAAATGTGACTTTAACCTACTATCATACCTTCATGCATGCATATGGAAATTGTCGTTTTCATCAGAATTACTACTTTCAGTTTATTCAGAGGCTGTATTTCTCTGCCAAATGCCATCAGGGTATTCATTGTTGATAGCAGTTCAGTATCTTCTTGAGTGTGTGTCATACAAACATATCCTAAACAACTCTCAGAGGGCTTGTTGAAACCTCTGTTGATCTTTTGAGTTGCTTAGAACTGTCTCCAGCATGTGAAATGATCTTGAAATGACATAACTTGTTAATGCCAGGTGCTGTGTTGACTGAGGACGCTTGCAGACATTGGAGCACAAGCTGTTTTTTAACTTGATCAATGTGTTGCTGTGACTTCTTGTTAATTTTGAATATTTTAGAGGCTTCACTGTGGATTGCATTTTCTTCTATAGGCAGGCTCTGTCCATTTAAAAATGCAATAATATTGTTACAGGTATGCCGATGGATAGGTCAAGACAAGCTTCCAATATAGATCTACTGCTTTGGACTTACAACTGAAGTAATTGACCAATGGATTCGAGCATCGCCCATGAGTTGCTGACATGAGCTGAGAGGCAAATGCCAGTGAGATCTGGAATTCTGTTTTCATGATAAATCTGAGACCTGGATGAGCCATCAAGAGAAGTGAGAACGTTTCACACCAAGGACCTAAACCATGGACTTGTTATGGTGCGACGTCGGACTGACCGTGTATTTTTAGCCTGTTTGTAGCACCCCCTACCCCTCCCCCCACCCCATGTCAGACCTTTTTCTGAATTATGGAAATTTTGTGGAAGACGCTGACTTGGATATTGAGCCTGGTGGTTATGGCTGCTTCAGAATTTCAAAGCGTCAACAGACTTTCACACAACTCACAAGGTATGATTGGCCTTCCTAAGAGAAGGGTTTCTCTTAGGGGTGAGAGAGACAGGTGCATAGTTGCTCATGGTAGGTCAGTAAGACATTGAAACATCTGGGATGAACTTACTGTAGATCATGACCTGTTTTCTTTGGAACAGTGTGAGGTCATGTCTGTACTACTATAACTGTGTGAGCCCTTCTTTTTCTGTTTTAGAACTCAAGTCATAGGTTATACTGTATAGTATGTTACCTGCTATGTGTGGAGTCTAGTCTCCATTTTCTTTTTATGTGATGGGTCTGAATGTTCTTACGGATCCGTTCAGGTAGATTCTGTCAATGACATTAGTATTTGCTCTGGTACTGTTCAAAACATTTATAAAGGGCTGTCTGAGCCATGTTCTGAATGATACAATGTAAATAGGACATTGTCCTAATATTGTACAGTGAAAATAACATCAAAAACCAAGCCTGATGGGATTTAGTGAAACAAAAAATAAGATTTTTTTTCTCTTCTTGCTCTTGTCCTTGTGTACTTCTCTGTCACTGGCTCATTCTCCCATCACTCTTTCCTGTAAAAGAGGAGTTCCTGTCCTACCTGGAGCACTACCAGCTCACGGTCCCGGTGCGGGTGAACGAGAACGGAGAGTTCATGAGTTACACTGTGAAACATCACCGGCCGGGGCGCCGGAGACGGAGCGCAGTGGACCCCACGGTCGGACCAGAACAAGACGACCCAGACCTGGCCGAGTCCAGGCTCTTCTACAGACTGTCAGCCTACGGAAAGCACTTTCACTTAAACCTGACCCTCAATCCCCACCTGGTGTCCAAACATTTTACAGTAGAGTACTGGGGGAGAGAGGGGCTGGAATGGCGTCATGACATGGTGGATAACTGCCACTATGTGGGATTCCTACAGAACCAGTATAGTACTACCAGAGTGGCTCTCAGCAACTGCAAGGGCTTGGTGAGTACCATGGGAGTTTGTAGTTATACTTCTGGGCTTGATGTGTAGAGGAAGTCAGCTATTGTATGGACGCACGGTACTGGGAAGCGTGATGAAGAGATGGACAACCGAGTTGTCTTCAGTTTGTGCACCCACCCACCATCCTGCTCCCTTTACATTAGAGTTATGTTTTACTTTAAGTGTTGTTGTTTTTTTTACATTAAGTATTTTTGAATATATATTTGACTATATATTTGTGATAATGTTTTTAGAGGACCCATTGGTCACTAGGAGTTAATATGTAGTCCCTGCTCTGCTTACCTCAGGCAAACCCTTAGACCTAATGTCAAAGGATTAGACCAAGTGTAGTTTGCTAAATAGTATCTTGGCCTCCGTCCACTTGGCAGACATGGGCACAGTGACTCTGTATGGGGCAATGTGGGGTAAGGTAATGGGAGTGGGAGGAAATCTCTCTACAAGATCATCAGGGCTCCACTCTGAGCCTCCCACCACAGGGAACCTAACACCCATCCCTCTCAATGGACTGTGACAGACAAGCATGAAGGGATGTCTTTTTGTTTGCTTACTAAACAGTCAGAACCAACTCTCTGTTTTGGGCAACTCCTCAAGTCTTCCTCAAATTTCAGTTTCCTTAGCAACAGGGCACAAACGCTCTTGGATGGCTCAGCAGCTTTTTTTGTGATATGTAATACTTTGCTGTGCTGATCTGTTCTGTAGTTGGAGGAGAAATCAGGAATTATAGTTACTGTCAGAGTTAGCCTGAGTTCTTTTTTTACACATGACTGAAGTCCCTTAACACTGAATGAGGATCATAGATATTCTCTCATATTGCTTAGTGCTTACACCCATTGGATACTCCAACTTCTGTGGGTAAAGTTAGGGGCTTTGGTTTTTTTATAGACTGGGCATCAGTTTTTTTAGTGAAATGTTTTTTTTCGTGTGTGTGTTGCTTTCATAAAAGCATTAACGAGGCGACTAATTATTGAAGTTGAGGTATTGGTCCTCAGGCTGTTATCCTCAGACTGTGTGACTGGCCAGACTCTCTTCGTTAACTACAGAATTGGAAGCATTTGGAGAACTTTTATCCCCCTTACTTTGAAATATCTCAAAACAAGGAGAAAGCCCTGTTTCTCTTTGCCAATTGCAATCATGTGAAGAAAAACATGTATTACTGTTGTTGCAGCCAAACTTATTGGCAGCCCCAAGCTGGTGTATCATACATTGAATTAGTATTAAGTCTGTTTTGCCTCAGACAGTTTTAATAGTACCAAAAATGGACAAAACTGAAATGTATCTCTAGTTTAATCTCACAAGTTGC
Source organism: Argentina silus (assembly GCF_951799395.1). NCBI lineage: Eukaryota > Metazoa > Chordata > Actinopteri > Argentiniformes > Argentinidae > Argentina > Argentina silus. The sequence continues at coordinate 7,063,713 of NC_139659.1, forward strand.
CAGACGTATTTGATATCTTGACATGGTACACCGTAAGGCTTTTATCAAATATGCATTTGTTGCCATTGTCTGCCAGTTTGTGATATTTTGTTAATTGGTTTCATTGTGGGTTTTACGGACCAATGCAACATGCCAAAGTTTTCTATAAACACATTCTGAAGTACTTTTTCAATTTATGCTACAAAGGGGGTGTTCAAGGGCAGAGAACTGTGTACTTTGGTTAGTGTCCCAGTAATTATAGTGTTGTTCTTGGTGTAATCGGTTGTTATAACATGATTTATCAAATTGCTTGAGAGTGTGGGGTGTTTTTACGTTTGACTGCAACATGGAGAGATATGAATTATATGTGCTGCAACATGACTCAATTTGGAAGAGACAATTACCTCTGACTGAGAGTGGCAATCATTGTACAGGTCGTGGCTGTGCTAAAAAAGTGTTCAACCTAGTTCATTATACTCTTTAGCACAATAATAAGTTTATTACTATAATGAGAATGATAGGGGTATTTGTCAAAAGTTATTTCATTTAAATGGCTTAAATGGGATGCTGTAAACCATTTAGGTTAGTTGAAATTTCCTCTGACAAAATTGTTGTGTTTTTGCATGTTTGTGAGTCTAACATTACAGAAAAATCTATGATTGTGTTTTGTGTGCTTTGCGACATTGTTTGCTTCTGTTCATCACCTGTCTCTCTCTATGTTCTTGTTTCTCAACAAGCATGGTGTTATAACAACAGAGGAAGAGCAGTATTTAATAGAGCCATTAAAGAATATATCCTCCACAACTTCCAGTGAATGGAACCTGGAAGAAGGACAGCAGCATGTTATTTATAAAAAGTCTTCCATTCCCTCGCCACAAGAGCACAGCCAGGAGTTCAGCTGTGGCATTTCAGGTTGGTGAACCTCCGTCTGGGCTGGACTTGGGACTGACGTAAAGGAACAGCTATACATAGCAGGACAGAGGAAGTGCTGGTTTGGTTCTAGGCCCAGGTTCCGGTGGAAATGACCACGCTTGTGTGCTACAGTATAGAGACGGCTATGCACCAGAACCTATCACAAAGGGCCCTGGTACTGGCACATTGAAACTAAATTGTAGTCTTTTTATGGAAGCAGTCGTCCCATTTATAGACTCAATCATCTAATTCAGTGGTTTAAGAACAGTAGCCTACACACAACACATACAGTAAATATCCCTGCTTTACTCAAACCTCTGTCCTCTTATGGTGGAATTCGAGAAGAACCAGGTGGATATTTGGGCCAAGGTCTTATAAGTAACAGCGAAGGCTGTCATCGCCAGGAAGCCAACTTGCCCCGACACGCACTATCTTATAGCTGTTTCCCAGAGCATCTGGGTCATAAAGCAAAGGCTTCAGCTGCAAGGTTCAAAGGGGCAGATTCCCAATGTGTGTCTGCCATACATCCAAACGCTCCATTGGCTTTCCTGAAAATGAGCTTTGAATGATTGTTTTGCAGATATGTCATTTATCTCAATGTCGTTTTTGATGTAAAAAAAAACAAACAATTGTTTTATTCTTTCATGTTTCCAAAAAACACTTACTGTACATTGTCTAGTCTCATGCTGCTTGTATGGCTGTTGTTTTTTACTACATTCATTAACATACAAATCACACAAGCCATGATGTCTAATTACTTTTCCACACACTTATTATCGTCGTTTTTTTCACACAATTGAAAACCTTCCATTGGTCTCTTCAGCTAAGCTGACCCCTGTCTCTCTTTCATTCACAGACCTCACAAAAAGCGGGAGCCCCTATCTACATAGCACTCCCTCCCCAGTCCCTCCAACCCCCGTCCCCCACACCAACAACACCCAGGCTAACGGTGCCCACAGACAGAGACGCTCCGTCAGCACCGAGCGATTCGTTGAGACCTTGGTGGTAGCCGACAAAATGATGGTTGGTTACCATGGCCGCAAAGACATAGAGCACTACATCCTGTCTGTGATGAATATTGTAAGTTTGATCCTGCTTTTCGGTTGTTTTTTATTATTATTATAATTATTAATATTAATTAATATTAATAATAAGGAAAGCGTTATAGAGAATACAATTTCTCCAATCTCTGCTAGTTGATATATCATGTACAGTATGTGTTAAGATCATTTACCCACATTTAACATGCAGAGTAATTAAGACATGGCCATGTCCCAATAATCCAATCTGATTTCCTCTCTCATGCCCTATGGCTTCTCCTCACTGAGCTGGTGACAGCAAAATGTTCGGGTTGCATCTCAATGTGGGTCTCCTCCTCTGCTTTCTTTCATTGACTCTCATTTGAAGTCACAGGACAAAAAGACACTATTGAGATGCACTCCAACCTACTGAAAGGCCTCTGTCCTATGACTAAGACTGGATATGGGAGAGGAGGCATCTTTAGAGTATTGGAACATGTACAATAGACCTATTTGAAGTATTTCTCCCTTTGGATACCATTTTGTTTTCATTAACAAAATGTTCTCTCTTACTCAAAACAGACAGTTAAATCGCAGCATGAGTGTAATGTGTGGTTAGTGTTTTCATCCCTGCAGTGTTTGTGATGAAAATAATACAATATTGTGACACATGGACACAATTTGTCTGACTTTGTGTCTTTTCTTCTTTTCTGGAGGTCAGGTTGCCAAACTTTACCGTGATGCCAGTCTAGGAAACGTTGTGAACATTATTGTAACCAGGTTGATTGTTCTAACTGAGGACCAGGTAAGTGGCCTTCTCTCTCTCTCTCTCTCTCTCTCTCTCTCTCTCTCTCTCTCTCTCTCTCTCTCTCTCTCTCCCTCTCTCTCTCTGTCTGTCTTTCCTCTAGTACTGTGTCTCAGTGTTGTCACCCAGACTTATTGAGTGCAGCTCTGACTGGCATGTCTGAGTGGTCTGTTTTATGTGATTGCCATGGGTGAGGAGGACAGAGGATAGGAAGCGTCTACCATCTGGCCACCACCACTATAGATGAAAGACACTCCAGAAGAGATGTGCTCAGACATCTTCCCTTAGGGAGACTTGATTGAGGATTTTTACATATATATATATATATATATATATATCTATATATATATATATATATGTAGATTTGATGGGAGAAACAGAGTGTCCGTCTAGCGTCTGCTTTCCTGCGGGGTCGTAGAGGCTCTTTATATAGGCCGGGAGCCAGCTGAGATGAATATGTCTTCATTTTCCATTTTATGAGAGAACCCAATGAGTATGTTTTAACCAGAGTTTGTCGTGTGTATTGATCGGGACGAAAACAAGAATAGATATGTTTAATGTTTAATAGATATAGTTCTTCTACAAATCATTTGATATGCCATAATATTGTCTGATGATAGATGGCTACATTGTAGTAATGTTTGACCACATCAAGTGGTACAGTATGTGGACAGTGTTGTGCTGTCCCTGTTGTCTATGGTGTTAGTCCACTGAGAGTGTGTTCTGTGTTTCCAGCCCAACCTGGAGATCAACCACCATGCTGACAAGTCTCTAGACAGCTTCTGTAAATGGCAGAAGTCCATCCTCTCTCACCAAGGAGACGGCAACAGTATCCCAGAGAACGGGATGGCTCACCATGACAACGCGGTTCTTATCACACGGTAGGTACAGGACCAATTTCTTGCGCAAACGCAAACGTTTTTATTCATATAGGCCTTCTTTACTATACTTATCAGGGTGAAAGCTCATTTCGTTATGATCTATTTTGACTTGACTTTTGTATTGAGTATTGAATTGCTTGAACAGTCAAATCACCATCTGATTGTGTGTTGTGTCTGTATTTGATATACAGGCCATGCATGTGTAATCCTCACTTACTCTACCAACTGATGAGGTTGTGAACCTATGCTGTTTCGGGCATACCAGTTATACTACAATTTATAGGTGGTTCCATGTTGCAGCAAAAACACTATCATTACCTGGAATTGCTTCATTGTTACCTGAGCTGTTTTGGCCACATAACCTAGCAACTAAAGTATATATATTCCTCACTTGTTTTGTCTGGCGTCCTGTGATTGACATTGGCTAAAGCTCTGCTTTTCATTTGCTGGGCTGTGCATAAACCAGGCTTTCTACTATCACTAGTTTGCTTTTGCTAGTTGTCTGTCAGTTGAAATTCTCCAGCTCCTTTGGCTTCTGTTATTGTTGTAAAGTCGACTGAAGGATTGACCAATGGGAGGATAGTTACTTTTTCTTAGTGTGCAATGCAAAGAAATCGAGACGATGAAAATTCCTACATAAACTTTCTGTATGAAGGTTGACTATAAGGCTGAATGTAATGGGACAACAAGATGTAGGGAGGCACTGACCAAGTAATAATGGGACAACAAGATGTAGGGAGGCACTGACCAAGCTTAGAGATGCTAACATTAGAGATAGTATAAATAGTTAATGGTAGAGTCAGGAAGCTTTCATTAACCACCATGTCTGCTAGAACATTCCGGGATTCCATGGAGGAATGCACCTAAAGAGAGAGCACTGCCATTTTTAAGACTGTTTACGATAGCAACGCTCAGCTTGGTGGCCATTTACTGTATGTGTGGGTATTTCATCTATGACTAATGATACCCTGGAAGAAATATTAGGTCGAAAAGGCTTTTATGAGATGGTGATTCTGTTTGATGAGGGAAGCCTCTGGTATGAAGTTCATCATCTCTTAATTGCAGCTGTGGTGACTGTTACTATTATTGGTGTATGTGGGCTATAGAGGTGGAGGATCTTTGGACTTATAACTCCTGAATGATTTGTGTACTACAGCGGTCTAATGCATTTTGGCTGTGTGCCCTGTGGTACTTGGTGCATATGATTATTAATCTTTGTCTGGCAGATAGACAGATCGGTCAGAGTTGAACTTCTTTAAGTTCTACAAAGTATTTTATCTTCTGTGTGAGATAATAATTTTAAACATTACTACATAGGAAATACAGCTGACCTTGCATGTAGTGGTTAAAGGGCAACATCTGCCTCAAGCGTAGAGGCCACCTCAGGGTATGGGCTCAGACTGCGCTTACTGCAGATA
>NC_139659.1:7073726-7113726 GCF_951799395.1 Argentina silus
AGACATCCTCTACTCACCCTCAAACACTCCAAACCATGCATGCCACAGCCGTCCAGAGCTGCCTAAGTTAAACCCCTAGGGAGGGCTCTTCTCAGACTTCTATAAGCTCTGTTTGGTCAACACAACCATCTCTTTCAACATGGTTGTGCTCAAAATACAAGTTTCTCCTTATCACAGATCAGGAACAGACTACCCCAACCCCCAATCCTAAAATTATAGCATTAGGGGGATGAACAATATTTGACACTGTATTAGTGGTTTGGGGCTAAATCTACTTATACCTTCATCTTAATCCTTATGGAGGATCCCTGTGTGTAGGCTCTGACTGACTGACTGACTGATCTGTCGATTTTGTGTCTTGCAGTTTCGGGATGAACCATGATGGAATAGGAAACTCCTGTGGTACCAAAGGCCATGAGGCGGCCAAGCTAATGGCAGCTCACATCACAGCCAACACCAACCCCTTCTCCTGGTCTGCCTGCAGCAAAGACTACATCACCAGCTTCCTCGAGTAAGTGGAAGAGGGCTTATACTGTACCTGTGTGTGTATATATGTTTGTGTGTGTGTGTGTGTGTGTGTGTGTGTGTGTGTGTGTGTGTGTGTGTGTGTGTGTAGGGGATGGAACTATTCCAGGTATTCCATAAGGCCTAGTTGATGGCTCTCTCATCGGTTAATAACCATCCCAGGTTTCAGCGTAGGTTTGACAGAATCAGAAAGATCCCTTTAAGAATGTTCTCTCTAACTGTGCCTTGAATAACACAAGTATTTATTTATGCTTGCCTCCGCAAAGAAGCATAACTTAGCTTATTTTCAAATATTTTGCTTAATTTGATAACTGCCCCTCAGGACTGAGAGATGATAACAGATAGAGTCTGGGTTTCGAAGTATAAAATAAATCATCCTTTTAGGAACAATCCATAGAAAACAACGTATAATGGCCCTGAAGGCCATTGAATGGGTTTTAGTAAGTAGCCTAACAGAGGTGCTCTGTGATACAAAGATATTTGTTTGTGAGTGTGTGTGTGTGTGTGTGTGTGTGTGTGTGTGTGTGTGTGTGTGTGTGTGTGTGTATGCGTGCATGCTGGTTCTGCTTGTCAGAGGGTATTCTCTGATGAAAGACATTAAAGCAGCAAGGGCAGCAACATCAACAACACTGGCAGCAGTGGTGATAGTACAGTGTGCCAACTTTAAACACAAAGAGCTTCTTCTCTGCTCTTGTTGGACGTTTTCATCCTGGTGTACTGCTCATGGCCGGGTCAACTGTGACCTCGAGGAGTGAGACTGAAGATTTAGTTTGACTTCTTTTCTTAGTCCATTTTTATTGAACTGACACTGTTTTCGTTTGCTCTGTTAATTTATGTCTCTGATGTTTGTCTTTTCAATTCAGCTTCTTTGGCTTTTTGTTGACTATTTTCTCTCTGTAAAATCTACCCCCCCCCTCTCCTTCTCTCCCTCTATCAGATTGTTGGATATGTCCCATGCTTCTTCTTGCCAAGTCAACAACTTTGGCTGTGGTGTTGGCCTAGATTCACAGCTTTGCTGGTGCAATATGTGGAGCTTCGTTTGGGTTTTGAAGAATGGTTTATGAATGCACACAGTTCAGTCACAGTTTACTCTCCCAAGTGTGCTTGCCAGTCTGTCACAAATGTCAGAATGCAGTTATGGTTTTAACTTACATTTCATAGATTTACTACATACTCTTCATTTCGCTAATGCAACACACGTTTTTCATCCAATGTAGGCTATAGCTGTCTAGTAAGTATTGCCATACATATATTTAGTCTTAGTCATATATGTAGTCTTAACATGAAGAAGTTCTGAGTTCAGGATCCGGTGATGTTCCTTCTTATTAGGGGAGATTTCCGCTCAGTGTAATGAATTTGGCTCCTTCCAATGAACAGGAAGCTTTTTCGACTATGTCAAATAATAGTTTTTATATTTAAACGTTGGACTATTTTGTTTCTCTCCAAACCAATAAACAGGGCCCTGGTGTGTTGGGAGTCTAGGGGGCTCGGGCCCCGGCTTCTCTTTCTCCCTGGTGAGAGGACCCTCTCAGCCAAGGAAAATGATAGAGAGAGAGAGAGAGAGAGAGAGAGAGAGAGAGAGAGAGAGAGAGAGAGAGAGAAAGAGAGACAGAGAGAGAGAGAGAGAGTTTAGAAGGTGGAGAAATTGAATACTCCATTGGTCAGTCTGCCCCCCCCGGGCCCTAGCTCTAGTGTTCTTCCCTTTCCGATGTATTTGGTTTAGTTTCCAATTAGATCAGACTTCTGATAGTCTGGTGAGGGTCCAGATAGACCTTGTTCCAGTTAATCCTTCACTTGCCAATCCGCATAGAAAATAGACTGTTACAGTTTTACTGTGTTTCTTACATTGCACTTTAGTGTAGAATTCAACAGTATTGACAACACCATGATGGGATTTGTTTAAATAAACACTATTTCCTTGATTTCCCTTTAAATTGTCATGGTTTCCAAACTGCCATGAAGGTAACCATGCTTCTTTTGTTAGATAGTGTTCTTAATTGGCATCAATGACCTCTCTGTAAAGTGTCATTACACAAAGATTCTTGTGTCATTAGAGTAGCCCATCCTTCCATTGGTAATGTCGAGAGGCAGTGAGGTCTGATAAAGGAGTGGAGTCCTCATCCTGCTCAGTGTACTCCCCTGGAATCTGGAATGTAGGGATGCTCTCTCCCTAGCTCTCCCTTTCCCCCCCTCGCTCTCTCCCTGTCTCTCTCTCTTTCTCTCTCTCTCTCTCTCTCTCTATCTGGAACTCTGGAACTCTGGAACTCCCCATCCCTCTCAGGGTCAGGGATAGGATCTGTAAGTATAGTTACGCGCTTGTGTTATCACCAAGCCCACTTTTCCTTTGGAGGGATGAGAAACATTCCCATGCATGCTGCTTCTGTAAAGAACACATTATAACAGTAAGTAGTCATAATTATGTTAAGTCTATAAGGTGTCCTTAGGGTCACCCATATTTGTAAAGAAATGTAGAGCAGTCTTGATTTGGAAGATATACTTTATTAGAGATGCAAAGACAGTACTTCATCTGGTTGGGTATGTGTAGACATTGCAGTAATACTTTAGTGTAGTAATCTTCTGTTAAATTCAAACGGAGGCAGTAGTATACATGTCCTTCCCACCAGCCCTATCCAGGAGCCAAACGTCTACCCTCAGAGCGGGCAGGCAGGGAGAGAAAAGCATCCACAGAAGAGGGGGTAAAACAAGCTCAACTTCTGAACATAGAATGAATAGACACACCAACATAAGCTGCTCTGTGTGCTTCCTGGCCTCCGTTAAGTATTTTAGATTTTTCTGCCATCTTTTTTTTTTTTTGAGGGAGTTCTTTGTGAGCGCACATATTTCTATCTGACAAAACAGTCTAAACAGAGTTCCAGTGCTGGACACATGACCTATAGCCCACTCCAGATTTTTACTCCTTCTTGCTCTGTCATTTTATTGGCTCCTTCATGGATTCCATAGGAGCTCTAACCGTGCAGGGCCATATAAGCCAAGATGGCAGTATGTTGGAGACAGACAGACCCCTCTAGTCTGGCTGCTTGTGATCTCTCTCCTCTCTCTCTCTCTCTCCCTGTTGTGTTTTTCCATCCATGTCTTTAATGCACTTCTTCCCCTCCACACTCCATCTGAGACAGAGACAGGGGGGCATATGGGTCCATAAATAACAAGTTTCCCCTCCTTTAAAAGGCCAAAATCAACCCACTCCTGTTGTTCACAGATGGATGTGCTCTCCTCTCCGCTCCTCTCCAGTAGAACCATGAGAGTAGAACAGTAGCACTCTGTTTGATGTTCATAATGCCTGTATAAGGTTGCCGTAAACTTCACTTTGAGCTCAACGTTACATGTCATGACCGTTAAAGACAACTCAAGTTGACAACTCATCGCTGGTCTCGGTCGTAAACCTGTTACAGTATGAAGCATGACACACTGAAACTGAACCATGGCCTTTCACAGGGTTTTAGTTTGTCGTGCTTCGTAACAGGTTCATGACTTGAGATCATCAGTGTAAAATACAGTAAACGTTTGTAAACGTTCATTACATGTTATGTCAAGGTCTAAGTCATGTTCAGGACAATGTTAGATTGGCATTATGGTTGAATGTTACACAGAGGCAGTCCTCACCAGCCCTGGTCCTGCAGTGCTACTGGGTGTTCAGGCTTTTGTTCCAGCCCAGCGCTAACACACCTGGTCCTACTAATCCACTAGGTGGAGGGTTGCCCTGTGTAAGAAACAATCCTATTGTAGGTTTGTTTTTTTGACAGCTCAGGTCGGGGGACGTGTCTGGACAATGAACCTCTGAAACGAGACTTCCTGTACCCAACAGTGGCCCCGGGGCAGGTGTACGACGCAGATGAGCAGTGTCGCTTCCAGTATGGAGCCTCCTCACGACAGTGCAAATATGGGGTAAGAAATTTGCATCTCTCCAGCTACTCTCATGCTCATCTGCTGATTGGTTAAAGGACTTAAGTGATCACTTACAAGACCTCCTACATTACAAGTGGTTGCTGATCATAAAAACTAGACAACATTTATTATGCCGCAGTATAGCATCTACGTTTTTTCTCAAACAGCACAAGAATGAGAATGACTATCTGAATAGACTATAGGTAGAGACTATTATGGACCTTTACATCCTACTTTCTGCATCAAGCAGGGTTGATCTAAAGAGCCATAGGCTGTTTTACAACATTGGATACGCCATCAGTGGTTCAGTGATGGTAAGTGAAGAAGGTCTATGTGGGGCTGTGATAGTGATCAGGCCATGTGATCTCTGCCTCCTGGGAGCAGGCTCTCACCAAGTCTACATTTCCTCTGTGAGATCAAAGGGTGCAGGGTGTTATCATAAGAGGAGATAATTGTTTATTATCACCTGGGATGTGCTTCGTCTAGTGGGTTTGGTGTGCCTCCCACATGTCATCTCCCAGAGAGAGATGAGGGATTGAGGGCTCTTCTCTTGCCAGCATTGGCCAGCCCCCTCTCGCTCCCACTTTAGTGAAATGATAATGATACCCCCCCCCCCCCCCCCCCTTCATAGAATAACAAACCTAGGTAAACAAACTGACACAAGCAAAGTAAGAAAATACCAAACAGAAATAGAGCTCCAATGAAGGCACAAAGAATATGGGATATCACTTTGTATTACACAAATATTTCAGCATGTGCTATAAAAAACAGACTGAGATTAGCAGAGATCAAAGGGTTATTTCATTTCATTGAAAGAAATATCTGACAGCAGATTATAATGGGCCCCAAATCAAACCCTGTCATGTTGGCTCTTAAGCTCATAATTGTGGTTTTAGATCAGCATGAAAGACACCCATTTATGAGAGGGTAGCGTTCTGGCGTCTGTGCTGCTCCTACATGACAAGCATGTTGTGTTTCATCTGGGGGGATTCTGACAATCAGAACTTTTTCATTTTTCAGAGCTTGTGTGGAACTACACAAATGAATAAAAAATGGATGTAGAAGTGTTTATACTGCAGGTGACCTGTCATACTAGTTTGAAAAAGTAATGTTTACTTCAGCAAGAACATGAAGAAGTGTTTATACTGTATACAAGGTCATACTGTATGTTTTCTCAAGGAAGGCCTGGTCAAAAGGTAGCCTACAGCTGTTACAGTATAACACACAGAGCAGGACTTGCTTTAGTGCCACTAAAGAATATGCGGAAAGACAAACATATATGGGGGATAAAGCAATATGCTGTAACACTTTACAGTCTCTCTTTTACCGTTCAAGCAGTATTATGGTGACATGTTTGTGGCCTGGTACTGTAGAAACTCAATTGGACATTGTTTCCATGGTATCATATCCTTATGTTAAAGTAGCTTCTGATTAGAAAACACTAGCAAATGGAGCAGTTGTTGTACTGTGAAAACCTGGTATGACAGCACAGCCAAGAAGTGGTTTTAGTTTGTCGCTATCTTGAGTTGCTGATGTGTTTTTTTCCTGTGAGATTCAAATCAAGGAAATGCAATGCATCTGTGGTAAATTCCTAATAAGATCTCAGAATTGAAACTCACATTGTTCATGAGTCTCTAGGAGATTTCTATGGTACTGAAACTGCAATGACATCACAGATGTTACAGCCCAGTGTGAGACACCGTCAGAGTTGTCAGATGTTACACAGAGGGTGAGACAGTCAGGATAATGTTTATCGTTAATATGGCATGTATAAATACTTCCCATCTATTCTACTTGTTACACCAACAAGTCTACTACTAACCCAAATAGCAACTCCAAAAAGGGAACATCTCAAAAAATGGGTGACACAGCCAGCAAGGTGAGGGTATGAGAACCGCCTTTGATGAGTATATTACTAGTGGTCTCTCTGAGCACCCCTGCCCTTTTTATCGCCAGCCTGCTCTTTTTTAGCGTAAATCCATCAGGGCCATATCCATGTTCGTCTAGGCCTGTGCTCCTGACCTTTTAGCAGGGCTGAGATTGTGAATGGAGCTGCAGGAGGCCTTATTGAAACCAGCTGGGCAAGGAGAGCCGCTGCAACCAGAGAGTGGCAGTTTTTCGCTTTATTTAATCTGGATAGGCTCACAGACCTGCGGGACCAAGGCATATTTACTGACCCAGGGGTCAGAACCTGTGCTTGAGATCATAACTCTTTTTCATGGCCTCGCTCTTCTCCCGTACACAGTTGTCCTGTAAAAACCTTTGAAGTGAAGAGGCGAAGGGAACCCGGTGGGGTTTATTGGGAAATCTAATGCAAGGTTATGCCGAGCTGTCCTTGTAACACGCATTTGTTTTTACGGTTGTATTTATTTGGGGGATGACTTCTGCAGCTGAGTGCCATGGCTCTCTCTCTCTTTTTCTGTGGTGGTTTCAGAGTTCTCCCTCCACTAAGTAAGGATGGACGAGGAAGAAGGACGAGATGTAGAAATCAAGGTTGTTTGTTTAAAACTTCCTGTAAGACAAAGTGTTTTTGTTATGTCTAGAAAACCTATTTGCTGAGACTTTGGGGGGAGGGGGGGGTGTGCAGTTGCTCACTGTTATGAGTGTGAATGATTTCCCATAAGTGGCCAAAAGCCATTCCTTGAATTGACGTCACATGACCTGCTGAACGTGAGCAAACGTTAGTCATGGTGTTGATGCAGCTGACTCTTCATTCTTTATCACAGAACATTAGTAACATGTGATGGCCTTTAGAATATTGCTCAAGAAGCGCTGTGATCCAAAGCATATGTGCTTTACACAAGAAGCTTCCTCTTCTTCATCTGCTCTGATTTGAAAACAGGTCAAATATTGGTGAAATGCCCACCAGAGACAGTATTTGCTTTCACCCGTCCAGTTCCTTCACATCCGTGCAGGTGAAGGACAAGAGATTAGAAAGAGCCGCCGCTGAATTTTGAGCAGTCATCCAGCCCTGAGCCCGTTTCTCCACTTGCAGTAATACACCCTCCATGATTGATTTTTCTGACCAACTTGCTTTTGCCTTCTTTCCTAGGAAGTGTGTAGAGAGCTCTGGTGCCTTAGCAAAAGCAACCGCTGTGTCACCAACAGTATCCCTGCAGCGGAGGGCACCCTGTGCCAGACCGGCAGCATTGAGAAGGGGGTAAGTCAACTTTCTTCAGTCAGCATGTCTCTCTCTCCCACACAGGTGTATAGTTTGACTGGTATGATGCCTTGAGATAATGATAGTCTGTGCTCAGCAACCACATGCTGGTCAATGTGCCTCTCTCGACCACATTCACAGGGTAAGCATAGACATGAGACATAGACATGAGAGGTGTATAGACTATGACATCATCTGTAATAGACCCTCTACTAGAATCACAAGTAAACGTTTGGCCCAGTCCAGGGTGTGGCAGACAGACCCAGCTGTACCCATTACGCTCCCTCCCTTTGTATCCCATCTGGGAAGAAGGAGCCCCATTCCCAGTGACCACTCATGCTGCACACACACACACACAGACACATACACACACACACACACACACAGACACACACACACACACACGCACGCACGCAGACACGCACACGCACACGCACACGCACACACACACACACACACACACACACACACACACTAGACTTTGGGTCATCAGTTCACCGTCGAGCCTGGCCAGGTTAGGGGAGACAGTTTTAACATGGATTACAGCGGCCATTGTCACCGGATGGTCCGAGGTCTAAAAAGGAAGAATGGGAGGGTGTCACGAGCTGTCACCCGTCATTACCGTTAGCTGAGTGGAGCCTTTCAGGGCCAAGGCCCACAGACAGGGTCCTGGACAACACAGGGGGCCCCAGGTTGAGCCCGGGGGGCTTTGGAGCAGCTTTGGAGCAGCTTTAGGACAGCCAGTGGCGTACCCCTGTCTGCCCCTGCCGGGGGCAGCTTCAAAGGAATATGAATGTCAGCCATTTCTCACCCAGCGTGTAATGGAGAGAGGCCCTGCCAACAGGAGAGGGGAGAGAGAGAGTGAGGAGAGGGAGGGAAGAGATAGGGGGAGGGAGGGGAGGGGAGGGGGGTGGGGGCAGAGAGAAATGGATTGAGGAAGAGAGAGAAAGAGAAGGATAACGGGAGGGGGGGAGAGAGTGGGGGGCAGAGAAAGAGTCGGGAAGGAGGAAAAAAAGAGACCTCTATTTATAATGCAAGATTGGTTTAGGCATGGATTCCTATCTTCAGAAAACTCCTACTATCATGGAGATTTACTATAATGGTTTTCCAGGAAAGGCTTTGCTGGTTTCCCAGACAGAGGGAGACGTGTTCGGAGGTGGCTCAGCTGGCTGTGTGTCAGTGTGGTTGCATGTGGTCAGACAGCCCTACGTCCCTCTGGACTATCTCTGGTATAAAAGTGTCACTCCCTGGTCTTGGCCAAGCCTTCTCAGTCTTAGTGTTGAGGTGAATGTTTCTTTCTTCTGTGTTTACATGTAGGACTGTGTGTCTGTGTGTGTGTGTGTGCCCTGTGGACTACCCTATCCATCACTTAGACTAGTAGCAGCCTGTAGTTGTCACACGTGCACGCACGCACGCACGCACACAGGTGCTGAAAAGCTGATAGGTGACAGGGGTAAAAGACAGGTACTGCAGTGCCTGTATGGCCTGCCTTTTTCAGTCCATCTTAGATAAGACATTCCCTACCAGGTTATTTCGGGCTTGTTCTGAAGCAGACATGTTCTTAAAGAAGATAAGAACTTTCTCTTTCTCTGTCTCTTTTTCTCTCTCCCTCTCTTCCCATCCTTACCTCCCTCCCCCTCCATCCCCATCTCTCCCTCCTCACCCTCTCTCACCAGTGTTAATCTTGTTTATACTGTGTCATACTACATTACCCCTCTCTGCAGTGAGTGAGTGAGTGAAGGAGAGAGAAAGAGGACTCTGCCCTGGCTTCTCTCAGGCTCCGGTGAACTTAACCTACTGACACAGTTGTAGTGTAACTGTTAGACACCAACAACCTCGATTGTCTCTAATCCCTGTTACCCACGTCCTCTAAGCCTCAAATTGCCTTGGCACATGGATTTAGACACGCACATTCACAGATTCACTGTTGCTTAAACTCAAAGGCAAGGTGGAGAAAGTTGGCAAACTCGCAAAAATGGCAAACTAATGGACACATACCATGCTTGTTACCACAGTATGGTACCAGAATGTCATTCATACAGTATATGCTTTGAGTCAGTGATAGCTGACATGTTGATGTTTAACCCCTTGTCTGACTACTAAGCCCTGGTTTCTCTCCGTCCTCCCCTCTCAGTGGTGCTACCAGGGGGAGTGTGTGGGCTTCGGTACCTGGCCCCAGAGTGTGGATGGAGGCTGGGGTCCCTGGTCCTCGTGGGGGGAGTGCAGCCGGACGTGTGGTGGCGGTGTGTCCTCCTCCATGAGACACTGTGACAGCCCAGCGTAAGTAGGCAAAGTAAGCCACAGCAAGCTGAACGCACACATTAAGGTCCTACCTACGGGTGTGTGTGTGTGTGTGTGTGTGTGTGTGTGTGTGTGTGTGTGTGTGTGTGTGTGTGTCTGTGTGTCTGTGTGTCTGTGTGTCTGTGTGTGTGTCCTCCATGTGACTCTGTGACACCATGGCTGAAGTTAATAAATATATACTATGTTGAGTTTTAAGAGAGGACAGTGAGAGTGTGACTGTTCCCATATGGAACAGTTGGCTTGCCTGTTTTGGTTGCTAGACGGATATACAGTAGAAGCCACCATGCCAACCCAGGAAAGTTGTGTTCTCACACTCACTTAAGCCCAGAGGTACAGTAGACACAGTCTTGGTCCAACCAGGTGAAAGAGCAGCCATTGCTCCTGTGTCAGAAACAAGCCCATTCCTCAGACACGTTCCCAGACTTTTCCACACAGTAAGTTAGTACTGTAGACACAGGAGCTCCAACCATGGGGCCTCCCTCTCTCCCCACTACCATATCCCCTTGTGTGTGTGTGTGTGTGTGTCTATCTCTCTCTCTCTCTGTCTCTCTCTCTCTCTCTCTCTGAGATTGGGTTTCAGTGGTGGGGCTAGCGGAAGCGTCTGTCCTCACACTCTTCCCCTCAGACAGTGGAGGGAGGGAGGGGGAGGGAGGGAGGGCATGCAGCATAATTCAGAACACCTGTGTTAGGTGATCATGGCCCCCCAGTCCCCCCCAATCCCAGAGCCTGAGCCTGAGCTGGGCACTGAAGCTGGGAGAGGAAACAGAGGAAACACTGCCACTGCAGCCAAACTGGCCTGGAAAGCATTCATTAGACTGGCTGGGTGCTCCAAATACATCCAGCACAGGCAGAGGGAGAGAGAAAGAGAAGGGGATGGGGGGGCGGGGGTTGGGGTTGGGGTTGGGGCAGGTGAGAGAGAAAGGGAGAGCAAGGGAGGGAGATGCGTACAGTAAGTGAGAAGGGAAGTGGGTGAGACAGAGAGACAGAGGAAGAGTGAAGAAGGGAGAGAGTGGGGGAGATGTAGAGGCAGCATGAGAGAGAGAGAGCAAATCATGAAAAGGAGCCTGGCTGGTCTCTGGTTTAAGGGACTAATAGACTGGAGTCTTTTGTGATTCCAAATGTCACCTTGCCCTAAAGAGCTCTAAGAGTAGATAGGGTGTCATGAACATTGACATTGGTAAAGAAGCCCTCAGGTTCAGCACACACACACACACACACACACACACACACACACACACACACACACACACACACACACACACACACACACACACACAAACACCAAACATGTTTTCTGACGGAGAGATCTTCATCAGTCATCCATCTCTGTTGAGATCTGGACTTAGGGTTAGGCTACTTGTAATATGACCTAAATCTGATGACTTGTACCCCCTTACCCCTGCTACACTTACCATACCGTCTACCACATCACTCCTGACTCTCACCAAATGGAGCACAGATGTTGATTACAGCTGTGTGTGTGTGTATGTGTGTGTGCTGACTGTATTCGCCCCTCTATTAAAGAGTGGAGGGGTGCACTGACACAGAGTGGAAAGAGCCTCATCAATCTCTTTTATTTCTCTGTTCCCTCCTTTCTCTCGTTTCTTTCAGGCCTTCTGGAGGAGGAAAGTATTGTCTCGGAGAGAGGAAGCGCTACAGATCGTGTAACACCGATGTGAGTTCACGCGTTCCCTCATTCACGTTCTTTCGTTTCTTCAAGTTATTGTCTCTCTCGCTCACCCCTTCAACCCCCATCTCTTAGAAGGTTGTAAACAGGTAGAGGAGCAGTTGTGTAAATCCTCTCTCCAACTAACCCTTGGATGACCTTGAAGCTCCAGGGGAAGCGGTTTAGAACAGAGATGTTCATAGTTGTTGTGTTGAGGCATTCTGACCCGGGGTGGGTCTGACCTGTGACAGACTGACCATGGTTCCTCTCTGTCACCTCCCAACAGCTGCTTCACGTCTGCCCTTCAATGGCACACAAATGTCTTCACTACAGCTTTAGTTGAAGAGAACTAGGTCAAAGAACTACATCACCCACTCACTCAAGAGTTGTTTGTGAAGGGCTCTCTCACAGTCATGGTATTGAATTGATTATCACTGATTGGGTGATTGATTGAATGGATTGAATGCATGAGTTGTTGTGGAAACAGAGGAGACAAAGGGGAGAGGATGCTGGACAAACGCAACTGGCAAACACTTCTGTTGTGGTGAATTTAAACGTCTGTTTGTCATGAGGCAACGTTTGTTTGTTTTATTCAATCGCTTTGTTCCCTAACTCAGTTGAAGCATTGTATTATCACTCAATACTCTCAAATACCTATTGTCTATAAACACTATGAAGAGCAATTAAAATACTGCACGCTTTGAAGAAATATTTTGTATGGCTGCAAACTCACAATCCCCTGTCAACTATTTCTCGGTGGCCTTTTTTCATAAGGTGAAAATGGAGCCAGTTATGGGGCTTCTGGATATTCAACCACAAATCTTAAAAATAACAACTCAGAGCAAGCATCGAACGTTTACTTTGGAAAACAAACAACATCCCAAACCACTTTTTCATTACCCTAACCGCACTGCATCCAACGAAAACGTGTCGTAGCACTTGTCGTAACACACACACACACACACACACACACACACACACACACACACACACACACACACACACACACACACACACACACACACACCCAACGCAAATGTATTATGGGCCATGGCTCAGAGAGGACATTAGAGAGACCAGAGAGTGCTGACAACTCTGGCCTGGACATGAAGCCTTGTAGTAATTAAGCCTCTCTGAACCTGTGGAATTCAGACAGACCCCAGAGCGTTCAGCGGAGATAGCTAGCTGCTAGCTGGGAGGGGAGAGCTAGGCTATCCTCTCCCGCTGTGCTGCCTAGCCTTGTGTATGTGTGTTGGGAGGGGGGAGTCTGTGTTCAGTGTCCAACAGCTGAATTTGTTATGGCTTAATTAATTTAACTCACTTAGGACATGTCCCCCCTATGACCAACATACACACGCACGCACATACGCACACACTCACATACGCATGCACGCACACATGCACGCACGCACGCATGCACACACGCACGCACGCACGCACGCACGCACACACACACACACACACACACACACACACACACACACACACACACACACACACACACACACACACACAGACACACACACACACACACACACACACACACACAGCCATTGTTTCATGCTGAGCGGAGGTCAGCGATCATTTGTTCTGTCTTTCACAACAATGAGCTAATGCTCCCTCCCTCCCTCCCACCTTCCCTTCCTCCATCTCTCCGTCCCTCCCTCCCTCCCCCCCCCCCCCCCCCTCCCTCCCTCTCTGTCATTGACTCCTGCAGTCATTTCATGTTATCAGGCAGTTGCCATCAGGACAGGGATGGATATCAGAGCCCTGGTGGAGGGGGGTCTTTGTAGTGCTTAATGTCACCTCGTAATTGGAAGTAGGGCAACAGTGATGCCATTTTAGTTCTTCTGCTTTTTACAGAGAGCATTAAACAAAGTGTGAGGAGGAGAGTGTTGTGTAATGGTAGAACTGAGTTTCATCACCATCAACATGATATATAGTACAGTAAATCACAGAATAGAACACCATGAGGCTCAACTAGCTGTTACACAAATAAATGTTAAATACAATCTTAATTTGACACAGTTTCAATACTGTTTTTATGTCTGTCTTTTCTTACTCAAACAGCATGTTTGATGTGCATTTATAAGACGTCAGATTGGCCCACATTTCAATGGTAAGTCAGTTCCCCTCTCCTCTAATTCAGGCCTGCTCAGACAGGGTATACTTTCAGCCTGTGAAATACAGCTTTGACCTAGGCTTGCTAAGAGCTTTGTCCTGAGGGAGAGTGTTGTTGGGTTCCAGAGGACCTCCTCACACCAATCATGTTTCCCTCCTCTGGGCTCTATCTGGAGCAACATCCAACCACTGAGTACCATCCCAGCCCAGACCCAGACCCAGAGCCAGAGCCAGAGCCAGAGCCAGAGCCAGAGCCAGAGCCAGAGCCAGAGCCAGAGCCAGAGCCAGAGCCAGAGCCAGAAGCAGAAGCAGACCAGGCCCAGGCCCAGGCCCAGGCCCAGGCCCAGGCCCAGGCCCAGGCCCAGACCCTGACCCAGACCCACACCTGGCCCAGACCAAGACCCAGGCTTAGGCCCAGACCAAAACCCAATCCCGGTCCAGACAAGACCAAGACCCAGACCAAAACTAAAACCCAGACTCAGACCTGAGGCTGCATTTATGTTTCTAATTACCACTCAAAGAAGTGTTCTATTATCCACCGCAAATAACTAACAGCAGAAAGCAAGGAATCCCTCCAAACACAAAACACATTGTTCTCACAGAGGAAGAAAAACGACGTCTGTTGATATACAATTTTTTCCATCAATATGGGAAATAGATTTTGTAACATGTTTAACTATATACTATATATCTACCTCTAATGTGGGATGATATGCTGTTGTTTGTGTTTTCCAGGCGTGTCCAACAGGATCTCGTGATTTCCGGGAGAAGCAGTGTGCTGATTTCGACAGCATGCCCTTCCGTGGGAAGTACTACAACTGGAAGCCCTACACTGGAGGTGACTTTGGAATAATGCATACTGTATTACAACGCATAATGCATACATCAACCGATCCAGCCCTCCTTTTTTCAGTGGTTTGTGGACATTTGTGGAGCTTTGAAAGCTTCCCAGGGTCTGTCCTCTTCTCTGCCCCTCCAATGACAGCCTACAGGCTGGATGCTCTTGTGTACCCAGCCTACACCAACAGTGGGAAGGTCTCTTTGATGGGCCGAGAATTCCTCAGATTCCCGAGCGGAGCGTGTTGCATTTGATGGCTCTCTGGTCTGTTGGTCCGTTGGGACCGCTGCTCTTCCCCCTGGGAGAGTTTGCTTTTTGGACAGGCATTCTGAAAGGACCACATGATGTGAGTCTGGGAGGACAGGGTTTGGGTCCATTGAGCCATTAATTGCTAGAATGGATGGACGTGTTCAATAATGAATGCTACCATGATCACTATAAAGTTTAGGCCTAGTTCCATTCCTGCCCAATGCCCCTTCCCCTTGCCCCAATCCTGTCAGTGGTCACAGGTCTGTAAGAACTCCATGGAAAGTTCCTCTTTAAACTCTTAAGAAACGCATGCATGCACAGCATTACAACATGTACAACAAATACAGTGTGATACTCTCTTAGAGGAAGTTGAGCTATAAGTTGAACTCCCTTATCACAGGAGTCCCATTAGTCAAAGCCATTACCTTCTCTCTGGCTCAGAGAAATCTTTTGGACTGTGAACCTCCATGTAAAGTCTGGAGATAACCTCTGTGGATGTCACCCTGGCAGCCTCCGGTATCTGTCCTGGTGTCAGAGTTACAGTGACGTCAGATCTGAGCATGACTAATCCTCCTCCAGTGCTTTGGCTTATTATTATTATCAACAAGGTTTAGAGGAGAGCCTAAGGCTTGCTTCATACGCTGACTCCAAACTATCAGCACAAAAGGCTTTCTATGTATTGTTTATCAATGGAGTAAACTCAATTATTTTCTTGTAGGGTAGATGCATTCATATACATTAGACACACATGGTGGAGAAGATGGAAATCAGCTGTTACAGCACATACTATATATAAATCACTCATCTTTTTTGGCAATACCTCAAAATCATTGAAGCTATACAAATAGCATAATTGATTGATTGGTTGATTGATTGATTAAGTTTGGACTGCACTCTAATTGCATGTAACTGTTCTGTGTGTATAACTCAGGTGGTGTGAAGCCCTGTGCGCTGAACTGTCTGGCTGAGGGGTATAACTTCTACACTGAGCGTTCACCAGCGGTCATCGATGGCACGCGCTGCCAGGCAGACTCCCTGGACATCTGCATCAATGGAGAGTGCAAGGTGAGAGAGGGCCAGAGGGCTCATGTAGGGTTGGGCTTCACCATTGGCTTCCTCCTTACAGTAGATTAGGCTGTTCAAGCTAAGACAACTTGTTGAGCCTATACCTCATGTTAGCAATAGTACGAGAGTTAGCTTAGTGCCTGTACTTTGTGGCAGCTTTATTGATTTTAGTGATATTTCAACCTCTCCCTCACAGTCTTGTATTAGCTGACCCAGTTTGTGCTTGTTACCACAATGTTTGTGCTTGTTCTTATCTAAGGGAACATTGTTTACAAGATACTGAGTGGGCAAACATGGCTGACAAACCACAAAAAACACCATTCTCTAACATGGAACAATGCAGGCTTTGAGTTGCAGTCAGTTGATTGTCACTGAATGACTGGCAGCAGTCTTCTTGACTCTTATCAGCTCCTTTCAGGGTTGTTGTTTGAATAATGCTCAGGAAACTGGCATGGCAGATTTCTAAGGAAAGTGAATTGAAATACATTGTCATTTATATTAGGATTGGGCGTTTTGTTTATTGAATGTTTGAATTTACAGTACATTCAAAATGGTATATTTGATAGTAAGATGAAAGTGTGAATGTGCGTGAATGAATGTGTGCGTATGTGTGTGTGTGTGTGTGTGTGTGTGTGTGTGTGTGTGTGTGTGTGTGTGTGTGTGTGTGTGTGTGTGTGTGTGTGTGTGTGTGTGTGTATATGCACAGTCCGATTGATGTGTGGGAAATGAGTTAACTTTCAGGGGCATGATGGAGATAACAACTTTCTTTTGGGTTTTTTCCAAAATGTCTGTTTAGACTTCCCAATCATCTGACCATACAAATAGTCATGGCTAACCATGAGAGATTTTCTTACTACAGCAATAGCATTCTGACACTGGGAAGTTTGATTGAAAAGCAAAGTGTGTATTTTATGGAGGGAGAATTCAAAGAGGTGGAATATTCCTACCAAAGGAGACTGGAGCACGTTTATACAGAATCCAAGGAGTCTTTTTATTTCAGGAGTTGGCCCGCTGGGTTAACTGACAAACTGTGATAAATCTCTGGAACACCGTCTGCTTGGACGGTTTTCAGAAGCACTCAAAATGCAGTGTGTGTGTGTGTGTGTGTGTGTGTGTGTGTGTGTGTGTATGAGTACATGTGTTGGAGAGAGAAAGAAATCAGAGTGATCAGAGAGAGAAAGATACTGTTGAGAGAGAGCAAGAGAGAGAGAGAGAGAGAGAGAGAGAGAGAGCAAGAGAGAGAGAGAGAGAGAGAGAGAGAGAGAGAGAGAGAGAGAGAGCAAGAGAGAGAGAGAGAGAGAGAGAGAGAGAGAGAGAGAGAGAGAGAGCAAGAGAGAGAGAGAGAGAGAGAGATACATAAATAACGAGGGAATGTGAGGGATAATAATGTATTTTTTTATCACGTCAAATTGACACAAATAATTCAATCTATCACAGTTTAGAGGGTCAATCAACTTACAGTTAATAAAACAAAAATTGAATGCTCACTCTCTATGAGTGGTCCTGCTGTATGTCTGGAGCTCTTAAGAAACTGTCACTGAAATAACGACTGTAAGTAACACGTTGCCATCTCTCCTGTCAGCATGTGGGCTGTGACAACATCCTGGGTTCTGACGCCAAGGAGGACAGGTGTCGTGTGTGTGGAGGGGATGGGAGCACCTGTGAGGCCACGGAGGGACTTTTCAACGACTCTCTACCCAGAGGAGGTAAGAGACTGACTCCAGACACTCCAGGGCTAGAGTCAGAAGGAACCCAAGGGGAGGTTCTCTTATCAATAGCTGTGTAAGATTAGATTTGGATAATAGTGTACAGTATGGCTGTGGTTGATTTGGATAATAGTGTACAGTATGGCTGTGGTTGATTTGGATAATAGTGTACAGTATGGCTGTGGTTGATTTTGGATAATTCCTGCAGCCAGATTCTGCATTGTCCTAACCATGGTCATGAGTTAGGGTCTCTCCACAACACAGTATGACCTGTAACAACACAGTGTGAGAGGACTATGCTGTAGTAAAGAGACGTGTCAACAAGAGTCCCATCCTCTGTGTGGTGTGAGCTAAAGCTCCCAAACGCGACAAGTTAGTCATCACTTTCCGGGAGATACATCCTCCGTGAGGAAAGCAAGGTGAAAATTCAGGAACTTATTGTATTTTTGGCAAAGCAGCCTTGTCTGAGGGCCAAAAGTGCACTGTAGCCAAGCAGTTCATTTTTCATGGAAATTTGTGTTTTTCCCCCTTTGTCACCCAATGATAAAGCATATGTTTTGGGGAGTTGAGAAACATGTTGTCAAAACATAAATGGAAACACAATATATTCATATTAATTACATCATCTAGTGAAGGAATCAGGAATGAAGATATGGCTTCACAATGGGTCTGTGTCCAAGAGTAGTCTATAGAGAGAGAAAACACTTCTCCTTCTATGGTATGGCCAGTAACGCATCTAAAAATACAGTCTGTGTGTGTGTGTGTGTGTGTGTGTGTGTGTGTGTGTGTGTGTGTGTGTGTGTGTGTGTGTGTGTGTATGTATGAGTGTGTGCGTGCGTGCGTTTGTGTGTGTGTGTGTGATCCAGAGTAGAACATATTGAGGTTATGACTGCAAAGGCGAGAGATCTAAATGTGTTTGACAGCATTGGGAAGTGAGGTAAACAGAAGGGTTAATACTCTCTAATTAGTAGTGGCTTGATCACAAGTGTTTTCAGAGGGTCATTTGATGTCACCACAGCCCAGAATATCTAGGCCTATGCTGTTGGCTACCTTCTGATTGCAACAGATGGATAAACACTAGTCATCTTTTATCTACAGTTCTGACTGATATGCACTCTGAAGATTTACAATAGACTTGTGAGTCTAGTGTGTGTGTGTGTGTGTGTGTGTGTGTGTGTGTGTGTGTGTGTGTGTGTGTGTGTGTGTGTGTGTGTGGGTGTGTGTGTGTGTGTATTGAAGAGAGAGGGGCTCCTTTTGTCCCACTTTCAGAATGGCTTTCTTCTTTGTAGCATATTCACAATTGAAAATAAATACTACAGGATCTTTAACCAACATAATGAGTATTGTGCTCTTTTTAGGATAGATACATGTATTTGCCCAGCATGTTGAGGGAGACCTAAATAGTCTTTTATTGACCTTCTCTTTCAGGTTACATGGAGGTAGTCCAGATACCAAGGGGCTCAGTCCACATTGAAATCAAAGAAGTTGCCATGTCCAAAAACTACATTGGTAAGTTTCTATCATCATTATTACAATAGAGAACAGAGTGCAAAGTCTTTGGATCAAGCTTTATGTTGACTACCAATCTCTCTAAGCTGAATAGTACTACATAGTGTTACATTACAGACTGACTCTCAGTATAATTCAACACAACGTGTGAACAGTGATGTAAAGCAGTGTGGGAGATCAAGCTGTTTCATATTAGCTGTTAAGTTCTGTTCTTGGTCCAACAGTCTTGCTCATTTTTCTGTGTTTTATCAGTCTGAGGCAAGGCAGAGGATGCTAAATATGTCAATCTCTATACTGTAGCATCAGCAGCATCCATGGCCTCTCCTGTACAACCCAGCCAATCCAGCATATTCAGTGGTAGTTTTGGCCCTTGTCTTTCCTCTTAGTTCCAGACTAAACAAAAACCATTTGCAACACCGGCAGTGTCGAAATCAAAACAAGCGGATTCAATTTGGGTTGTTTTCTGCGCTGACATTAACAAGAGAAAACGGTGTGACAGTGTGTTGAATTTATGACTAATGGTGTTGATGGAGGACTGAAGTCAGGCTTTGAAACAGAGAGCAGCATCAGATTTATAGTCCTGTGGTGACAGCTGCCTGCTCCTCTAGGATTATGGGGGATATGATGTCTATATATCAAAGTTTAAAAAGATTGTAACTTTGTGGATTCTTTATCCTTCCAAGCAATTTGTAGCTTTGTTATGAATGTCATATGTGTGACCCCAATGACAAAGGAAATATTTTTCTTTGCAACGTCTTGGGAGTACTTCATTCTAGCCATTGGGGTCAGCACAACGCTAATTTCTAAATGTCCGAATGTGTTGGCGAGACGGCTTTCTGTTGAGTGGGAAGGGATGGGAGTTTAGGTAAACATTCAAGGCTTCCAGTTCAGCCAAACCATCAGGTACAGAGGTAAACCCTCTACAAAGAATAGTCTTATGTGGATTACAACATTATGTTCATGTTTTCTATAACGTCCTAGAGTAGATAGACCCATACACCTGTGTGAAGACTAAACTCTGTAAACTGTAAATTGTCCTTAAAAGGAGGAGTGAAGTAGATATTGTTGAATCTGTGTAAACGCTGTGAGGTGCATACTGTAGGCATGAGCTAGGTATGGCGAGAACACAGAGTTGTTGGATAATTTCTCCCCAATTTGGCCCCTTTTCAATCCTGAGAAAGTGGATATTTTCAGATCTGTTGTGCTTGGAGACGAAGCCTTTGTTTTGACAACGAAAGAGAATGGTATTCATGGGATTCTTCCAGGCTTTCACCTGAAGTGTGTGTGTGTGTGTGTGTGTGTGTGTGTGTGTGTGTGTGTGTGTGTGTGTGTGTGTGTGTGTGTGTGTGTGTGTGCGTGTGTGTGTGTGTGTGTGTGCGTGTGTGTGTGTGCGTGCGTGTGTGTGTGTGTGTGTGTGTGTGTGTGCGCCAGCGTGCGTGTGTGCATGCATGTGTGCTCTTGAGTGCTGTTCAGTGTCTGTTGGGGGAGTGAAAGTTGCCAATGACATCAGGAAGCTTGAGAAAGATGATGATGATGATGATAATAATAATAATAATAACTTTATTTGTATAGCATCTTTCATACAGACTATGCAGCTCAAAGTGCTTTGACAGTTCAGCACAACCATATCACAATAATGAATAGTTCAGCACAACCATATCGCAGCCATATCACAATAATGAATAGAACAACTTTAAAAAGAAAAAAAACAACAACAAAAAAACAATAAATTAATCAAAAAAGTATAAAGGGTAGGAAAAAGACTATTAGTAATTGTATGCCAGTTTGAAAAGATATGTTTTCAGCTGTCTTTTAAAAATGTCTACTGAGTCCACCTCTATAATACCTTTGGGCAGAGGGTTCCACAATTTTGGCGTGTAATGGATGAAGGCAGCTTCCCCAACCTTCGGTACGTTTAAAAGACCTGCCTCAGAGGACCTGAGAGCTTGTGAGGGGACGTAGGACACCAAGGACTCTAAGATGTATGGGGGTGCTAAGCCATTAAAAGCCTTAAAAACAAGTAAAATAATTTTAAAATCAACTCTAAAAGACACATGGAGCCAGTGCAGTGCAGCCAGGACGGGGGTTATATGCTCTCTCTTCCTTGTTTTCGTCAACAGTCTAGCTACAGAGTTCTGAACCAGCTGTAGCTTCTCAAATGTCTGTTTAGGAAGGCCAGTAAAAAGAGCATTATAATAGTCAAGTATGCTTGATATAAAAGCATGAATTAGCCTCTCGGCATCCTGCTTGGTTAAAAAACAAACGTTCCTTGGCTATATTTCTCAGGTGAAAGAACGCTGTCTTGGTCACCCTATTTATGTGGGGTTCAAAACTCAGTTCAGACTCCAAAACTACACAGAGGCTTGATTTCCGATTTAATCTGATGGGCCAGATTTCCTGGCCTTTTTGAGAGAATATCTCTTTTGTTCTTGGGGCCAACCAAGAGAATCTCTGTCCTATCCTCATTTAGTTTCAGAAGGTTATTATTCATCCATTGATATATTGCAGATAAACAGGCAGTCAGCGAGCAGAAGGCACTCAGATCGTTCGGCTCCACGGAAATGTACAATTGCCTATCGTCAGCATAACTATGAAAGCTGACATTATGTTCTCTGATGATATTACCTAAGGGCAGCGTATACAATGAAAAAAGAAGGGCCAAGGACCAAGCTTCCTTGTGCAACCCCAAAAGAGACGTCAGATCTCGCAATTTCTCCAAAATATCATTTTCATTTAAAAAATTGTTTAGTTGGTTAAAAACAACTTTTTAAAGTATCTTGCTCATGAAGGGTAAATTGGATATCGGCCTGTAATTTATTCTAAATTTGATTTCTTTAATAGCGGTTTCACAACAGCAGTTTTGAATGCGTTGGGAAAAATTCCAGTCTTGAGAGATGTGTTAATTATTTTTAGGACTGATGTGGAGACACTGTTAAAAACTTTTTAAAAAAGATTTGTGGGGACAGGGTCGAGACAGCAGGTTGACGGTTTACTCTGTGTTATAATTCTGTCGAGTTCTGCATCAGAGATACTAAAATTCCTCATAGTTGCTGGCCTGTTACTGGGCAGATCATATAGAATACTAGTATTTCTGACAATACCAGGCTCATCTTGTCATTAAAAAATGGTGCACATTTTGAGACAGAGGTCAGGCTAGGAATGTCAGAGGTTGTTGCAGGATTTAATAACTGATCGATAGTTAAAAACAGTACTGTGGAATTTTTGCCATTGTCTGCAATGATCTTTGAAAAGTGAGCTTTTCTTTCCGAATGAATAGCTTTGTTATAAGTACTAATGTGCCCCTTAAAAATGCTACAGTGAATCTGTAATTTCATTTGATGATGATGATGCTGATGAATGATGGCGATGACATCATGCCAAAACATTGCCTCCACCTGTAGTCTTAGCTACTGTTCCAGGGTAGTCTTTGATTGGCCCCTCTTGTCAGGTTTTTAATGGCCACTTTTGTCTCTGTGACACCCCTAGCTTTGAAATCTGAGGGGGATGACTACTACATCAACGGAGCGTGGACCATCGACTGGCCCAGGAAGTTTGACATTGCAGGGACGGCATTCCACTACAAGAGACCCTCTGATGAACCAGAGTCACTCGAGGCCCTTGGAGCAACCACCGAAAACCTGATTGTCATGGTAAATGTGTTGTCATTGTTGTTTTGTTGTGTCAAACAATGTGGTGGCACATTTTAGGCACAGATACGGTGACACTAATGTTCATGTAAAACGCAAACAGGTTTTGATGTCCATAATTCGTTATTTAGACCAGAAGACTTTTCTACTTACTGGTTAACATCTTGGTATTGACTACCAATAAACCTCACATATAACCCTTTGCTACATTATCTGTGCGAGAGTAGGGCGGCTATGTATATACTGAATTTATACTGTTTGGGGAATGTCCACTTCAGTCCACATAAACCCAACATCTGGGAGCAAACCTTAGATGACCTCCAGGCGGTGGTTTGGGGTTATATATATGTGGATATTGAAAAAACAATTTCTGGCAAAGTTTAAACACACAGAGATACGTGTTTTGGTGAGGGTGTGTTTGTGTGTGCAAGCGTGTTCTGGCATGTGTACAGTAAGTGTGTGTGTGCAAGCACTGGTGTAAGTGGGTGCAATGGCATGTGTGAGCATGAGCGTGAGTGTGTGTGATGTGTTTGTGCGTGCACATGGGCTTGAGTGGGTGCAACGACAAAAGTGTGTGTGTGTGTGTGTGTGTGTGTGTGTGTGTGTGTGTGTTTGCCGTCCTACTCAATGGTCCTCAGGACCGCAGTGGCTTTTGCCTGGACATGAATTCTGAAAATACCAGACCACACAGCACCACTGGAATAGACATGACTGGCCACTCCACCACAAGCCATTCC
Organism: Argentina silus; assembly: GCF_951799395.1. NCBI lineage: Eukaryota > Metazoa > Chordata > Actinopteri > Argentiniformes > Argentinidae > Argentina > Argentina silus. Next base: position 7,097,154 of record NC_139659.1, read on the forward strand.
TCTGTGGCCTCCAAAGCTGTGTCTAATTCTCATGGTCCCTTTCTGCATCACATACGCTAACATAAACACAGCACGGCCGCTGCCCATTGGCTAAACTTAGAGTCGGTGTGAGGCACAGGAAAGAGCTTTGTTCTGGGTATTTCTTTAATAGCTAGTTTGGGTCAATTACATTTTGATTTATTCTTATGCAGAAATTGACTTGAACATGCAATTTGAGTTGAAAAATGTCCTTGAAATGGATTGATAGGCAGCTGGACCCAATTTTTTGCCCCAAGGCCTCTCCTCACCTCTCCCTCTCCTGACCCACAGGTGCTCCTCCAAGAGCAGAACCTGGGGATCCGCTACAAGTTCAACGTGCCTATCCAGCGCACAGGGAGTGGGGACAACGAGGTGGGCTTCTCCTGGCACCACCTGCCCTGGTCAGAATGCTCAGCCACCTGCGCTGGAGGTAAGCAGACACAACATACCCATCATCTTCCTGGACCACTGTAGGTAGAACAGTTCATAGCAGTGTTGTTCACTCCTGGAGGACTAGTGTGTTTGGGGGATTTTGTCCCAGCCCAGTACTATAACACACCTGAGTTGATTATTTAAATCAGGTGTGTTAGTGGTTTGCTTGGATAAAAGCCCACATACATTGCTGCCGTCCAGGACCAGGAGGAAGTAATACAGGGCTTCTGGACAGGCAAGAGTTACAAGAATAATAGTAACCTCAAATATCTAGCACTTTATCTGCAACATCTTTCTTATGTGGTGTGTGTGTGTCTGGCAAATCTGGACCGATATCCAAATACTTAAGAATACTGTGGGGGAACCCAGTGCCATAATTTGAGATGGGTTTCTTGGATCATTACTTTATTGCTTTCAACTGTAGTTGTAGCCTTTAATAAATCCAGTATGTATTTTACATGTATCTCAGCAATCCACATGAATATGCTGTAATTTCTGTGAATGAGATGCATTGCATATCTTTTGGTTTACCAGCACTGCTAGTGCACAGATGGTTACTGTTCCAAAACTCTTGTCCTACATAATCACAACATTCTAACTCTGAAACCACAGTGAAATGTTGACCATGGCCTCAAGAATGACTGAACCAAATCTTTCTGCCCCAAAAGCAATTGGTTTTTATGAAACAATAAATACTATTCCTTCCCAGTTATCTTCCATGGCCACTAAATACTTGCAATATTCTAGTTAAAAAGACACTGAGAAAAGCTCTAGAGTCGTTGGAGGAAGAACATTTAATTCAAAAGCATAGGCCTGCTGCTATAGGCCAACCATAATTCTAAGAGCCATATATGGTAATATGCTATGCATGCATACTCATGAGTTGGTGTTGTTTATAGCAATCTTTTGGCTTTGGACTCCCACCAAGCTATACTGTACATTGTATCAAAATAAACAAAACAGATCCTTAAGCTTTGGAAGTGACCGTTGGATCATATAGCCACTGAATTGAGCTTACTCAGCTAATCATAAAGTCTTATGTAATGCATCACTGTGCTAATAAAACCTTTTAAAAACATATTTTTACACCCTCACAACTTCAATTTCACTACCTTCACCATACAGTGCCCCCAATCTGTATTTCAGTCCTTCTACAGAAATGTTAATTTCTATAATTTCTACTCCAAACACACACACACACACACACACACACACACACACACACACACACACACACACACACACACACACACACACACACACACACACACACACCCTGGGGTAAAAAGGAGGGGTGACACCGATACAGTAGCCATTACACTCTCCATCAGGAGCCAAAGTAAAGAGCTCCTGCTCTGTAAAAGTGATTTGCCAAGATATCCTGCAAAGAATAAGACATTTACACGTCTGGATTTACTACAGACTCAAAACGATACGGCCACCACCTGAATACCGCACTTGACTTGCAGTATGCGCTGCATCAGCACTTGTTTAAGTGTTTCATGTGGAGTTGATGATTTTGGCTCCTTGATTTGTAACAGTGTATGTTTGGGTGTGTGTTTTTGCTGCCTGTCTCCACTAGGCTCTCAGAAACAGGAGTTGGTGTGTAAAAGGCTGGATGATAACTCGGTGGTCCAGAACAGCTACTGTGACCCAGACAGTAAACCACCAGAGAACCAGAGGGCCTGCAACACTGAACCCTGTCCCCCAGAGTATGTATGCCTATCACTCACACCCTACTCCATGTGAACCTACCATTGTTGTATGCAATCACACTGTGATGGCTTTCATCCCAGCTGCAGGACTCATTACATAGTTTGGCAAAGTTTGATTGAGTTATAGAATTTGAATGTTTCCACCAAAAATTCCAAGGCAGTCGCATTCTAGCTGGAAAGCAAATTAGACTGCCATCGTCATGGATCATTTGATGGAGACATGGAGGAAAGTCTGCCAAATTCACCAGCTTCAGAAAAACATCTGATGTTGATAAGATCTTCTGAGATAGCCATTTATGGTGGTGACTCTTCAGATCCATTTTAACTGACTGTATTGTCTGGCATCTTAGACCACAGTTAGACATCATTGAGTTGGTTAGGGGGTAAAGTACATCACTTGTCATTTGAAGTTGTTGAATGAATTTTGGCGTGTAAGAATAATTGATACTGATGTTGGACCTTAAGTCCAGAGCAGCTATTAGGAAATGTCAAGTTCTCTCAATGATTGACAAGCAGAGACTATCAAATCGTAGTTAGTGAGAGGAGTGGGTTCAGAGGAGTACGTAACCATTTACCTCCATCACAAGTTATGGCACCGGTAAGAAAAATCTTTTGTAGAAATGATTATGACTGGTGATATTAATTTGCCCTCAAGGAGCTCAAGCTGTAAAGTGTGTTTTGAAGAAAATGCTAAAATAAACCGGCAATGATTTATAACTTCATATGTTAACTATTTTCAGTGCTCGGTTTTATGCCAAAAAATGAAAACTCAGAAAATGACCACCTGTGTTTAATTGTATTGGCTCGTTTACTTTACGAACCCTCAAGGGATAATATACATGTATATGTGTGGAATATGTGTGTGTGTGTACAGTGGCCAAAACCGCTTAGCCTCTCTGCTGTGACTTGGGGAACGGTCAGACAGAGTTCAATCATGTCTGAGATGGTAAATTGGAAAAAGAGGATTTAAATGGTTTTGGCCAATGGGCTTCAGTAGTCTGCCAATCGTGGTGTGTGTGTGTGTGTATGTGTGTGTGTGTGTGTGTGTGTGTGTGTGTGTGTGTGTGTGTGTGTGTGTGTGTGTGTGTGTGTGTGTGTGTGTGTGTGTGTGTGTGTTAGTTAGATTGGCATGTGTCATAAGCCAATCAGAAGCGTAATCTTTGCTTCACCAGATGCTCAGTGAGGGTTTCTGAGAGCCAGGTGTAGATTGACAGTTGAACATACTGTACAGTTCCTTTAATTCAGGGTGTTAATTTTTGTAATTTTTTAAGCATTTAGGATGTTTTCACTTATTTACAGTGAACACTGTTCATGCATATGCAGCAGATTTGTAGCTCTTTTTTCCCTTTTAGATTACATTGCAGAACATATATTTGTGCTGACATAATATGAACACATGGCGTTTTTTTCATTTAGGAACGCAAATATTGTCTTCACAGTGAGCACAATGAAAACACTGCATCAAGGAGCCATGTAAACATAATTGTTTTAGAATACCCTGCATTTTATGGGCTCAAGTAATGAAAGCCAACACAGATGTTAGAACAGATGTCAGATGGATCACTTCTGTAACCTCTCAAAGGTTGGATGTGTGTACGAATGTTGTGTTGGCAGTCTCACTGACACTTTGTTTTACAGTCCTATTTCTGCATGTACTGTATCTTAGTATCTGAGTACTTAGTATTTATTATGAAGCTATGCAGTGACAATGGGTTCTATATGGAAATGTAACAAATTCTCTAATAATCATTCATTGTTGTAGGTGGTTCATTGGGGACTGGTCAGACTGTGGGAAGACATGTGACGGGGGCATGCGGACACGGACGGTTCTCTGTATCAGGAAGATCGGCCCTGCCGAGGAGGAAACCCTAGAGGACAGCCACTGTCTGACGCATCGACCAATCGAACGCGAGTCCTGCAACAACCAGTCCTGCCCCCCTCAATGGATCACCCTGGATTGGTCAGAGGTGAGAAGCGACTACCCCTGTCCCCATGTCTTTAGGAGTAGGTGGAAGTTGCCCCCTACCTCTGGTACTGTAAATGTGTTTTATACCCATTATGGTTAAGTGTTATGGCGAAAACTCTGCAAACACTACAAACGTTGCATATCCCTGTCAGCATATTATTGTGTATGCTACACCAAGAAGTATCAAAAGCGCTGTGCCATTTTGTCAGTGGTAAACGCTTCAGAGACGCGCATCTCTGTGATTGAAATAGTCGTCTAAACAATAGACAGTTCAGCCACGCGAGCACGCTTCTTGACTCGCTGCTTCGGCGTCTGCGTCTGGTGGAGCACGCCTCATTGGTAACAGTGGGTTCCTTTCAACAACGTCTCATAGCCAGCATTTTGTTCCTTCGTGTCTCCCCAGTGTACACCGAAATGCGGCCCCGGGTTCAAGCATCGTATCGTCCTATGTAAAAGCAGTGACCTCACCAAGACCTTCCCCCATGCCCACTGTCCCAGCCACAACAAGCCCCCAGTCAGGATACGCTGTAGTCTGGGACGCTGTCCGCCCCCTCGATGGATCCCTGGGGAGTGGGGACAGGTAAGATCATCTCCTCCTTTGGCTCTCATTGCTTTATTTCCCTCTAAAACCACATTAAATCACAGTTAATGCATGAGGTCAAAACATTTGAACAATTTCTACTCATCTAAGCTCCAATTTGTCTTTGCGTAGAACTGTCCAAACAACGACATTTCGAAACCAAATGCTGGTCGTGAAGTAAAAGCTTTTAAGATAGCAATATGCGCCAATTGCCATGTTTTGGTGAACGGTCAATAGAATTTACAAACTGGTGATAAACTGACGTGTGTGTGTGTGTGTGTGTATGTGTGTGTGTGTGTGTGTGTGTGTGTGTGTCTGTGTGTCTATGTGTCTGTGTGTCTGTGTGCGTGTGTTTTAACAGGCCTAGAGTTTGAGTAGTGGCAGTAATATCCACCATGTTGTTTCAAGTCTATCTCCAGCACAGACAAGGCTCCTCTGTCAATGCCAAGAACATGTTTTAGAGAAAGACAAAAGATAGCATAAGCATTCTGAGGCTAACCCTGCAGCTTTTCACTCCGGTACATGGAGCCTGGGTTAGAAACAGTGCACTCAGCAAAACTTCAGCCAACATGTGAACACTACATTATACAGTACAAATGGCTTATGTTGATAAAAGAATGCCAAAATCTGTGCGTCAGAGAAATATACATGTATACACATTCTTAAAAAAGTATGACATTTTGTTATCTTTTAGAAATACATGTTTAGTTTGTGTGGGTTTTTTTTGGACAATGTTAGATAAAGCAGCTACTGCACTATCTGCTATTTTGTGGTGAAATTGCAGTGGTGTACTAGTCCGTGGCAGAAGTTGAAGCAGCTCCTGCTCTGTGTGGTTGAGGTCAGGCTTAGGGTCAGGGGTCAGGGAGTCTTGGTCTAGGCCTCTATCTGCTTCCTCTCATCATGGCCATATGGGCCCTCTCACTCTCACACAAACATCAACACACAGATCTAACACTTCAATCAGTGGCAGTAACCTCTATAAGCAAACAGTGACCTGAGTGATAACCTCTGTGTTGTCCATCAAAGGGAAGCGCCTGTACCGTGCCCTACGAAGGTTAACGCCTCATATACCACAGCTGTAGTAAACATCTTTCCCTCAGCTTTCTCACGCAGTGACTAAAGTCTCGCTCACTTTCTATAGCCCCCCCTCTTTCTCCCTCCCTCTCTCTCTCTCCCCCCAACTCTCTCCTCTCTTTCTCTCCCCTTCCCTCTCTCTCTATAATTATAACCTTCACCCTCTGCTCCTGTCCCTCCCTCATTCTCAGAGCATCAGAAAGGGAAGATTGTTGTGAGGCAGCCAGTCCCTGGTCTCCCAGGTCAAAAGGTCACTGGTTCAAATCCCACTTAAGACCCTCCATTGACATACACCATCTGTCAGGGCTGGGAGCAGGCCCTAATAAAGGCTGTCTAATTGAGAAGGGATGACATGCAGGCCCACTGATCTGAGGCTTCCATAGAGGCTCATTGAAAGTGACGGTAAGCCGGGTGGCATGGTGGTCAATGGGGAAAGGCCAGTGTTGATGGTTGGGTTCACGTCACACAGAGACAGCGCTGGTAGGCAGGTGTGGTGGGTCTCAATGCCTCTAGCTGAGCTCTGAAGGGATCTGCTGTGAGGTTTCATTATATAAATCTACTTGATCTTGTATAGATATTACAAGCAAGTATACACAACATTTTCAGTAAAAATATTTAGACTAAAGGTTTTAGAGAAGCTAAAAGTCTCATCTGTAATTGGCTGAAAGAGCAGTTTGTGGATGTCCAGGAAGAACATCTCTCCAATGAGACAATCTCAGTACAAACAACATTGATAGAAGGGCTGTTGTCTTGCACTCATAATTCCTGCTGATGTCATTAACTGTGTCTCTACCTAGCCTCTGCCCTAATGCAGACCAGTTGATAGTAGTCTGGTAGACTGCCATTAAAGAATTACAATGACATTCCTCAGGTTAAACTGAGGTCAACTGTGTCGCAAACAGCAGAGATGTCAGCGCACACACATGCACACTCTCTCTCTCTTTCTCTCTCTTGCTCTCTCTCTCTCACACACACACACACACACACACACACACACACGCAGGCCTCTCTGTGGAGAAAGAACCCACTAGAACTGCCCTCTCCCATAGCAACAATTGACCTGATCATTCTAATTAGAGGCCTAAGACTGGCCATGCCAGCTCACGTCGCTTTCGCAGCATCCAGATAAGCAGGGTGGAGGACACGGTCACCCTCTGAAAGTATAATCACTTGAGGGGGAGAAGTGGAGAAGGTGATTTTGCCTTCTGTGGTTCCTCTGTTCTCTCTCTCTCTATCCCCCCTCCTGCTAAGGTTGACATAATTGGATAAGCCACCGTATCTGGAGTAATTAGTGGGAATGGCTGAGTGTCCGAGGTAACAGAGTTCAGGGATGGGATCACCTTGCTGGAGGGGGGGGGGAGAGTGGCACCTCTCGTTGATCACCCTTAGTGCTGACGTCACGTGGTTGGGTATGGTGGCTAGGGGCTGTACAGGTCAACTGGACTATGTACAGTAGGAGTAAACTGTGCCACTTCAAGTGCTGTATGAGCATAAAACTACTCATGACAAAAACTATGAATGATGTGTGTTTGTCTGACTAAGGGTTAATGCTGTCTGTGTGTGTGTGTGTGTTTATTTCAGTGTTCGGCGCAGTGTGGCCTAGGCCAGCAGATGCGGACGGTACAGTGTCTCTCCTACACGGGCCAGCCCTCCAGTGACTGTGCAGAGTCCCTCCGCCCTACAACCATGCAGCAGTGTGAGAGCAAGTGTGATGCCACGCCCATCTCCAACGGCGACGGTGAGTACACAGACACACACACTTCCATGCACAGACCTGCACCGATGCCTGAACACCCTTGCAGGCATTGCACACGCACGCACACACGCACGCACACACACACACACACACACACACACTAACCCAATTCAAAAGGCACATAAACTGTCTCTATCTCTTCCTCCACTCCTCTACTATGACCTAAACAAGGTTGGATGACACACTCCCATAACTTAGCCAGCTACATTAATCTTTCCAGTGAAGCTGGCTCTTGGTCAAGACAAAACAACTCAACCCTGCATATACACTTGCACATGATGGATGGCAATTCGGATGCATAGGGAAGGGCCCTTCGATTAGCCTGGATGGAAAACGTGAGCAGCGTTCACAGGCTGGTTAATGGGATTAGCTGTAGGCTAATTGTCCCTTTACGGACAGCAGTGAGGGAATGTCTCGTTTCATTTGGCTCTCCGGGGGCTGGGGCCCGAGCCTAATAAGGGAAGACACTCTGATCGTGATAAGGCATTTAGAACATTGCTCGTCCAGCTAACAGTGTGTGTTTGTGTGTGTGTGTGTGTGTGTGTGTGTGTGCGCGCATGCGCGTGCACTGTAGGGATGGCAAGCGGCCCAGGCGGTGAATCGGGCCAGGATCTGTCTCAGTGTCTGTCTCTGTCTCAGTGCGTAGATGGTGTAATTACGCTGTGAAAGGCTGAGAGTGGCTTATCAAGCCGGCCTCAGTAGCATTGCTGCTCAGCTCTAAATAGAGGGGGCAAAGGTTTCCCATGGAGATTTATTCATTCGGTCATGTTCCTGACCTTATGCCTTTCCAGGAATAAACAAATCCTCTATTCTATTTTTGCCTGTGGACCTGAAACATGCAAACTGAAGACTTGTTCTGGTCTACTCAGTGTTGAGAGAGTTGTTAACAGACCTTAACCTGCCCCAGCCTTCACCTGTGAAAACACAGTCAGATAGTAAAGGCAGTAAATTAAACGTTTTTTTTTTTTTAATTTAACCTTTATTTAACCGGGAGTACTGTATTTCCAAAAGTAGTCTTTCTCAGAATCAGAATGATGACAGAATGATTGACAGTAAAAGCTTGCGTTACTCAATGCGAAGAGAGATAATTCCAGAAGGTCCTCTCCTTACATCAGTGTGTAGGAGAGAGAACGTGGAGTCAGCAGTTACTGTAATATGTACAGTAAATGCAGGCCAAGAGGTATGCACATCCATCAGCAGGAACATACCATTACTCTGAGACAGGGAGAGCAGATTTATTGGAGTGGGCCATTGTCAGAAACAGGAGAAACTTGGTCTAGATTGAACCACTTCTGGTACAGAACGTGTTTGTCCAGGCTGTAAATGCAGGCACGGTGCATTACACACAGGTGTTTCTTACAGAGTGTTACCTCATGGTCATCTTCTCTCTTGGTCACTACTCTTCTGTTTTACCATCCATTTAATGTTTTCTCTCTTTCTCTCTCCCCAGAATGCAAAGACGTAAACAAAGTGGCATATTGCCCACTGGTGCTGAAGTTCAAGTTCTGCAGCCGTGCGTACTTCAGACAGATGTGCTGCAAGACGTGCCAGGGACACTGACCCGTGGAGAGAGAGAACGAGAGAGAAAGAGGGAGGGAGGGAGGGAAGGAGGCCGAGACGGAGCTGGAGGGGAGAGTGAGAGAAAACGGGCAGACTGGAAAACGTACTACCAGTGGAAGAGAGAGAGAGGGAGGATGACTGGGAGAGAGAAGAGAGAAGAGGGGATTTACCGGTTTATCATACCTGCTTTTACCCCCACCGTCACCGTGGAAACCAAACCACTGCTCAGCCCACATGCTGACACAGCCGTTTTTATGTTCACTTCTGTGAAGTGGAACTTAGAGATTATTGTTAGTGATGTTATTTTTATTATAATAATAATTATTAGTATTATTGTTATTATTTTTGTCATCTGTTTATTGTTTTTTCAATCCAAAGTGCTGGACACATCACACACAGAGGATGTACCTTTGGGATGATGGAGGGATGGAGAGAGTGGCCCTGGAGTGGAGGATGGAGAGGGCGTGGGGAGGAGAGGAGGAAGAGGGAAGATGTTCCTCTGTGTTGGCCTCTGGCTCTGGGATGACTGTGATGGTGCTAAGGGCAGGCAAACAAGACTCCGGTGCTTTAGTGTGTGTGAATATTCTGCCAATTACACCCAAACCCTTCCATATCACTACTCAATAGTACTGTATGTTTATTGTACAATTTCAGTTCAAGATGTAATCAACATATTGTCTTCCTAGCATTTGTATCAAATTTGTCAATGATTATGCCATGTACTGTCAGGGGAAGGGAGTGGGTTTGTGTCTAAATGTTTCTGGTGCTGGAACGAAAAAAACATGTTGCTACAGTACCTATAAGGAGTTATCTCTGATTGGATGTTATCACAGGGCCAGAAAAAAACAACATCTGTTTCTTTGTTTTTGTGTGTTGTTCTTCCAAAACACAGGGGTGCCTTTAACATAACCAACCCTTGATCTTGCCACTTTCCGCCAGTGTCACTCAATCTGTAGTCCAGACCACTCAGACCTTCTCAGACAGTGCCTGGGCCATGGGAAATACTGACTGTTAACCGGCTCACTAGTCATTCTGTGGAGGGGGGAGGAAGGAGCACTGAAGTATTAGTTGTTATCATTTTGTGATATACTTTAGTTCTGATAATCCACTCCAATAGCGTGTTGTGAAAAAACGCATTGGAGTCACATCATAGTCATTGTACTGAACTATACTGTCTGTATATATCTTTGTATATTTATGAATCAGCCCTTGAATATTGTGTGGGTATTTCATCAGCGCATAGGAACTCCTAGTCTCCAGCTCTGTGACAGCTTTCCTCAACCATGACTGGAGTTAAGTGAAGGGCCAGTACTGAACACACACACACACACACACACACACACACTCTCACACACACACACACACACACACACACACACACACACACACACACACACACACACACACACACACACACACACACACACACACACACACACACACACACACACACACACTCCTTCCAGCAGATCTGGATGTGTTGCCAGACCACGCAGATCCGGTCTGCCACAGACTACCTCCAGACAGTGTTACCCCCCTCATCCTCCTCCTCCTTCTCCTCCCTCCTTCCCTTTCCTCTCGTCTGTGCTCACCCCTCCTCCACTCCAGAGAGAGAACAAACAGTAAATAGCAGAATATCCAACTCAATGGTGCTTTTTCTCTTTCTTTTTTTGGTATTCCTGTGGAGTACTGTGTGTTCTGTTTGTTTGCCTCCTCCTCTTCTCCTCTTATCCTTTCAATGGGGGGCCTTTCCCAGGCCTCTGGTGCTGCCGAGTGGGTGCTTTCAGTTCCAGTCTTCACCATCACCATGAAGTGAATACAGGCTGGATTTAAGCAATATGAAAATAAGACAATATCTCTGTTGGTTAATGCTGGCAATGTTGTTGTTTTGTTTTTTCAATCTTTTCTGACCTCACACTGGGAATTTTCATTGATAGTAAAGTATTAACCCCCACAAATGGACATCCAGCCAGTTGTATTCTCCCATATGGTGTAAAGAATTCAATGATAAACCCTCCCCAAGTGACATTCCTACTGGCATTGGGGTTGTGAAAAGGGAACACCACACACCTATGAAACGTGGAAGCGAATATCATTCGACTCCTGCTGTGGACCTTGGACTCTACGGAACCCCAAGTAGAATGGGAAAGACAATGTAGGAGTCACAATGGACCGCATTGGAACTGCTAAATCATACGACTATGCTACTTTATTTGCTGCTGCTACTTTTTTGTAGCCACCTTCAGTATAACGTTGTTAGGCCGATTTCTTTGCTTATGAAACCGTTGAACCAGGACGTTTGGAAGGGACAGTGAACGTTTGAAAAGCATTTGAACTGCATTGAACTCAATGTGCTCGGCGTCATAAGTTGTTTCTATGTAAATCCTGAGGCTTGAAGTACACGTTTACTGGCTATGGGACAAGGAGCCTCCATATAAAGACACTCTTAAACTGGTACTCATTGCTGTGAACTCGGATGTTTGAATGTCACATTGCTTACCCTGTACCTACAGTGCAAGAGATAAATGAGAAGCATCATGTGATTAGTTGCGTATATTTTATATTCAGTATTAATGTTGGTACACTGTTACTAATTTTTTTTTTCAATTGTAAATTATATGCTAATTTATTGCCATGTGTCACTTGTCTTACATTTATTTCACTGCATGCAAACTGAAATGTAGTCTAGTGAAAAGAAATGCAGTGAAATATGGCCCTTCACCAACTTGTTTTAACGTAGATTCATTAGGACAATAAAAAGGAGCAGCTTCTAAAGAGACTCTGTGTCAGCTGACCTCTTTTTTTCCCCCCATACATGGTGTAACAAGGTGTCAAATAACGTTTGTCTGAGATCTTATCTTATGAACATTCTATGATTCATTTAGATCCAGAGTGGACCGAGGTTGTCACCCTTAACCTAGACAGTACAATATATGTCTAGTTCTAGCGACTGCTAATTCTGACTGATATGAATTCCCATGTTGTTGTCATGCAAGACATCAGATCCTCCACTACATTACACAAGGCTATGCATCACTAGGTTTTCTCTAGAGCCATTCATTTGGACAGAACCAGTATTGAGTTTGTGGGTCAGTGTCAGGAAGGATGTTCTTTTCTTACAGACCATTAAAAGCTCTGGCCACCCTCTGAAAGGTGATATGTTCCGACAGTCCTACAGTCCTTTCACCCAGCTGTGGAACCTGCCCAGAGAGTCTTAACAGCAGCTCATGGCAGGGTACCAGAATACCTGTTATCACCCATGAACAAGTACATCTATTCACAACGCGAGAGCAGGGGGGCCAATCCTGCTCCTGGAGGGCCTCCGTTGGTGCAGGGTTTGGTTCGATCCCACCACTGACAGATTAAACTGATCGTGGACTACCCAGGAGGCCTGGCTCCCCCTGCAATCGAAAACCTCTGTGACTTTTACATTTCCTAATTTTCAAGAGGAAAATGTGAGTGCCTCAATACTCTGATACCATATAGAGTTGGTAAGGAACTCCAACCTTGTCTAGGCAGCATGTGCCTCAATTCTCACTTGGAAGCTGTGAGGTTTTTGCTCCGACTCCTTGGTAATTAATTCCAAATAAACATTATCTAGCCCATTTGGCTCCGGAACACGACCCCCTCGTCCTCATCCAGGGCCTCCAATTACAGATACAGACAGACGGCCTGTTTGGTCTAATGTAACCAGTTTAGAATACCTGTGCGTCTGGCCCGGCTTCTGTCTCGCTGGCAGGCTGCAGGGGTCTGTGATTACATTAGCCTGACACTGCAGTCCTGAGGAGGACGAGAGAAGTTCCTTAAAAAGAGAGAAAAAAAGGTGAGAGGGTTCAGGCTGAGGGATTCAGCAGCTGCACTCCAACTTGAGGCCCTGAGTTGGCTGTTTACATGCCTCACACACACACACACACACACACACACACACGCACACGCACGCACATGCACGCACACACACACACACACACACACACACACACACACACACACACACACACACACACAAACACTTCAGAGTCGGCTGTTTACATGCCTGCCCTGTCTGCAGCCACAACAGAGGAGAGCTTGGTATCCAGAGGCTGTGTGAGAAACAATTACATATTTCATACTGTATGTTGGTATATTACTCCAAAGACCATATATGGATTCCAAGAACCTGAAACACTGCTGTACAGTAAGAGTTGTATTGGGGATATGGAAGGAGAGAAAGGGACATTTTTCGGGTCCTTGACATGAAAATGACATAATAAAAATGAATTTGGAGGAAATTATCACTTACTAAACATGATGGTGAATATTCATGTCAATATAGGAATAGTGTCTATATGACAAGATTAATTATACGTACTGTATTGTAGGTCCTCGTTCAGTATGAAAACCGTTGAGATAGCTCACTACTCAGCAGTATGCACGGCAATAATGACCATGGACGTGTTCAAGGTAGTACTTGATTTGTCAAACACACCTCAACAGATGTTTATCTCTCTCTAGCCAAGTTTCTGCACTCGTCTCCTCGCCGGCAGCATTTTGTTCCTCCATGATCATTTCTGTATGCTGCGCATTGTAGCCTGCGGCTATAGAAACCTGACATCTCACCTCAGAATAGAACTATCAATATAGTCAAATGGAAATGTTCCACTGCCCTCAGGAAAAAAAAAAACGTTTGTAATTACGTGTGATCGCTTCATTCTGTTGCTTTCATCTGTCTTTGCCTTCGCCTGTCAAGGCTGTGATATTAGTCTCCCTGACACACACCATGTGTTTGAGAGAGAACAAGTGATGGTGTGGTTTCCCAGTACATGAACTGGCAAAGAGGTGGGAGATCACTGGCAGCCTGTGATAAGAGGTGTGGAGAGGATATGGACCAGATTACACCTCTCAAGAGACAGGATTCTACACTCTAAATCGACAGATAATTATAGACGGTGATAAAAGCCATTCCTGGTGTTCGATCATTTATGAACGCCTCTGTTAGATTGAAAAGTGAAGCTGGTGATACTTTATTATATAGTTTTTAACAGATATAGCAGTTGCTATCAGTGAACATCTTATCAAGATGTTTGATTGTCCATATACATTACTATATACATTATGGCAAGCAAACACACACACACACACACACACACACACACACACACACACACACACACACACACACACAAACACATCGCTAGAATGCCTTTAAGTGCATCCTAGAGTGCATCAAAGGCTCCAAGAAGGCATTTGTAGGTTTAAGCTGCCACTTTTGAGATAAAGACACATGGCTGGTTATGATCCTTCTCACCTCAATGCCTGGATACCCAAAGCCTTAGAGCCCTGCTTAGAGCCCTGCTCTGACACTTCCCTGAGATCCAGGGATAGATAGCAGGTTCAAATACACCATCTGCTTGGCAGGGCTGGCCGAGGACAGAGCTCCCTGGCTTGTAGAGGTGATAACTGGAGCACAGATCGAGGGTTTGGACTATAGACTCACAAAGCCTTTGTTGTTTCTGGTTGTTTTTTGATGTGGTTTTTTTGACGTACTGGAAGGTGTGAAGATTAACACGATGACAAACGAAATCGCTTCACAGAGGTTTTTCTTTTCCAATCAAAGCTACTGTGATACTCTGGTGTCGTCGGTGAGTGTCTGAAGTGTTTCAGACACTATTCCATTTGAGCAAAACATGCTGGGGCAAACAGCTCCAGATGGTGTTGCTGGAGACTATGCATGTGTGGACCCAGGGGGTCTGACAGGCAGGAATGCTGGCCTGGTCTGGCCTGGCCTGGGAAGGTCATGGCTCCAGCACCTGCTATCTGCTCTGGTCTGTTTGGGCCCTCTCCTAGGTTAATCCCTGGTGCTCTTTCCCACAGCTGAAGCCCACATTCAGCTGCTGTGGAGAAGATCAAAGCACTGATGGGTGCTGGGCTGCTGAGCAGCCAGGGCAACATCCGTCTGGCCCACATACTGCTAGGATGTGTTTTTACCTTCTTATTGTCTCAAGGAGTTTAAGAGAAATAATCCATCCATGCAACACTGCCTCTCCAATGGGGTACTTCCTTTCTATGTGTGAAGAGAAATTTAAAGCTTATTTTCAATCCTCTGCACCTGCAGGTTCTTCATCAGGTGTGCAGATAGACCTGCTTTAATCTACCCTCTTTTTTTCTTCTTATTACAGACCACCCTCATGGCTCTGATTTGAATATGACAGAGGAATCGAACAAGTTTACGCACAATCATACATTTTATTCACACTCCAAAACCATAGAATACTTGTGTATGAAAACAACTGTGTGTGGGTCTAATGGGTTGCTTGGGTTCATCTGGCCTGGCCATGTCTAAGGCAGGCAAGTCACCTTCAGAGGATGCCATTCCATTCCTATCATGTCCTCTGTTGTCATGCAGAAAGAGCAGGCAGGTAAGTAGATTAAGTGCACAGCGAATCGATAGCCAATCACTTAAGCTGATGGAGCCGAGCCAAGAGTGCTTGAGTAAGGATGAGGGAGGATGAGATGTGTGTGTGTGGGTCTCTCTCTCTCTCTCTCTCTCTCTCTCTCTCTCTCTCTCTCTCTCTCTCTCTCTCTCTCTCTCTCTCTCTCTCTCTCTCTCTCTCTCTCTCTCTCTCTCTCTCTCTCTCTCTCTCTCTCTCTCTCTCTCTCTCTCCCTCTCCCTGTGTTGGGAGGGTGGTGGTCACTAACTTGATCTGTGAGCAACCACAGGCAGTAGAGCGGCCAGCAAGGACTCTGAGTCCCCATGGTAAGGGACATCTCCCTGGCAAGCACACTGTAATCTCCATCAAGAATTAATTATACAGAGATTAAGTCTCTTCTGTGTTCCTACTCCCACGACTAATGACAGCAGCTAATGACAACAGGCTAATGAGAAGCAATGATGACGGGGCTCTGGGTACTGTACAGTGGCTTTCATTGCTCTTGGTTATTGTTCGCAGTTTGTCTACATTATACGACTGTACTTGTTCTGTGCTTAGAGGTTATAGGACATTTTTAACCTTGCTTGAGGAAGAATGGTGAGACTCACCTCATAGGCTGTGACTTGTACCTGACATACTGTATTGGACATAGAACAGTGACATCATACATAGGCAGTCATCCCTAAAGCTTTTTCTCCTTTACAAGTTGTACTTCTCAATTAACATGTCCTTTGAATGAGGCTGATGGTGTGGCTGTGATGATGCTATCACAAAGTGATTGAGCCATAAAAGTGTAATCAACTGATTGAGTGATTTAAATAACACTGGGGGAGTAACAAAATATTTTATGTGGGAACATGTCAGCTGTTACCCTTGTAGTGATAAAAACTGTCCTCTAGGCCAGTTAATGCTCTCTCTTACAGTATCAGTTCTAATTGTGCTATAAAATTATAATGATCTGTTTGGGAAAGCAATTTCATTAGTTAGCCACTCATCCATCAATAAGTACCTTGTCATGTCATGGTATTGCGGCACTGTAAAATAAAGTAACACAGTTTTCTTATT